>NC_136505.1:78203818-78326318 GCF_053919585.1 Euprymna scolopes | reverse complement strand
GAGCAGTGTTTCGTCTCGCCTGAAGATTATATTTGGGTTCCACATAGACCTGTTATTAAGGAATGAACTGGAGTGACGACAAAAATTTGTCCCATATTCAACTGCTCCCTAAAACGTCGAGAGGGGATGTCAATTAATGACGCTGTCTACATGGGCGTGAACTTATCTGCTAATTTATTGGATTTATTGTTGGGATTCAGGTAAAATAAATATGTCCTTCTTAGTGATATAAGAAAGGCTTTTTTTACAAATTCACCTTAAATCGGAAGAGGATAAAAACAGATTTTGTTTTTTCCTTAAAAAAGGTGACAAATTATGTACTTACAGGTACTAAACAATTCTATTTGGGTTCAATGCTAGCCCTTTCATTCTGAACTTCATTTTGAAATTCCATGCGGAAAAATATGCAAAGGATGCAGCAGAGCATGCTATTTCCAACAATTTTTATGTGGATAATCTTGTCACTACCAGTTTTGACGGAAAGTCCCTACTTGCTATTTATAATAATGTTCGTAGCAGACTGTCAGATGCAGGCTTCGATTTACAATCCTGCAATTCCAACTGTTCTAAGATACAAGAAAAAATGTTGGAGGATGAAACTATTTCTTCTCCCTTCCCAACCTTTGAGAAGGTATTGGGTTACTTATATAATCCTGTTCGGGGCACATTCAAACTTTCTCCCACTTTAGTGGACCCCGAGGTCAATACCAAACGGGGGATTCTTTCGCAAATATCAGGAGTGTATGATCCTTTGTCTATGCTACTCCCTGTCACGATACAGGGGAAGATCTGGAAAAGTAAGTTGTCGTGGGATGAGTGGATACCCAAAGAACTCAGTAAGCTGTGGCAAACCCATGCCAAGGATTTAATTGACTTGGGGAAGTTTGAATTTCCCAGGCATGTATTGTCGGAAAATCAGTCTGTCGAATTTATCTGTTTCTGTGATGTGTCGAAAAATGCGTACGAATTCACCCTGTATGTGAAACAGGGAGTGAATTGTTCTCTGTTGTTCGCAAAGGCCAAAGTGGCCCCAGTTAAGGGGAAGTCACTTCCCACTTTGGAACTATTGGCTATGTTTTTAGCTCTTAAGGTAGTCCCTCAAGTTTTATGTGCTCTGGGGCTCCTTAATCTTGATAATTTTTTCCTGATGTCTGATTCCCAAGTTGTCCTCTTGTAGATCTTCAACGGTAAAGGATCCAAGAAAAATATGTTCATTGAAAACAGAATCGCAGAGATCAAAAAATTTTCAGAAGATATTATTAAATTTGGCATTCTACCGAAATTAAAATATGTTACTTCATTGGAAAATCCGGCAGATCTTTTGACTAGAGGTATCAACACTTCTAAATTTTCCCAGTTATTCAATTTCTGGATGTATGGCCCGGAATGGCTCAATAGAGATGGCATTGTTTGGCCAATCTCACCCTTGCCTTGTTTAAACGAAACTAATAAAAAAAAATTGTATCATGTTTGTACTCTTAGGAGACACATCCTTCTGAAAATACCTTCCCGTTGGATATTACAAGGTATTCCAGCTTATCTAAGGCAATCAGCATCTTAGAAAAAGTGTTGAAATTTTATGATTTGTTACATCATCATAGTGCTGACAATTTTAATAGGGCCAAATTATTGCTATTTGCAAATGGAGGCTTTCCTTCAAGAATTAGGTTACTTGAGACAACCATCCGGGAAAGTGCCTCCCTCTAGGGTAACTACCTTAGAGTTATTCCTTGATAAAGATAGGTTAATTAGAACTAGAGGTAGGATACAAAATTCTGGTATTCTGCCCTTCGAGGTCAAGTTTCCCCTTTTGTTGGGAAAATATCATTGTTTATCAAAACTGGCAATTAAGGAAGCTCATCTTAACTGTTGCCACATGGGGGTTAATTCAACCCTCAGTAAGTTAAGGCTGTCTGGAGTTTGGATCCCTCAAGGGAGACAAGCCGTAAAAGCCTTCATGCGTACTTGTACCGTATGTAAAATAATAAATGCTCTGCCTTGTAAGACACCTGCAGGGTCGATATTACCTGCTCATAGGGTGAACTTTTTCCGCCCATTCAAACAAGTCAGTGTGGATTTCACCGGTCAATTTTCTATTAAAGTTGGAAGGGTAGAAGTTAAAATGTACATATTGCTTTTTACATGCATGAGCTTGCGTGCAATTCACTTGGAATTATTTCCAAATATGAGCACACGCTCTTTTATACTGGCCTTTGTGAGGTTTACCAATTTATTTGGTATCCCATGCATGTATATTCCGATAACATGAAATCTTTTGTTGTGTCCAGAATATTGTTATTGAACGTGCTCGAATCGGACGAGTTGAAGGAACAATTTAAATTGGCAGGGGGGAGCTTGGGAGAGACATATTAAAACTGTCAAACAATATTTGAGGAAGCTGTTGAGCAGAAGAAAGTTGGATTATTTTGAATTTCTGACTGCATTTTTTTGATGTGCAAAAGGGCAATAAATGACAGACCCCCTCACTTATATTGTTTCTGCCAACAAAGACTTTAGCATTTGAACTCCAAATCATTTTCTTCAAACAGAATATCAACCTCGTTTGCTTATTAATAATTATGATGCTGAATATATAGGACTGCCTTATTACATTTCCTCGAAATGAGGAATAAATTTGTCGAAAAATTCAATCGTATCTGGCATAATGATTGCCTCTTGTCATTAAGAGAAATTGATGCTAAAATCGGGAGCAATTGTGCCCCCAAGTTATGTGTTGGAGAGATAGTACTTATTAAGACTCCCAACAAAACCAGACAATTCTGGAATCTTGGTAAAATAATCAAATTAATAACGGGAAACAACAATGATGTTCATTCCGCGGTTGTTCTTAAGGATTGGTGCGAATAGGTCGATTCCTTAAAAAACCTTGTGCCCTTGGAAATTAAGGGTAATGATGATATTGCATAAACTGAATTTATAGAAGAAAGAGGTCCCTTCTTCTGTCCAACCTGTTCTGTTCCTAATCATTGAACATTGCCAATGGTGTACTACGATTCTTGTGACAGCTGGTACCATTTTAGCTGTGTAGGAGTTAATCATCAAGATACCTTAGGAGAGTGGTTTTGTTCTAGTTGTAAGGATAAGGATCCTCAGGTCGGTCCATATAGTGGAAATTAGCTAATGTCTGGATGCATGAAAAGTTGAAGTTTATACTGAAGATTGACAACAGACAATGGCACACATATATTAATATTAAAAAATTTATTGAATTAAAATTGTAATTAAATTGCATTGTGGAAAAAGTAATGATCATCCATTACTTTTCCTCTCCTCCTTGGCAGTGTAATATTCAGAAAATTTACAGAATTAAAGTTATAATTTTGAATTTCAATTTGAATTGTCAACAATTACCATATTAATTTAATAAATTTAACTGAACATAATATATGAATATATTTATATTGAAATTCTTGAACATATTGTGGTTTGAGTTGTCCCCCTTTGCAAATTGGCTGTTTGGAGAAGTGGAAAACTAGATGGCTCTGGTTGATAGTCAATTTGCATAAGTGGAGAAATGGGCAGCATATAAACGGTACTTTTTTTAAGCAGGGGAAGAGCGCAGAGAGTGAAACGACGGTTGGAAGAAGTGACGGCGGATTCTTTTTGTGACAGTGAATTATTTTTGGACGTTGAAGAGCTCGACCTTTTGGAAGGAACAGCTGTGTCTCATATATTTTTTTTATTTCTTTTTTTTCTACTTCACTACAAGCTATTTCAGCGGAAACTATGGAAGCAAAGAGGATCAGCAGTGAAATGCTTAAGACGTTCTCTGGAGAGGGAGATGTTATAACCTGGCTGACCAAGGTTAAACTTGTCGCTAAGTTGCGGGACATCGCGGATGTAGCCAGCTTGATACCGCTGTATCTTGATGGTGATGCTCTGGCCCTATATCTGGAGATGCGGGAGGAGGATCGACTGTCTGTTGACGCCATTGAGGAAAAGTTGAAGGAAGCATTTACCGAAGGACCGTTTGTGGCATATGGCAAACTAAGCCGTATGGTGTGGACCGGAGAGCCTGTCGATGTTTACGCCAACAATATCAGGAGGTTGACGGGACTAGCAGGATTCAATAGAGGAGGCCGTCGACAGATGGTTAAGATGGCCTTTATCAATGGCTTCCCGGACCATATTTCTATAGCTCTGCAGCAACTGCCCGGTGTAAATACTATGGAGGTGGCGGAGTTGATTACACAGGCGAGGGTGCTGGCCAGGAAAAAAGAGAGTAAGCAGGGAATCATAGCTGTTGCTCAACGAAGCAAACTGCAGCAGGAAATCGTGAAGGACGCAAAGCAGAGAGGACTGTGGCAGAGACCCAGGTTCTCTGGCAAATGCTACCGATGCCAAGGGCCCCATATGGCGAGGGAGTGCAGGGAGCCAAAGCCAGAAGTCACGTGTTACCGCTGTGGGGAAGTCGGTCACATCAGCAGATTCTGTCCCCAGGGAAAACGAACAGGGGGAAGCCACTGCGCCGGTGGTTACCCCACTTATTCGATGAAGGCGCTTCAGGGTATGTCACCACAAGTAGAGATGACCCTAAATGGACGAAGTGCAAAAGCCCTTGTCGACACGGGCTGTACTTCAACAATTGTCACCAAAGACATGGTTGACACATGCAATGGAACCATCAGCATTACGGCAGTTGACGGCAGAGAGGTGAAGTGCAATGGCACAAGTATCGTTCGGTTGATGGTACGTGGGATGTCACTAACAATCCAGGCAATTGTTATTAAGAAAATTGTCACGGGTGTCGATGTGGTGCTAGGGATGGACGCAATTGTTCGACTAGGGGGCGTTACGGTATATAGGAACTCTGTGAGATTTGGAGGACATCAAGGGGCTGCAGGTGTGCAATTCGAAAAAGGTGTCACAGGAACGGCCGGGTTAGACAAAAGTTGCACGATAGAGGACCAAGATTTCTCTGCACACTTTGATGGTGAGAAATGGACAGTCAAGTGGGCATGGAAGGGAGAACCTCCCATACTGAACAACAGAGTGGAATGCTACGAGCATACGTTGCGAGGAAGCACAAGAGTTGAATTTGAGAAGGAGGTGGACCGATGGATCTCAGAGGGGATTTTAAGACCATGGACGGAGAAGGTGGAAGGTGTGCTGCCGTTAATGGTGGTTGTTCAGTCCACAAAACAAAAAGTTCGGCCAGTACTGGACTTCAGGGAGCTGAACGTACACGTTGTGTGTCACACGGGAGGCGATGTGATGGACGTGTGCGGAGAGACCATGCGAGAGTGGAGGCAGATTCACAAGGCTGCGACGATTGTGGATTTAAAATCTGCATACCTACAGATCCAGATTTCACAGGAATTCTGGAAATACCAGCTGGTCAGATACAAGGGCCGAACATACTGCCTAACTAGGTTGGGTTTTGGCCTGAATTCTGCACCAAAAATCATGGCAGTGATCCTCAAAACGGTGCTAAGCAAGGAGGACGCAGTCAGAAGAGCCACCAGTTCCTACATTGATGATATTTTGGTGGATAAGACGGTAACAACTGCGGAGGACGTAGTAAAACACCTCAACAGCTTTGGGCTAATTGCAAAACGCCCGGAATCGTTGGAGAGAGTAGCTGTGTTAGGGCTCCAACTAAGAAAGGACCAGATAGGACGGTTAGTGTTCCGGAGGGGAAATGAGATCCCGGAGGTGTCGGAAAAATTGAGCAGGCGAGAACTCTTCTCAATATGCGGAAGATTGGTGGGCCATTACCCTATTGCAGGATGGCTACGGACTGCATGTAGTTATATCAAAAGGCGAGCTAGTGGAGCGAAGTGGGAGGATGGAGTTGATAAAGAGACGGTGGACATTATGAGGGAGATTATTGAAGAGGTGAAGAGGGAGGATCCAGTGAGAGGTGTTTGGCATGTACCCAACAGTGCAGAAGGTGTTGTGTGGTGTGATGCAAGCTGTATAGCAGTGGGGGTGACCTTGGAGATAGGTGGTGTTACTGCAGAAGATGCTGCTTGGTTGCGGAAGAAGGACAACGTGGCTCACATAAATGTGGCGGAACTGGATGCGGTTATGAAGGGCATCAACTTAGCCTTGAAATGGGGGCTACAGAATGTTGAGGTGAGAACCGACTCAGCCACTGTGTTCTCTTGGATCCAGTCCGAAGCTACAGGAGAAAGGAGGGTGAAGACGAAAGGCGCTGCCGAGATGCTAGTAAAGCGTCGATTGATGATGTTAAGGGAGCTGATTAGGGAATTTGATCTTCAACTTAGGGTCACTATCGTTCCTTCAGCGAAGAACAGAGCAGATGTGATGATGAGGGTGCGGAAGACCTGGCTAAAGGCGCCGAATGAGGCGGCTGTTGCAATATGTTGTTTGAATGAAGACACGCTGAAGGATTTGCATGACATGCACCATTTTGGAGTGGATAGAACCTTGTTCATGGCCAGGAAGGTGGACCCCAGAATCACAAAGGAGGCCGTTAGGACAGTGGTTGAGAGATGCAGCCGGTGTCAATCAATCGACCCTGTGCCGAGTACACACGAAGCTGGTGAGGTTCAGGTGGCAGAGAACTGGAGCAGGTTGGCGATAGACGTAACGCACTATCGACAGAGGCCGTATCTGTCAATGGTCGGCTGTGGACCAGGAAGAGTAGCCATTTGGAGGGAAATCAAGGCGGAAAATGCAGGTGAAATTGCAAAGGTCTTGGAAGAGGTGTTTTTGGAGAGGGGTCCAGTGACGGAAGTGCTAATGGACAATGGAGCTGCCTTTCGCTCAGCTGCCATGGAGAATGTGTTGGATAAGTGGAGAGTGCAGCGCTATTTCAGGGCTGCATATAGACCAGGCGGAAACGGAATTGTGGAGCGGCATCACAGGACCATTAAGGCTATAGCTGAAAGGGGCCAGATTTCACCGCCAGAAGCTGTCTTCTGGTATAATATGGCTCCAAAGTCAGGGCAAAAAGTGGAGTCAGTGCCGCAGACGGCAGTCTTCAAGTACGAGTGGGGCATCCCCGAACTGCACAGGTACCCGCGGAGGAAGGCGAGAAGCAAGCGACTGTGCAAGTGGGAGAGGAAGTGTGGATCAAACCGCCTAATGCTCGCTGTACCACACGCTGGGGGTGGGGCATTGTGACAAGTGTTCAGTCCCTGAATAATGTATCTATCAACGGCATCCCTCGACACATCCTTGATGTGCGACCGGTAGTGGTGTCATCAAAGGAAGACAGCGACGTCGAGCCAAGTAGCGACGTTCACGAAGAGGCTCCGCGGAGATCGCAGCGAGAGAGACAGCCACCATGTTGGTCGAGCAACTAAGTGATGGGTTAACATGTGATGATCGTGTAGATCAAGGGGGCATGTGGTTTGAGTTGTCCCCCTTTGCAAATTGGCTGTTTGGAGAAGTGGAAAACTAGATGGCTCTGGTTGATAGTCAATTTGCATAAGTGGAGAAATGGGCAGCATATAAACGGTACTTTTTTTAAGCAGGGGGAAGAGCGCAGAGAGTGAAACGACGGTTGGAAGAAGTGACAGCGGATTCTTTTTTGTGACAGTGAATTATTTTTGGACGTTGAAGAGCTCGACCTTTTGGAAGGAACAGCTGTGTCTTATATATTTTTTTTTTCTTTTTTTTCTACTTCACTACACAATAATATATATGAATATATTTATATTGAAATTATAAAATTGTCTAAGTTAAGACTTATGTTTATTGGATTAACTTGTTATTTGTCGTTTATCCGACCATTTATTAATTAACTTGTATTAGGAAAAAATTAATGATTATCCATTACTTTTTCCTCTCCTCCTTGGCAGTGTGTGAGAAATTTTCCACGTACAACCACCCATATTGTTTTTGGCTACCTACACGCTTTGTAAGCCAGTCTGTCATTGGTTTAATTTGAATGCGCCAAATCTTGTCTTGGCGCCAATTTGTATTTATGTATTATTTTTTCAGTCTGAGAATGAACACGGGAAAAAGCAGACTCACAACAACGGTGCTCTGTCTAAAAGTGCCAGGATTTTACCTTCTTGGATACCAAACAGTGGGTGAACGAAGGACATACAGAGACAACATAATTGCTGAACTTATTCTAATGAGGATATTCTACTGTGTTCGGCATGATATATTTGATTATAGGAATTTATTACTATTTCTCCCAGAGATCAAGAGGTCCCAAAATATGCCGTATTGGGTGCCAACATTCACACCACATTCACCATGTACAACATGGATCCTTCTAAAAGGAAACCCGAACTAACATTCCCACAGAGGAATCAAACTAAAGGCTCTACGCATATGGATAGCAAATTCAGCCATTGTTTTTGCAAAGGACTTACCGTGACCAAACAACTTTCATTTCTGATACATTGTGAATAAAATTTGAGTTTTAAAGGTATGGCTTTGTTTGTGGAATTTCATTTGCTATCTGCAGGGAGGAAATTGGGTGTGTAGCAAAGAAATTTCTTACAATATGTCATTTGTTTTTGTTTTTGCAATACGTTTTGAATGAATGCAATTATTTACGAAAGTGCATTTTTACCTAAATGCGAGTTGGGAGTAATTTTCCCGGTACTTGTACAGTTTAATCAAGACATTAAAAATTGAAAATATTGAAAAAAGGTTTTATTGTACATATTCGTTATGGAACAAAGTTCTTGGAAAAAAATTTCACTTAATTTCATCAAGTAGTTTTTATTTTACAGCGAAAAAACAATTTGTTATGATACCGAGCAAAAGGTTCAATTTTTAGGAAGAAAAGCTAGTAATAAAGATGGCGCTTTAACTGGAGTTATCTCCCTGTGGCATGTTCAACAAATTTCATAATGGCTGGCTTCAACGTGCTCTCATAAAAATGTGTTTTCTGCTGTAAAATAAAAACTACTTGATCAAATTGTTACGTGATGGGTGTTATTATTAAGCTGGCATATATATTCTTGTATTATTGTTGTTGTTGTCTTAGGAGAGTCTTAGTGTGATATCTAGAGGCAGTCCTAGGGGAAGATTTGAGTCTTAGGAGTGTTCATGTGTTGAGTGTACATATGTCTTTAGATGTTCATGTTGGAAGAGATAGCATATTGGAGACATAACCAGGTATATATAAAGAGAGAGACAGTTCTGTATGAACGGAAGTGTTTCTATAAATATTGATACATATATTTCTTACCTATTTTTGAGATGATGATTTTCACAAAGTTCTTATAACATAAATGGATAATACCTTTTCTATTGAATCACAACACGAACACGCAGATACACAAAGATGATGACGTCCTTTATTTCATGACCGGTCCATGATTTCACTTGGGGAATTCAAAGTTTCTTTACATGGTTATTTCTAAAACCCTCTCACTTCTAGAGGGTGTCTTGATTCTAACGGAGAATCGGTCTGAACCTCTCTGCTTCTCTCCGACTCTTCTCCCAGACTCCCAGACTGCATCTAAAAATTCTACCTATATTGAGAACTCGTCACGTCATCGCATGATTAAACATGTGCTCATAAAGCACGTTGGATGACATGCGTCACGTTGCCAAACTTGACATGACCCCGAGTTCATTAACCTATTTTTCAAATAACAATTTTACAAAATATGTTTACAATTTCAATTGATGATTAAATTCCTTAACAGAAACAAATTTCATTATTACATTCCTTTTCCATATACAGATATGTAAGCTAAACAATTGCAATTCCTTATTGCAATAACATTCTGTATTTATTTTAACTTATGATTGGAATTTTCAATTCCAAATCTAGCTTCGCAAGTTCGAATCCTTGACTATTCTATTTCATATTTACACTTAACTAATTCCCTATTTTTTTTTTTATTTACTTACATTACTTTACTTTATCATGTAACAAAATTACATTAAATTTTTTTCTGGAGATCTGCAGTCCAAAATGGATAAGTACAATATAACCTTTTTTCGATATTTTAATTTTTGAATGTCTTGATTAAAGTACAAGTACCATTTTCCCTGTAACCAATTTGGCACCTCCACATGGGGAGCGGTATATATATTATTTTTAAAATATAATTTTTAAAGTATGATATTTTAAAAATAATATATATATGCATATATATATGTATATATATATTTTTTTTTCATGAGATTTTATTTCGATTAAAGGTAATGAACCCAAGTCATATGGATATATTTTTTTATTTTAAAAAAAGCGCAACTTTATGATATATAAAAATCAATAGAACATTAACTCTATAATAATATATACAAAATCTGCAAGAATTGAAATATCATATTTGTTGCATGAACAGCAACAGGTGTTACACCGTTTGGAGTAACGCCCCTTGGAGGTGACCGGTGTAAGAAGAGTACTAAATAAAGATGGTTGCCGAGTAAACACAACGACTGGTTTTATGTTATATTTTATCCGTGGGCATCCTCACACATGAAACATGGTGATAGCGGTGGTATGTACAATAAAGAGAAGAAAAAACAAAACGGTGGAAAGGTAGCAGAAAAAGAAAAAAAAACAGATAAGTAACGTTTAATTTTTCGGTGTGAAAATTACGACGCCACGAGGTGGTGAGGAAAAAAAAATGTCGAAAGGAGACATGAGTGCAATAAACAGACCGGTAGCTGGCATAAGACCACCACCACCCCTTTGTATGGAGCAGAATTTGACAGAGAATTGGAAGCTATTTAAGCTGAAATGGCATAATTATGCTATTATTACGTATCTGACAACCCAGTCGATACAATATCAGACTGCACTTTTGCTTCATACATTAGGGAATGATGCTTTGAAAGTGTACTACGGGTTTCACTTTTCAACGCCCGAAGATGAAAGAACGCCTACGGAAATTATTCAGGCGTTTGATAAATATGCTATAGGGGAAACAAATGAAACTTACGAGCGTTGTGTCTTTCACACGAGAAAGCAAGAAGAAACGGAGACCGTGTAATCTTTAATTATGGCACTTCGGACGTTAGTAAAAACGTGCAATTTTTGTGACAATTGCGTTTACTGAGTACTCAGAGATCAAGTAGTGCTGGGAATACGTAACCCTCAGACACAAGCTGAGTTACTTAAAATAAGACAGCTGGATTTACAAAAATGTATAGACATTTGTAAGCTGTCTGAAAATGCTATGTTACAAGCCAGTATCCTAAAGCCTGAGAGAGTGAACCGAGTGGAGTTCAGACACAAGAAAAAGCCAGGGGAAAAAACTGTGAGAGAATGCAGAGCGTGTACACTGCAACATGGACCGAACAAGGAAGTATGTCCTGCATTTGGCAAGACATGCTACAACTGTAATGGAAAAAATCATTTTTCTGCGAAATGCAGACTAGCAAGGAAAAAGAAGGTACAGACTGTCAAAACGCAACGATACGAGGATCAAGATGACAGTTGTAGTTCTTCAGACTATGGGCAGGTAGACAGTGTAACAATAAAAGAAAAAGTTAACGCTGTGAATCATGAGGTGATAAAAGCGGAAATGATGGTGAAAGGAAAGCCAATTATTTTTCAGCTTGACAGTGGAGCATCAGTAAACATACTGAATGAGAAGCATGTAATGGGAAAACACTGGAGCCTTCAAATAAGACACTGGTCATGTGGGATGGAACAGAAGTGAAGCCATTAGGAGAGTGTCGAGTCAAAATGATAAACCCCAAAACTGGACAAAAATATGCAGTTAAGTTTGTCATTGTAAAAGAGCATTTCCATCTGGGAGCAAATGCAATTCAGAAGATGGCACTCATAACAATCAACCAGGACCAGTTCAAAATGATAGCCAAAATTTCCCAAGTGAATGAATCCAGCAGCCAGAACTCTGACAGCATTATAAACGAGTTCAGAGATGTATTTAAGAAGGAATTGGGTCAGTTACATTTGGAGGTGGATACAGCAGTAACACCAAATGTAGCTGCAGCACGAAGAGTGCCAGTCGCACTGAAAGACAAATTAAAAGTTGAATTGGAGAAACTGGTTAAATAGATAGTTATTGAACCAGTAAGTGAGCCAACTCCATGGGTAAGTGCATTGGCATTGGTGATGAAGAAAAATGGAAATCTAAGGATTTGCATAGACCCAAGACCACTAAATAAAGCTTTGAAAAGGGAACATTTCCAACTGCCTACATTGGATGATTTACTGCCAGAACTGGCTGACAGCAAAGTATTTTCCACCCTGGATTTACGAGATGGATTTTGGCATTTGAAATTGGATGAAGTCAGCAGTCGTTTGACTACATTTACCACGCCATTTGGTCGGTTTCGGTGGAAGGTGTTACCATTTGGGATTACTCCAGCTCCAGAGATATTTCAAAAGGCCCTCTTTAACAATGTATGGGATTTAGAGGGTGTGATCAACAAAGCAGATGACCTTCTGGTGATTGGGAAAGGTAAAACAATGGAGGAAGCAACAGCTGATCATGACAAAAAACTGAGAAAACTGTTGCAGAGATGCCGTGATCATGGGATTCGATTGAATGCTGGAAAATTGAACCTACGACAAACATCTATATCTTTCCTAGGTCACGCGATAACCAGTGATGGGTTACTTCCTGACTCTGGGAAGGTAAAAGCTATAAAAGAGATGCCATGCCCAATAGATGTTAAAGGCATGCAAAGATTGGCTGGATTTGTGAACTACTTGGCAAAGTTTCTGCCACATATTTCTGACTTTTACCTTCACCGAGGTGAACGATTTATATGACCTTCACCGAGGTGCGCGACTTGACACACAAAAATAAACCGCCTCTTAATCACCTGCTAACGCATGCGTCACTGTAACGTCCAATGAAACAACAACAACAACCTTCTCACTCGACCTGCCTTTATACCACTATCTCAATCCCTTCTCTTGCGCATGCGCCTGTAGATTCCTGACAACCTCGAGACTTCCGCTTATAAAAACCCAAGTTTTGTTGTCGTGCATGCCTATACAAGGCACAAACACGAGGGCGTTTGTTGTGTTGGTAAGTACTACACTCCCCCCTGATCTGATGATCACATAGAGTGCACTCCGGGGGTGGCCTCTTAGTTCGTTGGCTTCTGCGAAGGGTGGTATTTACACTCTCGGATTCAGGTTCTGGTTCTGGTTCTGGGTGTGGTTCTGGTTCTGGTTCTGATCCTGCCTGATCAGACGAACTACAACTACCACTCTCTTGCTCGGTGACCTCACTCATTAGCAGCTCATCATCTGATGATTTGTCGCTCTCTGTAGTTGTGGGATGTACTTCACTAGCCGGGCGAAGATCGCGCTCATGGCGTGGGGTTCCATCAACAAGGACCGACTGCTGGCTGACCACTCCAGATATTCGTCCTCGCTTGAACTTGGTGGTGCACCGGTTTCCAGGGGGTCTAACCCAAACTGGATCCCCTACCTTGTATTTGTTATGACTCTCTTCATCGATTGGTTGGACAGTGTCAATGCCCTTTATCCTAACATGGCCTCCGTAATGGTGCATTGCTTTCTGGAGCAATTCTCTTGATGCTGCGATGGCTCCTCTCAGCAATGCCATTCCCTGATGGCACATGAGCACATCACAGTCGTAGTTGGACACCCCACTCATTCAACAACTGCCGAACTTGGTGGCTTCAAAAAGCAGCATTGTTGTCCATCAATATCTCTTCCGGCGCACCTCGCTCAGAAAAGATAGATGACAGTTGGCGGACAACATTCGCTGAGTCCTGCCTGGTCATTTGCCGCCACACTGCAAAACGTGTGGGTCCACAGTCGATAAGGGTTAGAAAGGGCTTACCACTGTAATGGGTAATATCCATCGCTAATCGTTGCCACACATGCTCAACTTCTAATCGCCCCTTCTGCCATTGCTCAGGTGCAGGATCGATAGACTGGCATGCCTCACAGTGCTTGATGATCTGCCTGACATCCGGGTCCACACGCCTCGCAAAATACAAAGTTCTTTTGATTCCTGGATGTCCACTCTGCACATGAATTCTTTGTATTTGGCATGAGCTAATCGCGCCAACTGCGCAAGATCGAGCAGTGAACTCCACGCCTGTCTTCACAGCTTCATACCATTTGTGAGGCACACGGGTTAGTTGGTCTACATGATTACAGTGTGATGCCACGAGCGTTACACTCACCGACAGGTCATATTCTGATACCAAACTCTTCAGGGTGTTTAGCCTCTGCCGGATTAACATCTCACTGGCTGCCTTAGTACGGACTCTTGTTCGTCCCGAGAGAGTGTCGGACACCCAGTGGTAGACGCAGAGAGAATCCATGTACAAGTGTAACTTCTTCGACTGTCATTGCAGTGCCAGATTTAAACCCTTCACAACAGCATCCAGTTCCGCCAGGTTGATGTGTTGAGCATCATTCACGGGTCGCAGCCAGTATGCGTCTTCAATTACATTTCCACGTTGCTCCAATAACACTCCCAATGCCAAAGAACTAGCGCCAACCCACACATTCACAGTGTCCCCATCAACACACCATTCTCCACGGGCAGGATCCTCCTTGTTAACTCTCTCTAGGGTTTCTGTCGTCATCAGAGTTAGAAGAGCATCATCAGATACATCATCCCAAAGCCAAGCCGAGTAAGGCAGTATCTCTGACCCCGGAACCACACTGTCTGGAACGGCCACAATGTCTCATCCACTCGCACCTGCAAATAAGCCTTCCGCAAGTCTACTATAGACACATTGGAGCCCTTCTGACGCCATTCTCTCAGCTTGCTGGCGCACACGTCAGCATCGGCAGTGTACGTCTCAATGTATCTATTGAGTTCACGATAGTCCAGCACCGGACAAACTTTTGATTTGTTATGCTGGACTACCGCCATTAAGGGAATCAGACCCTTGGGTGGTCCCAGCTTGTTGGGGTAGGGGATTAGCCATCCATCCTGGATCCATGCCTCAAGTTCCTTCTCGTATTCATTACGGGCCTCGTCGGGTATCGAGTACTCTGCAATGCTATTCTTGAGTTCGGTTGGCACCCTTCCTTCTGTCCACTTCCATGATGCAGTCCATGCTTTTTGGTGAGGGTCGTAGTCCACCTTAAAATCAGGCCGATCAATGTGAACTGCAGCACACACTGGGGTTTCCAAAAATCGCACAGTCCCATCTCTTCCGATAACAACTCCCCCCAGTGCCTTAATAGCATCATATCCCAACAGTACATCGAATCCCAGCAAATTCCCTCGCATCACCAGCACATTAATGTTTGCGGCCACACCAGAGTCTGTGTGGACTTTGACAGTTCCGGCTCCACAGCAAGCTTGCGTATTGTCACCTATTGTGGTTACTTTGATGTTCTGCTTTGTCCAGTTTCGACACAACTTGGCACTCATGATGGTGTGTGAGCACCCGGAGTCGAGAAGAGCTGAACAAAGCACTTGGTCCACATACACATTTATTGTCGGTTGCGCCTCAATTAAATCTTGTCCAGGGAACAGGGCGGCGCTGACGTCCTGCCCCCTGATGCATTTCCCGCACAATTTTGGGATAAATGTCCATAGCTACCACATTGGAAACAGCGCGGGCGCCCCCATCCCTTGTTAGTACAATTTCTTGTGATATGGCCTCGCTGGCCACAGCAGAAACATCTCCCATTGGTCGTGGGTCTCAAACTGGGACTCTTTTCAGCATTAGTTTTGGCTGCCTGCGCCATCATTACAACCGGTTCCCTCAGGTCCTCCTCATCTCTGATAATGGCTCGAGCGCGTTCTAACAAATGTTCCATGGGCGTTACAGATATGCTGGTGGAAGCCCTCAACAGTTGCTTAACATGGGTGGGAAGGCCAGCCACAAACGCATACGCCAGTGTTTGCTCTGACACTCCATTGCCAAATAGAACTGCAAGTTTCTTCAGCTCCGCGAAGAAGACGTCCACGGTTTCTCCTGGCATGAGCTTCCTAGTGGCAAATGTTTCGTAGACCGTACAGGGATCCATGGCAAATGCCTTGTATAAAGCATTTTTTATACAGGTAATATCAGCCTTCTCCACAGCACTCAGTTGCTGATATACACTTCAGGCGCCTCCAGCCAATCTCAGGGGAATCACGGTATGCACACCCTTTACTTCACAGAGGTTGCAGGTCAACTCAACCCTTTCGACCCAGTCGACAACAGAAGTGGATCCATCGAATTCGGGTATCAGTTTTAAATCAAACTTTGCCCCAGCCATAGTTGTCCAGAAAAAGAGACAAAATGAAATCGCCGAAATAGCTTATGACCTTCACCTTCACCGAGGTGAACGATTTATATGACCTTCACCGAGGTGCGCGACTTGACACACAAAAATAAACCGCCTCTTAATCACCTGCTAACGCACGCATCACTGTAACGTCCAATGACAACAACAACCTTCTCACTCGACCTGCCTTTATACCACTATTTCAATCCCTTCTCTTGCGCATGCGGCTGTAGATTCCTGACAATCTCGAGACTTCCGCTTATAAAAACCCAAGTTTTGTTGTCGCGCATGCCTATACAAGGCACAAACACAAGGGCGTTTGTTGTGTTGGTAAGTACTACAGTGATGGCCCCAATTTGGAATTTAGTGAAGGCAGATGTGGCATGGACGTGGTCCCAAATTCATGAAAGAGCTTTTGAAAAAATTAAAAGGTTAGTGAGTGAGGCACCAGTATTGAGATACTATGAACCCAACAAACCTTTGGTCATTCAATGTGATGCAAGTGAGAAGGGTATGGAGGCTGCACTACTGCAGGATGGTCAACCTCTAGCCTATATCAGCCGTGCGCTGACTGACACAGAAACCCGATATGTGCAAATTGAAAAAGAACTGCTAGCAGTAGTCTATGCTACCGAACGGTTTCATCAATATACGTTTGGTCGAGTTGGGAAAATGCCCCAAACGACTGCAAAACATGCTGATGCGATTACAACCTTACGATGCTACCGTTCTGTATCATCCAGGTAGGAAGATGTTCCTTGCAGACACGCTATCAAGAGCATATATCCACGGAGTGAACAGCGAAGATATGGACAATGAAGATGATGTTAAGGAAGCTGAATACATTTCTGTAACAAAGAGGAGGCTGCTTGAACTGCGCTCAGCCACAAAAGAAGACCGAAGCATGCAGCAGTTGAAGCAGGTAATTGTGGAGGGATGGCCAGACGAAAAAATACATGTTGACCCAGAGGTGAGACCGTTTTTTGATATACGAATTGAAATGACTGTACAAGATGGGTTAATTTTCAGGGGTAATCGTGTAGTGGTTCCAATTACCCAGCAGGCTATACTGAAGGAGAAGCTGCATTCTACACACCAAGGAATAGAAGGATGTTGCAGAAGGGCAAGAGAATGTTTGTATTGGCCAAACATGAACAGTGAGATCAGAGACTATGTTTCAAAATGCCCCACATGCAAAAAATACGAAGTAGCCAATCCAGCCGAACCATTAATGTCTCATGAAGTTCCTGACAGACCCTGGGCGAAAGTGGGAGTGGACCTGTTTAAGTTTACAAATAGAGACTATCTTTTTACTGTGGATTATATGAGCAACTTCTGGGAAATTGATCATCTTTAAAATACAGAAGCTAAGACAGTAGTAACCAAACTGAAACATCATTTTGCACGACATGGAATACCAGATCAGGTGGTAACTGATAATGGGCCTCAGTTTAGCAGCCAGGAATTTTTCCACCTTTGCTAAAAAGTGGTGTTTTATACATACACCTGTCAGTCCATACAATAGCAAGGCGAATGGGAAAGTGGAATCTGCAGTAAAAATGGCAAAGAACCTTTTCCGGAAAGCGATGGAGGGTAAGGCTGATCAATACCTAGCAATGTTGGATCATAGGAATACACCATCTAAGGGTCTCTTATCACCAGCTCAGAAGCTGATGTCAAGGAGAACAAAAACGCTTCTCCCAACTAGAGAGGAGTTACTCAGACCAGAATTGGCCAAAACCTCAAAAAGTGTGTCAAACGAGACAGCAGGAGATAAGAACAGTTTTTTAACCACAAAGTGAAACCACTTCAACCGTTACACCCTGGAGATGTAGTACGGATGAAACCCCGCATAAAGGGCCAGAGAGAGTGGAAGAAGGCAATTGTATGGGAGAGACTGGATGAGCGGTCATACAATGTAAAAGTGAATGGGGAGCTATATCGATGGAATAGGGTCGACTTGAAAAAATCTGCAGAAGCACCCCCACTTACATCGTTGATTCACCAGCCATGCGGAGTGCAGAGCGAAATAGTCAGGAATGAAGGTAACGGCATAGAAGAGAGAGATGACACAGGCCAACCTGGGTATGAAGGTGAATTGGGAGAGGGAGTTAACCCGACACCACCCTCAATGATATCAAGCCCCGAACAAACAAAAGCAAAAGAGTTGTATGCTCAATCTGTTAAGTCCAAAGTAGCTGAGCAGCGGCTTGGTTCCCAATTCAGGTGATCGCTCATCCCCCTCTCAGTACAGGCCAATAAGTCTCCTGTGCGTCATGAGTAAGTTGCTAGAATCTGTGTTAAATACAGAAGTAATCAACCATCTCAACAAAAATAACCTTCTTAGTGACACTCAATATGGTTTCCGTTCTGCTAGATCTACAGCAGATGTGCTTACAGTTATATCGCCTAGGATTAGCAAATCTCTCGACGATGGCAATCTTTCTAGGGCAATTGCTCTTGACATATCTAAGGCCTTTGATAGGGTGTGGCATAAAGGTTTACTTCATAAGATCGCTAGCTATGGTATAGCTGGAAATGTCTTCTCAATTATTAAATCATTTCTTTCTGATAGGTTCATAAGAGTAGTAGTTGAGGGGCAAAAATCAGAAGCTCACAGTATTAATGCTGGAGTTCCTCAGGGGTCCATCCTGGGCCTAACTCTTTTCCTGATCTACATTAATGATCTTCCAAATCACATCCTTACATCATTTGTAGACATTTATGCTGACGACACTACCATTTATGGTAGCACATCTAAGACAGTAAACGACCAAGTTCTCTCCAATTCTCTCTCCTCTGATCTTGAGCACGTAGTACAATGGGGAAAGGAGTGGCTAGTTACTTTTAATGCATCTAAAACCAAGCTTCTCTCTTTACATCATCAACATTCTAATCCACATTTGGCATCAATTGAAATTAATGGCTCTTGTCTTCAGGAGGCCTCAAGTTTTGACAAGCTTCTGGGCTTGACCATTACTCCTGATCTTAAATGGAACACGTACATCAAATCTGTTGCCAAGGCCGCTGGAAAAATGGTGGGATCTTTCTATCGATCCGGTAAATATCTCACTGCTGATGCAATTCTCTATCTATATAAGAGCCAGGTACGTCCAAGGATGGAATACTGTTGCCACATCTGGGCAGGAGCTGCTAGAAAGGACTTGTCCAGCCTTGAAAGAGTTCAAAATAGACTTTGTAGCCTCGTAAGAGATGTCCTTTTCTCCTCCTTGCAACCTCTATCTCACAGAAGAGATGTTGCGAGTTTGTCTCTGCTGTATCGTTATTTTCATGGAAAGTGTTCGACTGAGCTTCAATCTATGGTCCCCCCTCGCGAAACTTTCACAAGAAACACTCGCCTAGCTGTAAACACTATCAATAATTCCCCCCACTCTTTATCTGTGCCTAAACCTAATCGTAGATTCCATGAACAAAGCTTCTTTCTTAGAACTGCACGCCTGTGGAATTGTCTTCCGTGTTCCTGCTTTCCGGCTGACTACAATATGGTTGTGTTCAAGTCTAAAGTAAATAAGTTCTTGATGAGCCGTTCCATATAAGTTATCAAATTTACCAAATTTTCATTACTAATGATTACTATATTGTCCAATTTCTACTGTACACTCTTTAACCCTTATCCTTGAGTGGCCTCTGGGCCTTGATAATGTGGTGATGCCTATGTAAAAAAAAAAAAAAAAAGCCTACGGACAACACGGTCGGGAAGAGTAGTGAGTGATCCTGTGAGATTCAGGGACTACGCGAAATAAAGTAGGGAAGGGCAGAATAATCCCTGTTAGGCAGGACGGTAGTCTGCCCACTTTTTTATATATATTTTATTTTAATTCCGTGCAGACGTTTTTTTTTTTTGTTGTTTGTTTTCTCCTTTCTTTGAGAAAAGGGAAGATGTTGCATGAACAGCAACAGGTGTTACACCGTTTGGAGTAACGCCCCTTGAAAGTGACCGGTGTAAGAAGAGTACTAAATAAAGATGGTTGCCGAGTAAACACAACAACTGGTTTTATGTTATATTTTATCCGTGGGCATCCTCACACATGAAACAATATTTAAGCGTACTTTACGACTAGGCTTTACCGGGCGTTCGTTATAGCTTAGATAAATACTTTTGCAGTTTTAACAACGTTCTTCAGATGCTGCACTTCCATTTCTTGTTCTCTTTCAGTGGAGGAGAAATCCTTCACGATTGAGACAATTTTAATTTTTGTACCTTTTCTCCACGTTAAAAAACGACCCTGGTGTCTAACTCTGTCCCGTGGGGAGGCATAGTAAATAGGTACAATGATATCAGAGCGTTTACACTGAACATCTACAGAATGCCAACATCAAAATAAATAAATAAGTAAATATATAAAAAGAACTCACCCAGAAAGACACTAATTTATTTAAATATATTTTGTTTAAATACGTTCGTTTTATTACTTACATTAAAAAGTTTTTGCGTCAATAGAAAAAGTTTTTTTGGTAATGGTGTAGATTGGCCTTCCTTTGTTTACAAAGCCATTTGACGGAAGTGATGTCAGACATATTTTTATCTACGGATGGCCAAAACCGTATAGAATGAACCTTTTTTTTTATTATTATGTATAAGTTTTATTTAAACTTAATGGACTGTTTTTTTGTTTTGGTATTTTTTTAGTTTACCGACACCTCGGCAATTACTTCTAATTTGCGAAAAAATAAATGCGATATTCGTTCTCAGCATATCCGAAAACCTCAATAAGTCGACTAATTAGAGGTGATTGCCGAGGTGTCGGTAAACTAAAAAAATACCGAAAAAACACCTCGTCTTTTTTTTTTTTTGTTAATAAAACTTTAATTTTAAAATTTCGATGTTTGAAGAACAGTCCATAATATATATTTCATTATAAAAGATCTATTTTTGTTTGATAAAAAGAAAAACAGTTAATAACTACAAAAAAAAAAGCCCATTAAGTTTGAACTTAATGGGCTTCTTTTTTTTTTTTTGTAGTTATTAACTGTTTTTCTGACTGTTAGTTATTGACTGTTTATTAAATAAAACTTATATAAAAAAAAAAAAGGTTCATTCTATATGGCCATCCGTAGATAAAAATATGTCTGACGTCACTTCCGTCAAATGATTTTGTAAACAAAGGAAGACCAATCTACACCATTACCGTTTTTTTTTTAATCCTTAAAAATTTTGTAAATATTTAATATTAAAGAAAATGTTTTGTAATATATATATATATATATATATATATATATATATATATATATATATATATATATATATATATAATCTTTAAAAGTTTTGTAAATATGTTTTTAAAAAATCTTGCTCGTGAACATTCGACTATGTTTGCTATTTGACGTGTTTACAAACAACCAAACCAACGGCAATGACAAGGTCAAACAACCGGTGTCACTTGAAATGTTCGCCAATCTTTGTCTTCTGAGTAATCTTTACTTGATCCAAACTTAATTAATTCTTCTAAATAAAATAATTGCTTTCTATGATAATGCGTGTTTTCTTTCGTTTATTTTTGTTTCGTAATAACACAAAAAGTATTTTTTAAAATAAATATATGGTTTCGTTTTTCGTGTATTGACTCCGTGATCAAGTTTATTTTTAAAATAAAAGTTAAAAACAGGTTGAAAAAATATTATGGGGGTGCATAGTCTCTTTTAAAAACAATATCTCCTTCAAGAACGACCATAAAATGTGTTTTCAATAGATATTTATTCAATAAGGGATCAGTTTTCCTACCTAGCAAAAGAGGCGAGTTTTCCGGGTACCAGTTTTCTGGGTTCGAGTTTTCCGGGCACCCACGTATTTATATTGAAGATGATATAATTTTCATCTAGTTCGTTTGAAGCTCTATTTTGCCATTGATCAAAATCACAGCGGCTGTAGTGAAATATAATTGACATTAGAGAGTTCAAGGTTTTCCTCATCTCCTTTTGGTGAAGGACATTGTCAAGGTCGATTTTCATAATGTCGCACTTAAAAAGAGCACCGCTAATTAGCGAAAAATCATGGGCCAGTCTCCAAGAATATTACGACTCTCATGGGAAAAATTTGCGAATGATTGACATGTTTAGTGAAGACCCTGATCGTTTTAAAAAATTCAGGTAATCTACTTTTTGTATAATATCTTTCTCACTGCAGACGATTTGATCCAACTTTTCATTTCTTCATTACAAGGATGGGATTACTTTGGTGAAAGTGCTTCTTAGCGTAAGATAAGTCAAAAAAGTATATGACAAATTTTATGACAAGGGACCTTCCTCTCCTCCAAAATGATTCGGGGGGTTTGTATTACTGTACACATAGATTCGAAAAAATTGCCAAAAAACAAATATATAACAAATAAATGTTATCAAAGGCAACATAAGTTACTTTTATACCTAACTGGATGTTTTTATTCAATGTAACCTGTATATTCAGCTCGAAAAAGATAGTGTTTACCGATGTATTGGAAAATTGGGTTTGTTTTACTGTACACATAGATTCGAAAAAGTTATCACAACACAAATATAGAACAAATAAATGTTATCAAAGGCAAGATAAGTTACTTTTCTACCTAACTGGATATGCTTTTACTGTTTTTATTTAATGTAACATGTTTATTCCGCTTGAAAAATATACTGTTTACCGATGTATTGGAAAATTTTAAAAGGCAGCCGACTCTCTCTTTGAGGCGGTAAGTTTGGGAAAATGAGTTATAAATAAAAAAAAAAAACAGACAAAATACTGTTAGAAACTCGCTCAATACCCTGACATAGGCTGACATATTCGGCGGATTTTTAACAGTATTTTGACTGTTTTTTTTTTTATTTTATTTATTTATAACTCATTTTCCCAAACTTACCGTCCCCGAGAGAGAGTCGGCCGCTATTTTGAATTTTCCAATACATCGGTAAACACTGTATGTTTTTCGAGTTGAATAAACATGTTACATTAAATATAAACACTAAAAACATATCCAGTTGGGCAGAAAAGTAACTTATCTTGCCTTTGATAACATTTATTTGTTTTGTGACAACTTGTTCGAATCTGTGTACAGTAAAAAAAAACTTTTTTTGTTGGTTTAGTCGCTTTCTTTCAATTCGAATGTCGTCTGCTTACATTTAGATAGCGCGGTAAATATTTACTAACAACAGCAGAACACCGACCAATAATTTTTTTTCTTCTAAGGTTTTCGGTGTCTCTGACAACGAATCTGATATTCAAACCCGTCGCAAATTTACCGTTTGCATGGTATTAACCCCTGAACCTTCGCATTATTTTGTGCCAACTCCCCGCCACCGTTTATGCTATTCTTCGTTCACGCATGGACGCGTGTAGTACGGTGACTTGTCACATCGCGGAATAATTTTTTAGCAGACATTTAAAATAACAAGAAAGTTTTCAAAAACAAAATGTGGTTCATTTTTCGGTACTTGTTGTGCACTTATTGAACCGTGCTGAAATAATAACGCGGCGGACGTTGGGAATCTAAGCCTTACCTTATAAACTCCACAATTTTCACTTTTTTTTTTAACTTGTTGATATCATCCAATAGAGACTTCAGATAATTAAAAAAAAAAAAAAAAATTTTTAAATCATTTTTTTTTTTTTACTCTAAAATAACCTGACGTAACTCAGCGTTCACTAATAATTTAATAAAAGAAACACATTCCAAGTGAACGCTGAGTTACGTCAGGTTATTTTAGAGTAAAAAAGAAAATGGACCTTTAAGTTCGTGGTTAATTTACTACAACGTTATAATAGAAAACTGAACAAGCCGTGAAAAGTCATAAAAAAATGATTTTAAAAAGTACGACGCGCGACAACACTCCCCCCCGCCCTACACCCCACCGTCCATGCGCGAACGATGGCGGTGAGTTGGCACAAAATAATGCAAGGGTTCAGGGGTTAATACCATGCAAACGGTAAATTTGCGACGAGTTTGAATAACTGCTATGACGAATCGATACCAAAAAACAAAAAATCGATAAATAATCGTGCATTTTGCTAAAAATATGATCATTTCTTTCAGCAATTTCTTGTTTATTGACCTGGTGGAGTGGTGGCCCAACTGTGATAGAAAATGCAAGAGTCGTTTTCAACACATACAACGCCTAGCATTCCCCAAATGGTCACCCATCTGGTACTGCCCAGCCTCATCATTGCTTAACTTCGGGGTTAATGTTTCTCTCTCTCTCTCTCTCTCTCTCTCTCTCTCTCTATATATATATATATATATATATATATATATATATATATATATATCGCTTATGAAAAAAGAATTAAACTCTTCAAATCAAATGTTGAAAATACATGGCTAAATATAGATTATTTAGTCCCCTCCAGGCCCCCATACTTGATCTAAAGCTATCATTAAATTTTGTTTTTAATTAATTTCGCTACGCAAATCTATAAGAGTAATATAAACAGTTAGAATTATTTGGAATTCAGGTACTCGTATAAGTAAATCATCCTAAATCTTATTTAGGCAAAAAAACAGACGGTACTGGTCGCGATTAGAGTTCCCTGCCGAACACCCTAAAAAAACACTGACTTCTCCCCACGCATGAGCAAAGGATGTTTTAGTTGCCATAGTAACTAAACGATCATGAATTTTTATCGACTTTGTTTTACTGTTTATGAATATTGAAATAAGACATTACTACACATTTATTAATAATATCTCACTTTTATCGACTGTTTTTTTTTTGTAATGTTCTTGAAAAAATGAATTCCTATTTTTTTTTATTGTGAAAATTTACGATGCTTTATTTTTATTAAAAAAAAAAAAAAAAAGTAAATCAATAATTTTTTTTTTTACTACTGAAAACCATAACTTCAGTAAAGGTGTTTTTATTTAAATAAAATACATTTCCACTAAGATTCAAATAAAAATAATAAATTCATTATATTCCGTGATCATTATTTGATAAATACTGAAAATTTCATTAAAATTGGTTAATTTTAGTTTTGGTGAAGGGAGAAGTCAAAATATTGATACATTTTGAGCATCGGCTATTTATTTTGCACGTACCCCATTGTAATATAATTATTGGGGTTTTTATAGTGTAACAAAACGAAATGATGGTTAAAAAAACAAATATATAATAAATAAATGGCAAGATAAGCTCCAAACATTTTAAAAGCACATAGAAGCACTTCAAACATGGGGGTGGGGGCTTAAAATTTATAACTACAAATTCCGATTTTTATTTTTATTTATTTATTCATGTATTTTTTTCATAAGATTTGGCTTGAAAAGATCTCACTGTTAAATATTACTCAATTTTATTTTCTGATATTTTTAAGGCTGTTTTAAAAAAAAAAAAAAGTAGGGTGGACCTGTACAATGCACCCTCTCTTTTTATTTGTTGTCATAAATGTTAACCCCCCCCCCCAATGTTTGAAGTGTTTCTACGTATTTTAAAAATGTTTGGAACGCATGACTCCCTCCTTTTAGCCAAGAAAAAAAAAAAAAAGTAGGTTTTGATTTCTTTTTAGGGGGAAACCATTAGATCGCAAAATAATTACCTTTTATTTATATACTAGTAGGAGGACCACTCGGTATTGTCCAGACCATATATATAAAAAAGAAAAGAAAAGAAAGTTGCATTTTATTACACTTGCTAAATGATTTTTGTTTTAATTATTTTTACTGTGCGATAATTTATCAGTTTAAAAAAACAAAAAAAACATCAGATGTTGGCCCATCCATTGCTACGAAATCAGTATAGGGTTATGTGAGTGAGAAAAGTTTTAAGCAGTTATGATTAAAAATAAAAAGAAACTATTTGTGATTTACGTAAGTAGTATTCCTGCATTTAATAATAATCTGATCTTTAAATCAACTGCCAGTAAAGAACATTATTTGTTTTGAGGCAAGTAAATAATACAAAATACAAAATAAACACAAGGTTTTTTCTTAACCTTGTTTAATGCTTACCGAAATAAACGTTTTCAAAAATGTTAAAAATAAGAAACGAAACATCTGTCGCAAGGTGGGCGCGAATGCAAAATCAAATATTTCTCAGTCAATAATGTCCTAACCCATTGGGCCACGGTGACAGGGATACCATGACTCAGCAAATTTATGTAGTTAATGTATCCAAGAGTGGAGCAGTGGAGCACTATCAGAATTTTTGTAGGAATTTTTGACACCCCTAACACGAAACTGCGAATACAATATAAAAATCTCGTAATTTCTCTGTTAAAAGTGGGTTATTTATTTTCTTTATGGATTATACTTCCAAAATAAACTATTACAGTTGTTTTAAAAGTAATAAAAATATTTTTATTTTTTTTTTAAAACAGTAATGAATTTTCCGAACTCAATATTTTTCAATTTTTAAACTCAATATTTTTACATTTTTAAATTTTAAAAATCTATCAAAATTTTTCTATTGATTCTATTTTTACGATATTTTCAGGGTCAGTGTGAAATTTTATGTTCTTTCCAATAAACCGAATATTATATTTTAGACAAACGTTTTTTTTTTTTTATTCACGGTTCCCCCCCCCCCCATCCCAATTGTTAAGTGTCTATTACAAAGTAAATACTTAATTTCGACCCGGATAAGTACATAATTATTTACTCACAAATTGAAGAGAAAAGGTCAATACATAATATATTCAAATTTAAAAAAAAACGGACATCGTGTTCTTGTAGAATTTTACCTGTAAAGTTTGAAGTTTAAAACCTTTTTTTAAACCACGTTATTTGTTTTTTCTTTTTTCTTTTTTTTTTTTTAATGGAACCTTGGTCCTTGCTCCTTTAATTGAAAAAAAAATTAGGGCTTGAATTACATTTTTCGAGGAGTTATAAGCTTGGAAAGACAGGGGGTCGAATAATTCACGCCTCCAATTTTGTAAATGTCTAATAATAATTAATTTCGACTCGGATAAGTACATAATTATTTACTCACAAATTGAAGAGAAAAGGTCAATACATAATATATTCAAATTTAAAAAAAAACGGACATCGTGTTCTCGTCGAATTTTACCTGTAAAGTCCGAAGTTTAAAACCTTTTTAAAAAAAAAACACGTTTTTTTTTTTTTTTTTAATGAAATCTTGGTCCTTGCTCCTTTAATTGAAAAAAAAAATTAGGGCTTGAATTGCATTTTTCGAGGAGTTATAAGCTTGGAAAGATGGGGTGGAATTATTCGCTATTTTCACAAAAAATTCTGATCAGTTCAAGCATACGTAGATACTGAAATCGTTTAGAAAGAGATGATTCTACATGATTCTCCTCCCCATTAGATTCTACGATTGTTAAGGTAAAAAAAATGAATATTTTGTTCTAAATTTCACGTGTGCAAGTCCCTGTCCTTTTAAACAGTACCAGAATCATTTTTAACCACTTTGGATTTCCAAGATTTTAGTGAGATATATAGGTATCTCCAAAACAATGTGAAAAAAATATGCATGATTCTGTGACGTCAGACTTGTGCTAACTATATGAACTATGGAAAAGCAGAAGCGACTTAATGATTTTTTTAAAACCTTTGTTTATCTTCAAACTGTAATTAATAATTAATCTTTGCTATAATGTTGTTAGGTTTGAAGATTTACACAGTTTAACGATTAATAATATTATAAACATTTGTATATTAAATATGAAATATGGTTTTATTGAATGTTCATGTTCGGCTTCCATACTTTTGTTTGGTAAAAAGAGAGAAACAAAATATGAGGGGGGGGCTACAAAATGCTTAATATTTGTGCAATAATATTTTCAAATCGGTTTTAATCTGGAGATAAAATAGCTGACAACAACCATGTTTATATTAAAACTTAATATTTAAAAAAAATTAAACACAATTAATTAAAAATCTATGTAACGGAACATTTTGAAATAATGGAATTTAAAACGTTTTAAACTTTTAAAAATTAATTAATGTTTACGAAGTTTCTTTTTCTTGGCAATTCAACTGATTATATTAATTTGAAAAAACGCTATTTAAAAAAAAAACATTAAATTTATATCATTTTTTTTAATTGCAACTTTAAGGTAAATTTTTGTTCAATACGTGTATTTAAATTAAAAAAATAAATGTTTTACTTATCTGAACTCTTATGTTTGATAATAAATAGAAATTTTGATAGATTTAAATATGTTCAAATTTAAAAAAAAATAAATAGCGCCCCCCCTCCCGCTATTTATTTTTTTTTTAAATTTGAACATATTCTACGTACTAAAAAAATATTTCCCCTCGTATACGTTATGGAAACTGCATTTTATATGTAATTTCATTCTAAAATGGATAAGTATTGAAAATTTCACGAAAATCTGACCATTAGTTGATTTTTGCTAGATTTATTAAACACTGGTATGTTTTCACGTTCGAAATGCTTACTACATGGGAACGTTATTTTAAAGTGTCAGTAAACACGATTTTCGTTATTCATTATTTACGTACGATGGAAAAATTTTTTAAACATTATTACTAGTTTATTTTGCCCTTTTTTTAAATGGGATAAAAGTTATATTGATAATATTAATTTATCATAAAGTTACATCGTTTTACATATAGGGGGTGGTAATTCTGTGGTAACTTTTGGAGGTGCCTAGAGATATACAAAAACACATACATTCACATTAAGATATTTGCCCTTTATATAATAGAAGATGAATTATTATTTTTTTTTTTTTTAAATTTTGACTGATAATTACACAAGACTGGTTTTTAAATAAAAAATTTCCGTAAAAAAAAAAAAAAAAATGCGCCTTTAAAATAAATAAAACAGTGATAGTTATTCAGAATTACACTTATTTTAAAAAAAAAAATACAGAAAAATATTTATGATGTATGTACTCTTAACGTAATGATGTCATAGTCCAAAAATTATGTAAATTGATCAATTAATTTTCTTTAAAAACTTAAAGAATCAAAATTTACGATTTTTAACGATTTTAACTGCATAAGATTGATTTTGTAGGTGTTTTTTATTTGTTTTTTTTTTTTACATAGGCATCACCACTTATCAAGGCACAGAGGCCACTCGAGGATAAGGGTTAAAGAGTGTACAGTAGTCAATTCGACAATATAGTAATCGTTAGTAATGGAAATTCGGTAAATTTGTTAACTTAAGTGGAACGGCTCATCAAGAACTTGTTTATGTTGGACTTGAAGACAACCATATTGTAGTCAGCTGGAAAGCAGGAAAACAGGTGTGCAGTTCTAAGAAAGAAGCTTTGTTCATGGAATCTACGTTTAGCTTTAGGCACAAATAAAGAGTTGGGGGAATTATTGATAGTGTTTTCGACTAGACGAGTGTTTCTTGTGAAAGTTTGGGGGGGCATGAATTGGAGCTCAGTCGAGCACTTGCCATGTAAATAACGATAAAGCAAACTCGCAACATCTCTTCTGTGAGAAAGGAGTTGTAGGGAAAAGAAAAGGACATCTCTTACGAGGCTACAAAGTCCATTTTGAACTCTATCAAGGCAGGATAAGTCCTTTCTAGCAGCTCCTGCCCATATGTGGCAACAGTAGTCCATCTTTGGACATACCTGGCTCTTATATAGATAGAGAATTGCATCAGCAGTGATCAATCTACTGGATCGATAGAAGGATCCCATTATTTTTCCAGCAGCTTGGCAACGGATTTGATGTATGTATTCCATTTAAGACCAGGAGTAAAGGTCAAGCTCAGAAGCTTGTCAAAACATGAGGCCTCCCCAAGATGAGAGCCATACATTTCAATTGATGCCAGATGTTGATGATGTAAAGATAGAAGCTTGGTTTTAGATGCATTAAAAGTAACCAGCCACTTCTTTCCCCATTGTATCACGTGTTCAAGATCAGAGGAGAGAGAATCAGAAAGAACTTGGTTGTTTACGGTCTTAGATCTGCTACCATAGATGGTAGTTCCATCAGCATAAATGTCTACGAATGATGTAAGGGTGTGATTTGGAAGATCATTAATGTAAATCAGGAAGAGAGTTGGGCCCAGGATGGACCCCTGAGGGACTCCAGCATTAATACTATGAGCTTCTGATTTCTGCCCATCAACTACTACTCTTATGAATTGAGAAGACATTTCCAGCTATACCATAGCTGGAGATCTTGTGAAGTAAACCTTTATGCCATACCCTACCAAAGGCCTTTGATATGTCAAGAGCAATTGCCCTAGAAAGGTTGCCTCTGTCGAGAGATTTGCTAATCCTATGAGATGTTTTCACTCAACATGAAACAAATGCACAGACAATTGCCCTTTATATAATAGACTAGGGGGGGTACCCAGCATTGCCTGGGTATTTGTAGGTGTGTGTGTTTGGTGGTGGGGTAAATCAGAACAAAAAGGAAACTTAACGATAGTGATTTTTTTTTTTTATAAAAAAAAAAAAATGGGGGTTGGTGGCAAGTGGGCTTGAACCCAGAGCCTTGAGGCCTATAGACTGAGCCTGAACACCTGTGCTACGGCGACGATGTTAATTTAAGAGCGATTAAAGTGAGTAAACTCAATGAGGTTTGATTGACAGGTCGCCGCTTAATGAGGTCATCGTGGGAGCGTTACGATGACGAGGCAGTCTTTTGGTGTTTGTTTACTTTGTTTCACTGCGGGATCGTTTTTTTCATTTAGTGCGGGGCAGTTTGGGCTTCCCCAAGATGATGAGAGGCGAGGAAACCAGCTCCCCATTGAAAGGGAATTGTCCAAATTGAATAGCAATTGTCTGATATAAGGAAAAAACTGTATTGCTCAAAACTGATTGCTTTTGGGTGTTCCCGGCGAATTGCGCTGGGAACGATGTAACAACCTTCGTATTAGTTTCGCTTTTATTATACGAAAAAGGCGACTCTACACGCGCCGATCGAAAAATATTGAATATTTAGCTTTTGAGAGTCTGGCAAATTAAATACACAAGCGACCCCAGTTTGTAACTCGTAGATATGATTTTGACGTGATATAAAAAGTTTTAAAAATGAGCGATGGCCTTGAGAAGCCGCTGAAAAAATCCTTTTGTAGACATACACAAAAATTGAACATACATACATACACACATTTTTGCTTTTCTATTTATAAATGGGCACCCTCTTCTGTACTCCTCCTAAGTTGACTTTTTTTTCTTTAAGACTATTATATGTAAACACCCTAATGTATGCTACAATTTAGAGTCTGTAGGGGAAGAGAGGTCAGTTTTGTATATAAATTTGACGTAAAATCATCACTGATTTTTAAGCCATTCTCAAACCAGGTAGCTGACCTTATTTATATAGTGTTTGGACAGATTTTAAAACCAGGTGTCTTGCTTTAGAATAGCAATACACATGAAAAAATTGAAATAGCTTAAAATATTTCAATATTGGTATCTCTAGAAAGAGCTTGATGAGCTAAGAAAGAATCTTTTTTAATTTTTTAAATCCAATTAAAATTAAGGAAGTTATGACTATTTTTGTGCCTCACACCTTTGAATATTTTTCCCTCTTTAAGATCATATGTGTTTTGTCACATTTTTTACAGTACTTTTTCAGTAAAAATGCTATATCTTTGTTAAAACAAAAGATTAAGTTATGAAATTTACCATATAAGTGTATTTTTGTGCTAGGAATCAGAATATGCTACTGAAAACTTCCAAAAATTAATGGTTTTCAAATAATCTGCAGTAAATGCACATAAATATGCTGCAATTCCTTAAAAATGCCAGGTATTCATTAAAAGAAAAGAAATTAAAGAACTCAAAGCTGAATTGTGATGCATTATATGTACAAATAACTGAAATCGAAATCCAGGACTGTTTAAAAATGAATATATTACAATATTTCTTTGGTATTATTGTTAACCCCCCCCCCCTCACTCCATCTGACCACCTCTCCAAAATATGCGATTTTACCTTCATAGGCAATTACATGTGAATACCTTTAAAAACTTTAATGGAAGATGAACAAGTATTATTTTAGAATTTAATGTAAAAAGATTCCCCATTTTGAGCTATTCTAGCGTTTTAGGGCAGTTAACCATTTTTTTTTTCCATCTGAGATAAATCCTGTGTGCCTTTTTTTTTTTTTTTTTTTTTTTTTCTAAAGACGATTGTGTGATTTTAAGATGGTCTTTGTGCAATTATTAGAGGGTGGGGAGGTTGCCACTCTGATTTTGGGTTAATGGTAGAGCTAAGGAAAATTGTGTGAACACCCTGAAGACTTGATAGAAACAAAACAAAAACAATTTTAGAATTTAGAGTGGGGGATAGTTTAACAAATTTAATGTGAAATAATTCACCATTTTGAGACCATTCTAGCATTTTAGGACAGTTGATTAATTTATTTTTTATGGGTGATAAATGGTGCAGTTTTCTTTGAGGAAGGATTTTTTTCTTTTTTTTTTAAACACTTATATGTAGCTTACCAAGGAACTTTGTTTGGTGAGGAGCTTGCCACTTAGACTTAGTGTTATTGTTAGGGCTAAAGGTTTTAAGAGAAAGCTTGCCACTCGTACCTAGGATTAGAGGTAGGATTAAGGGAGTTTTGGTTTTTTTTTTCAGAAGGCGTTTGACCCTTATGTTTACGATAAGTGGGCCATAATTATTGGCTTTTGAAAATGTTATGCCTTAGATTTTGGACGTCAAATCATTTTTAAATATGAAATTTATTTTTGTTTTATTTGTTGTATTTCTTAAGGGGTGTGAAACTTAACAAGAATTATGACAAATAGACAAAAGAATTTAATTTAAAATGAATGACGTCACTAACAGAAAATGTGACGTTTGGAAAACTTAAGTATTTTTGCCCACTTAGTTAAATATCAAAAAACGTAAAAACGTTTTTTGATATTTAACTAAGCTAAAGCTTACAAATTGTTCACAAATTTTTGATAAATTTGGTTTTTATTTTCAATTAAATTTCTTGTCCGAGTGACACATTATTTCGTTAAACTTTCCAGTTTTTTTTTTTTTTTATTTCTCTACCTGGACTTCGGGCCAAGATCACAGTGTAGTATTCTGATGCTACACTTCGCCTTTTCTGTCCTCTGTAAGTGAAGAAGAAATCCTTCATGACTGAGACAATTTTTGTGTTTGCTTCTATGCAGATTGACCCTCTTTGGGAAGCTGGATTTTCCTCACATTAATTGACCTTGTGTCTAACTGTCCTCAAGGGGAGGCAAGTAAATAGGAACTTAGCTAGAAATTGAGCACCTCCTAGAAATATTTAAATATTGATTTTGCATTTTTTTTATATATATATATATATAATTGGGTAGATTAGTATCCATTCGATTATAAGCGGCTAAAAAAAAATGTAAAAAAAAAAAGACAAAAAAATATATTGGGAGAGTGTGTGTAGAGGGGGGGTTTACTACTTGCACACGTGAAGCAAAATCATATTTCACATCATTATTAGATACTTTTTTAAAAATAGAATGATTTTTTTCCAGGTATCATGGTTTTAAATTGCTCGGTACCACAAAATGAAGCCGGTTACATTTTTATTTTTAACGGATAATTTTAATAAAGATTTATTTATTTAACAGTGGGTGTCCGAAGAAATTTTTTTACAAAATCTTACAGAAAACGCCGTTTTATGATGTTAACATTTTTAGCAATTTATTTGCTTAAAACTCTTAAAATATATAATGTACATTATTATTTATTAATTTATTTTAAAGTATAATCATTTTCGAAGAAAACAGTGGTATTTTGAGGACTTAAGATGCTTTAGTTTTTAAAATATGATGATTTTAGCAGACCCTCCTTAAAATCCGTAATCATCCAAAGTATTTTTATCGTCCGTGTGTATTGCTATTTAGAAAGAAATAATGCTAAGAAGATATTATGTGAAGCCATGTGCATACTCCCTCCCAACAATCGTTGATCTCAATACTGTGTGTTGTGTTTATTTTTAATCATCTTCTATTCTAGTTCTGGCTGTGTTGTTCTGGCAATCACCAAGAGTGTAAGCAGTGGCTTACAAGTATAAAAAAAATAAACCAACTCAGGCTCACAAAAACAAAAAGCATATTGCATGTAGATTAGTTATACTGTGTGTGTAATGCCATCACAGAAAATGACCCTCAAAATACTCATGTTCACATCATAGCTATCTGTTGAGGTTGTCACTGTTGGTCAGTTGTCATCTTAGTTCGGCTAAAGCTTTTCTGATCTGCTTGGTTTGGCTAAAGCCTTTCTCAGCTGCAGTTATCAACTGTTTCTCTTCAAATTATCTCTGACTCTTAAAATTTTGTCTTCGTCATGTTATCTCTTGTTGAGATTATGGTCTTTCTCAAGTGAAATGTTGTCACCTTGGTGAGGGCATAATCACGCTGAAACACTTGTTCCTGTTAAATCACCAAAGTTAAGCATTGTTGAGCCTGGTCAGAACTAAAATGGGTAACCATTTAGGAATACTATGTACTGTGTGTGCTTTCCACCTATCTTGGCATCGTTTCCAGTCACCCAGGACTTCTCCTTGTCACAGGAAACAAGTAGTGCTGACCTAAAAGTGGTTAGGGATTATGCAACTCTTGCTTCACAATTCAGCATGTGTCATCTATCATCGTTCCAGGATGATCAGATGGCCCTTGTCGTTCTGAGCACTAAACATTCATTTGGGGTGATGGGAATATAATATGAACCTAGGAATGCTTGGATGTAAATGACTAAGTAATCTTTGTCAGTAATTATGCAAAGGAGTCATTTTGCTCACCAATTACAGACATTGTGAGAATGATATATCAGGCAAAATGAGGTATTGGGTCTTTGATGGTAATAGCTTTTGTAAGTTCATTTCTATCTCACTTCCTGTATGTTTATGAAGATCTAAAGAATCCCCAATTCATTTCGGAGTTTTTGTATAATCTGACTCTTGTCACAGATCCAAGTGCATACCAGGATGTACACTGAGCTATTACCAGACTATAATCTTCCACTTCATGAGGATAGTGCATTGATAGTCATGGATGATATTGGTAGTGGCTTTCGGTGGTAACACATCTCAAATATTATTATGATAAATTTAATTTTAAAATGTAACTAACTTGCCATAATACATTGCAAGTTTTATAATTATTGTAATGTCACAGGAGTTAAAATTAGAATTTGTTACAATTTTATAATTAGATTGAAATTTGTACAATTTTATATACATTTATGATTTTCAAAATAAAAATTACATTATCAAAACATTACACTAAAAAAAAAAAAAAATCTCAGCCAATTACCAGCCAATGCTGTCACACCACTGCTCATTTAAAACAGTTCACATCTAGTATTATACACTAAGGACTTATCAGGTCAGTATTTGTTATATTATTAAATATTTGGAAATTCAGAATTACAGTTGCTGCTTTCAAGCAAATATATCTATGAAACTAGTGATGTCATAATCCATTTTCAAGCAAATATGTGCATTTCTAATACTCATTCGTTTTTATCAGGTTGTTCTCTCTTCCCCCTCCCTCTTATTTGTCACTTGCATCCTTCAACTACTTCCTTTATCCAGTATATCGTACTGAACATATGATTTTGCTTTCTTAATTTAAAGAAAAAAAAATGGATGTTAAACAGAACCAAGTTTCCTTCTGCACATATCATCACTCCAGCTACCCAATCAGATCCCATCAAATCATTGTATCAGCAGCAACTGACAATACTTGGCCGTTCATTTGGGACCCTAAGATAAACATCACCCTCATCCTACAGTAACAATCCATCATCTTTCCTGTTGACTCACTGAATTATGAATTCTAAACGTATACATTTCTTTGAAATGCCACCTTTATATTTTGCTGCACACAAGTTTGTTTCTGCCATTGCCATGATTTTGTGTCTTTTCTTAGTTGTAAGACTAGTGATTCACTAGCAACTGACCCTTAGAATAAAAGTGTATGGTGACTAGATAGAAACAAAATTCAGTTTTAATAATATACTAGCGAGGGGTACTCGGCGTTGCCCGGGTGTTTGGAGGTGTGTGGTTTTGGGTAAATAAAAAGAAAAATCGTTGGTTGTTAAAAAAACAAAAAACGAAGCCTTGGCGTGCAGTTGAAAAATAGTAAAGTGTGAAAAAAAAAATTAAAAAAAAACAGGTGCCCGTTTTTGACGAGTTATTGACATGAACTTTGAGTGCGGGGCAGTGTTTTATTTAACGCGAGTCTGTTTTTTATACGAAAAAGCTTAATGCACATGCGGCGATGGTAAGTGATAACTATTCAGCAGTTAACATTTTCTGCGGGGCAGTTTTTAATGAGGTCAATAAACCGGTTTGTTTGTTTTTAACTAACTTTGGAAAAAAACAGCTCCCTGTTTATTAGGGGCCGTGTCTCGTCTCGAAATGAAAGCAACCGTCTGATATGACGAAGCCGACATTGGCCAAATGTTACATAGCTTTCTAGAGACCACTGGCCGTGGGCCAGTATTTCGAATCGAGTTTCGCTTCTTTTTTTTTTTTTTTTTTTTTTTTATATATACCGAAAAACGAATGCAACACGTGCAGATCTGAAAATGTCGAATAATTAATATTTCAAAATCGGGCAAATTAAATAGAGAGGCGACCACCGTTGTTAAGTCATAGATATTATCATTTAGACATGATATAAAAAGTTTTAAAAATGAGCGACGGCCTCGAATCCGCCGGAAAAAAGCCTTTTGAAGACATACACAAAAAAGCGAACACACATACACACATACATTTTCGCTTTTATATAAACATCCCTTAGTGATCTAGACATTTTGTTTAGATAAAATATCATAAAGGATCTTTTCTTTCTCTCTGGTTTAATGGATGACATCATCGATGTAAGATCTACAGAGTTTTAGTAATATACTAAAGCCATCTATCTCTGTAATCTGTCTGATTGAATTGAATTACGATATTCTTTTGGAATGTTATTCATTATGTATAGAAAATCCGTGAGTTTAAGTCATAATTTACTTAGCATTAATTATTGAAGCAAAATGAATTTTCATTTTTCTTCATTTTAAAGACATTAATAAAAAGTAATACAACTAAAAAAAATTTATTAAACATTACATTTACCAAAGAGGCTTGAAAGAATATTAGCTATAATGATTACCAATAATTAAGATACATTTAAATTTTAATTATATTTTTTATTATCTTGTATATAATAAAAGAAAAGCAAAATACCATAGATTTTCAATAAGAGATGCTGCATAAAAACTTATGCCTTCAACCCCCGTCTCATGTAACTTTACTACATTGTTTTATACACATTTATTCATTAGTTAAATCCTATATTACATCCGAGGAGTCGTCATCACTATTGCCCAGATCTACAGAGGAAGTAGTTCGTATTTTTCCCTCCTCTTGATATGTCCTGCTACTCTCCCAGGAAAGACCAGGTAAGCATATATATGCAATATAACTATTTGGACCTGACACCCTAATTAACTGGATTGAACACTCATAAACATACAATTACCATTACATGTCACTGTTCAAAATATAATAATTTCTCTCCAGTATATTTTCACCGATTCTCATTGGCTACGACCACGAAATTCAGTTATTCCGATTTATACACAAGAATACAAAAAATGAACACTAGATCCCCGATTCAGGATGGACGCTCAAATGCCACGCATACAGAGAGATAGGGAGACAGTCAGATACCCAACAGTGCAAGAATTATATCTGTTTTGTTTATAATTGATCACACTACCAAACCCAGCAATACAGACAGATACATAGATAGATAGAGAGAGAGAGACAGACAGAGCCGAGGGTGGTAATGAACGAGCGATACAGAGATGGATAGAGACAGACATCTGACAGCGTGAGAATTATGTTTTGTTTACAATCGACCACACTACTGAACCATACATAGATAGAGAGAGAAAGAGTCAAGCATGATAATGAGCGAGAGAGTTGAGCACGGTAACGAGCGAGAGAGAGACTTCTTTCTGTCTTGTTTTCATTCAAACTAAACACCTTTTTGAAAAAGATTACATGTTTTTTATTTACTTTTAGACAAAACATTTTTGTTGGTTTAAAACAATGTGCATAAAAGTTTATAACCACGTTACTATTCTTTATAACTTCTACTTCCTAGATTATAATAGCTACGGTTTGTGAACGGACGTCGTCTCTACATTTATTTTGATTAAGTTTTATAAAATTTCCTCTATTCCGTCTTTTCGCGTGTTTGTTTGTCTTTTTTGTATAAGTAAAGCGAAACTAAATCATAGCAAAGGCAACCGCTTTTTGGCCTTGCTTTGATCAATATGGGGAAAACCCTTCATATTATGTAATCGGTGGTATTAAGATGACATATGTATTATTCTTTGGTGTTGACTGTTCGTATTAGGATGTTCATGTGGTGATCACGTGGTGAGATGCTAGATATTATATATAATCATTGTGAGTGTTCATATTGTTGAGATATAGAGACAGGTCTTATATATAACGAGACAGACGGGTAGGGTACAGATTACTACAGGAGAGCCTAGCATGTAATTCAATGAGAGGAGATTTATGAATATCTTGATAGGTAGACCGAGAGGTCTACCTATCAAGATATTCATAAATCTTTGACATTTACGTTTTGACAGTTGTACATTTTTATAAACACAAAGTTCATATTAATACAATTTCATTTTATCTTTGTTTTGGTAGAATGACACAACACAAGACGGCAGTTATAAAAATACATGATGATATGTTTATTCTTTGACAGGGATTCAAAGTTGTTTACATGGTTACCTCTAAGCCTCCTAATAAAATTATCTAACTATCAACTAGTATGGAAACCTGAACCCAAGATATTACTGGCAGTAATATTTTATAAGTACTATCCCACCTAAATAAGAATTGATTGATATACAAGATAGAGCAAATAAATCAAATTTGGTACATATATATATATATATATATATAAAAAGCGAAAATGTATGTATGTTTGTGTCTGCTAAAAACTTTTGACTAACTGAACAAAAATTCACAAACTTGGTCTCAAAATATGCTTACAAAAAATATTAACAATGGAAACGTCAGATGATGTCATGACGCCGTGACCTGATTTACTTTAAATAGTTGAAAAACCGAACAAATTTCAAATACGTCGCTTTAGCTCAGGTAGTTAAGGCCTTGGTTCATTATCTAAACGTTTTGGGTTCGAATCGTGATGTGAGATGTTTTTTTTTTTTTTTTTTTTTTTTAAATTTAAATATTGAACCCTGTATTATTTAAGCCATTTTTCACGTAACGTTCGTTTTCCTGTTTTCTTTTTTTTTTGTTTACTTCACTTATTCTTAGCCACACCCCAAAATACCTGGGTACCCACCGATTTTTTAAATTTTAATATCGATACAGGCTTATTTAAGCCATTTTTCATGTGTTCGTTTTTCTGTTTTCATCGTTCGTTTGCCTTACGTTAGTTTTTTTGTGTTTGTTTGTTTTTTTGTTTCAACGTTGTTTTCTTTTCTTACTTCGCTTATAACGATGCTTACATCATCGTCGTCGTAACGCTCGACGACTTTCAAACATCTTTCACTTATTCGCTTCTAACAATGATTCATTCTGGCTGGCCGATTTTATTTTCAAACTTCGCCTCAGAGCTTCGGCTTCGATCCTAACGGTTTCTTTTTTATTTAACACCACACACACCTACAAACACCTGGGCAATGGCGGGTACCCCTCGCTAGTCTATATATATATAAAAGTGAAAATGTATGTATGTATGTACGCTTTTCCTCGATGTCCACAAAAGGCTTCTTTCAGAGAAGCGCTCACTCGCTTCACAACTTCTTAAAACTTTTTATATCATCTATAAATTGTAATATCTCACACTTAACCACGGAGCTCACCTGTCTATTTAATTTTATTGACTTTCAAACGTTAATTATTCGACATTTCCCGCATTCGGCACACGTTACATTCGGTTTTCGGTATAAACTAAAAGCGAAACTCGACTCTAATTACTGGCCGAAAGCCAGTGGTCTCTAGAGAGCTAAGTAACGTTTGATCAATGTCAACATCGTCATATCAGACGGTAGCTTTCATTTCGAGAAGCTCCCCCTAATAAACAGGGAGCGGGTTTTTAAAAACAAACAAACCGATTTATTGACCGCATTAGAAACTGTCCCGCACATAATGCTAACTGCTGAATACCTATCGCCATCACGTCAATCAAAAACGCGCACCTGTTTTTTTTTTTCACACTTTACTATTTTCCAACTGCGCGTCAAGGCTTCGTTTTTTTTTTTCACCGGGCGCCTGTTTTTTTTTTTTCACATTTCGGGGTTTTTTCACACACACCTACAAACACCCGGGCAACACCGGGTACCCCTCGCTAGTATATATATAAAAGCGAAAATGTGTGTATGTATGTGTTTGTGTGTCCGCTAAAAACTTTAGACAGACAGAACAAAAATTCACAAACTTGGTATCATATTGAAGCTCCATCCTTTGCCCGAAAAATATCGAAAAATTGGCCAAAGACATAAATTTTTTCACCCAGAAATCGACAATTTTCTACAGGGGGTGGGGGGAAGGTCAACAAAAACCGTCCTCTCATGACGACGACCGGTTCTATGCATGCGTCAGATGACGTCATGACCTGATTTAGTTTAAATAGTTGAAGAACTGACTAAATTTCATGTACATTGTGTTAGCTCAGTTGGTTAGAGCGTTGGGTCATTATCTAAACGTTTTGGGTTCAAATCGTGCCTTTTTTTTTTTTTCTTTTTTTCGATTTTTTAAATTTTAATATTGAACCAGTGTTATTTAAGCCATTTTTAACATAACATTTGTTTCTGTTTTTTTTTTTACTTTGCTTTAGGTTTTCATTAACACCCCTCACCGATCACACACACCCAAAAACACCCGGGTACCCACCGATTTTTAAAATTTTAATATTGGAACAGGCTTATTTAAGCCGTTTTTCATGTGTTTTTTTTTTTTTTTTCAGAAGTTTTAACGTTCGGTTTTTTGTTTTCTTTTTTGTTTTTTCGATTTTTACATTTAACATTGTTCGTTTGACTTACGTTATTCTTTTGTGTTTTTTTTTCGCTGTTTTGATTCCTCCCCCCCCCCGACCCCCTGGGTACGCCCCACTTCGTTTTTATGTTTTCTTTTTTTTACTTCGCTTATTCTTACGTTTTCATTAACAACCACACACACCTACAAACACTCAGGCAACGCCATATACCCCCCCCCGCTAGTCTATATATATAAAAACGAAAGTGTATATATGTATGTATGTGTGTATGTTTGTATGTCTGCTAAAAACTTTTGACGGACTGAACAAAAATTCACAAATTTGGTCTCATATGAAATCCCCACCATCCGGACGACAAATATGGAAAAATTGGCCCAAAAGGACCATCAGAAGTGGGTCAGCTGATGGATTTTCTGCAGGGGGGGGGGGGGCTTAAAAAGTGACATTTTAATGTTAAACATTACATATTTTTACATCGATTTATCAGTGCCCCCCAATAAATGGGCCCCAACTCTTCTACATAAAGTGTACACGGAGCCTGTTTAATTTGGATCACCTTGTATTTAAACACCACAGAGTCATGTCACGTGATCTTGACGTCAGCAAGCTGTAATGGCAGTCTGTATATAAAAACATTGTTGTTACCAGTAAAAAAAAATGTAACACTCATAGAAATGAAACTATGAACTTCTACGCTATGACAACGTTACCAAAGTTATTAGCAAGTTAAAAATAGTAAAATCCGAGACTTAAACCAAAAATAATACACAAAAATGATAAGTAAATAAAAAAAAATTATGCTTAAAAATATTTGGCTTGAGAAGGTGGATGCCTGTTAGCACAACAAAACAAAACAAAGCAAAAATAAAAACGGCCATTTTCTTTTTTATATTAGTAACACTACGACCTAATTCTATTGAGAGGGAGGAAGGTGGGAGGAATATTATGAGTTATTTACTACAGTGAAAATGGAGTCTTTGGCGACTTTACTCTTGACTGGCAACATTTACCACAATACCTCACACAATACCTCTGTGGACTCTAAACTAACTAATGAAAACCCCAGCGTTTTTGCAAAAACGAATATATGTACAATTTCTGTGTGTGTGTGCATTTTTTTTTTTTAAATGTGTGTGTGTGTGTGTGTGTGTGTGTGTGTGTGTGTGTGTGTGTGTGTGTGTGTGAAAAAAGTTCAATTCATTAGAAAATAAAAAGTTCTTGAATTTGGAAGAAAAACAGTTTGTGTTGGGGAGTGGGAAATCTAGAAGAAATATACAAAAAATAAAATTTCCTATTGCATTGTTAGTAAGGCCCCTCCCTGAGCTAATCTAGAAAGTTAGATCACCTACTGTTTTCTGGGGCACCGAAAACAAGCGGGGAGATCCCTAATGGGGATTGGGAAGAATTCATATCGGGTGTAGGGAGTAAAATAAATAGATTGTTAAAAACAAAAAAGGGGAATATATTAGGTGGCCACCTTCGAGTAGGGGTTGACCAGGAGGTGATAAACACAAAAAGATAGGGGGGGAGTGGTAGTGTAGCCTCGGAAGGTTCTCTAGTGCCAAAAAACAAACAATCAGGGGACAGGATCTCATTTGTACCACCAGTCAAGAGTCTCTTTACTTTTTATTTGTCTAACCTAGCGGGATGGGCTCCGTAGGAACCAGTACCTCATTTGCCATGCCTATGGTGGTAACACGAATTCAAACTTGGCGCCTCATGCACCCACCGCGTCATGCACCCACCGCTTGTCAAAGGCCACTCGAGGCAACCTCTTCCAATCGCATCTGATCTTTACTTTAAGCAAATGTTTAAAGTAGACGATCAGATCCCGATCTGGAACAGATATCCCTTCGCGGACTCGCTTGAGGCATGTGATCCATATGACCATCCTCGCTACTGCTAGTATCGCTAGAAAAACCATTCTTTTCTCCCTAGGCAGCGGTGGATCAATGTTTTCCACAAAATATGATTCGTCGAGTTCAAGTCAGCGCTTGGCATCGATGCAAGCCGTTACCTCGTTAACGTATCCTAGGAGGGTCTTGAGCCTGCTGTAGCGGAAAAAGGCATGACCGGCCGTTTCTCTCATGTCTTCATCGCAGCGCAGGCAGTAGACCCGGGTTTCTTCATTGTAAAGGTTGAGTTCTTCAAGGAGGGGCAGTGCGTTCCGGACAAGTCGCCAAGTAAGGGAAAATTCCGAATTTGTAAGAAAGTCCCGTGCCGGCGTCCAACTCCACTGGGAGCGGACCTCCTCTAACGACATCCCCGTCTATTTCACTAGCGGTTCCTTTTTGCTACGCCCCACGAGCTCCCGATAAAGCCTGTTCCTAGACTGTTCGAGGACACTGGTCCCCGGCAACACTCTAAGTGTGGACTGGCATTCGGCGTAGAATGTTTGTTTCCCCCCTCGGTCTCTGCTAAGCTGCGACCGAGGGGTCAGGAAAACGAGCTTCCAACCGCAGCGACCCATGGAACGTCTACATACAACGAACGGCTCAGGAAGGCCAACCTCGATGCGTGCTTGTGACACCGGAGATCGGGCAGTCCTAAGCCTCCCTCGCTCGGATTTCGAACACAGACCTCTCTGCAAACACAATGCTTACCCTCGTTCCACAAGAGTGTCGAGGTGCTCCTGTAAGCTGATTCAGCGTTTTGCAGGGAGGGGAAGTACAGACAGACGGTAAAGGATGAGCAGAAAGACATACGTAGCACACGCCTCCGCCCGACCCTTCAAGGGCAATTTCCTTCGAACCCAAGTCTTAACAGAGGATTCGACCTTGGCCTCTACTTCCGACTAGTTTTTCTTCAGCTGAAGACCCGGTCCGAACCACACACTGAGGATCCGGACCGGGCCGTCGGTCCAACTGGAGATGCCTGGAAGCGAATTTACTCCAGTCCAGGCACCCAACCGCAGACCCACCGATGTACTGCGATTGAAGACGGCCCCCGTAACTTCTTTGTATCGAGCGAGCGCCTCGGTGACCACTTGAATGTCCGTGGGGCAAGACACGAACACGGTGACGTCATCGGCGAATGCGGAAACCCTGGCTCGTGTGCCTCAAGGGAGAGCTATCACATGCAGGACTGGTGTAGTCGCCTCGTCCCTTAACTTGCGAAGCAGGGGTTCCAATGCCAGGATGTACAAGAGAGGCGACAGTGGACAAACCTGTCGCATCGACCGGGAGACGGCGAAAGACTCCGGCAGCTTACCATTGATCTGCACCGCTACCGTCGGCCTGTCATATAGTACAGGGATCCACTTGCAGAAGTCCGAATTAAATCCAGCGGCCTCCAGCACAGATCCCAGGAACCTATGGTCCACCCTATCGAAAGCCTTGGACTGATCCAAACTGATCAGCGCGGCGGCGTCTTCTGTCCCCTCTGTGATCGTGTGTATCAGATGAAGATTGTCCTGAATCAATCTCCCCTTCACAGCATAGCTCTGGTCTGGTTCGATCAAGTCAGTGATGACAACCTGCAACCGATTTGCAAGAACCTTGGCCAAAATCTTTAACTCTGTGTTTAGCAGAGTAAGGGCCTGAAATCATCTAAATCTTCCTCCCCACCATGCCGTTGACCTTTCCTCAGCAATGTGATCACTCTCTTGGTCACCTGCCCAGAGATGGTGCCCTGAACAAACCAATGGTTGAACATATACTTCAGAATAGGGACCAACATGGGCGACAGCCTCAAGTAAAATTCGTAGTGTAGACCATCAAGCCCCGGGGACTTGTTGCAGCCGACCTGCTTCAACGCAGTAATGATCTCATGTTCAGTGACAAGACTATCACAGCTAGCGCTCCGATAGATGCTTTCGAAACCCCTCGCAAATCTCCCGTGTCGACACGAGGGTGTGCCCTTCCAGGTCGTTTACCTTTCGAATGTACCCGTCCAAGCCGCGCCTTAGAGCAGCCTTACGCTCAACAGCGTCTACATTAACAGCCTCGTTCAAGACTTTCATTAGCCTAGCCCTATCTGGCCCTCGTACCACTCGCTAGCCAAGTGGTTGAGGTCTTGTTTTGCTAGTGCTATCTCTAGGGGGTCCCCCCCCTCCACCGCCCGGGTCAGCGTATTCTCTATCCGCTTCTTGGCCTTAGCCTTATCTAGCGCGAGGCGTTGGCTGTACTGGACCAAGAAGCGTCTAATCTTAGCCTTGAGACTAACCTACCACTTACTCCCGGTAACCGCCCCACTAATGCCCGTTGGATTATCTCTATAACCTTCAACCGGTAGTACTCCAGCTCCAACAAGGTGCTGTTGAACTTCCAGTATCCGGCCAGTTTAGGCCTAGAGCTCCAGTCAGGCGGGCCATAACTAGTATATGGTCCGAGTGTCCTAAAAAGTGGAACATGGGGCAAGCTAGAAAATCTACATCGCCTCTTCTAACTAACATCCGATCCAAGTAAGTACTTGGATAGGAAGGCACATTAGGATGCCACGTCCACATCTCCCGCCCCGGGTGATCCAGGCAAAATCTGTCGATCAGGTCGCATGAAGCCATTAGGTCAGACAGACTGCTGTCACACCACACTGACCTGCTAGTCCCCCCGACCTTATCTATCTTGGGATCAAGGATGGCATTCCAATCACCCATTAAGACTACCCTCTCCGGATCATCTATAAAACCCTCCACCCGTCGAAAGAAGGAAGCCCTCTCCACAGCGGAATTAGGTGCGTAAACTGCGAATATCCGGAACACACTGCTATTAACGGCAACATCGATGACAATCGCCCGCCCGTCCTCGTCTGCGTGAACAATATTCACAGACGCTGATAGGGTGCGATTTACTAGCAAGGAGATTCCACGACTGTAGGTATTGCCATATGCTGAGTAAACATTGTAATCGTTCACCAGCACCTGACAATCCCCGTCACAAATTAAGTGGGTCTCCTGTATAGCGGCAATATCTACCTTGAGGGACACCAGATCTCTCAGCATGCGTGCGGCCTTTCTTCGACATCTGAGGCCCCTCACATTGTAAGTAGCCAAGTTTAAAGCCATGGTCACCTACCTTATTCAGTGTCACACACGGGCCTGAAGTTCTTGGGGGTGAGGACGTGGCAGGCCTATCCAAGGCTTCCGGTCAGTAAGTCTGCAAAGGGTACTCCATTCTTGGCCACGCCTCCCACGTCCAGGGGGAAAATTAATTTTAACGCCCCGTAGAAGGAGGGGTGAATATATACAGGGACTCTGCCCTCGCATTTAAAAAGTAAATTGTTTAGCGAAGGATGCTCCCTGTCCACCAGCTGCTGGCCTGGGATTGCATCCTTCGCGGCATCTATCCACGCCCAGAGGGCCTCAGTCCTGGAATCCTTGTTGACCCTAATAAATGTGGTCAACAAGGGAGTGTCCTTGAACTTGGTTGGATCGGTGACATTATCGCCACCGACGTACAGAAAGTTCTTTAGTTGTGTATAACGGACCTTCTGCTGGCCTTTCAGTTCTGTTGTTGGCTGCAGAGGGCCCGTCTCACATATCCTTCCTCCTGGAAGGAAGGGAAGTCTCTTTGTCTGCTCCATGCGGATTGGTGGGGTGGGTTTTTCCTTGACTGGGTGCAGGAGGAGTAGGGGAGGGGATATCGGGTGTTGGGGTGTATGGTGGCGGGGGAGATTGTTTTTTGGGATCGTTACTCTACCTTTCTGAGGATGGATTGCGAGGTAGTGTTCTTGGGGAGGGGGGACATTGGTCTGGCTGTTTGGAGAGGTGGGATTTGGGGGGTTCAGCCTCGGCTGGTTGGATATTGTCTTTGGGGGTGTCTCCCTTGGATCTCCTGCTTTTCCTCCTCTTTGTCGTTCTCTTGCTGACTGCTGCCTCTGATGTTGTCTCTTCTGTGTCTGTGGCTGTCTCTAGACCCTCCAACGCGATCTCTTCCTCAGAGTCTTGGAGCTTCTTCTTGTTTGAGGAAGAAGGCGCCTGAGTGTCCATCGGGGTGATTTCGGGTTGGGTTTTGGTAGTTATTGGTTTAGGCAGATTTTTGTTGGGTCTGCCCTTCCTTGTGACCGTTGCCCAACCCGCTTCTGCTGCCGGGTTGGAATTGCCTGCGGCTGGGGTTGTGGCTTGTACCTCTGCTGGGGTTTTGGTGGGTGTTTTGGTGGACTTTTCCCTGGGGGTTGGCTGGTTGCCTTTTAGGACAGTCCTTGGCCATGTGTCCCCCTCAACTGGCAGTGCCAGCAGTGAGGTTTTCTCCCCTCCACGATCAGTGTCATGGTCTGCTCTCCAAACTTGAGCATGTTGTCAAAACTGTCCTTGCCCAGGACCATCCGAACTTTGTAGTCCCCGGTCAAAACATTGCGTCGACCGCGGGCTGGGGCGACTGCCTCCACCTCACCGTACTGACTCAGTATGGCCCCGACTTGCTTTCCGGTCATGTAGCATGGGACATTCAGTACTGAGACAGTGGTGTTCCTCCCGCCGAGGTATACTGGCTGGAGCCGAATGTTCCTGCTTCTGTGTTCAGTCCTGGCCAGTCTTTTTGCATCCTCCTCTCTGGGGAGCAGAATGTCACTCATGGCGAAACTCCTTCTGCATATATAACTTGCCGGAATGTTCAAGTCAATGAGGATTTCCACCATGGTGTCTTTGTTGACACCATGGTGTTAAACTCCTGGTCTTGAGGTCAGAGGTGATCAGGGAGAGAACTCTCTTCTCCAATCTGTCCCGGAAGGGGTATGACGGTTGTTCCCTTCGTGGCATCCTTGTAAGTGGAGTTGAAGAGTTCCCTATAATCATCGGGTGTCATCTGCTCCAGCTCTGGAGGGCCCCATGCTGTATTCTCGTCCTGTTTGGTGTTGAACGAGAGGAGATCGGCTGCCGCTGCCTTTTCTTTCTGCTGCTAGCTCTGTTGTTGCTGCTGCTTGGCCCTTTTGTTTGGGGCTAACTCTGGCCAGTCCTCCTGTGGTGTCGTAGACTGGTTTTGGCCCGCCTTCTGGTCAGTTTCCTTCCTTTTGCCCGGAGATTGAGTCATGGGATTTCTCCCATCGGGCTTTATTGTCAGTGGGTTGGTTTTCGGGGCTTTCGGTGGTGTCGGAGTGTTTTGGGGAGCTTTGGGCGGTGGTGCCTTATATTCCCCCCCCCCCCGAGAGCCTTTAGCGATTGCAAAGTGTCCCTGAAAAGCGCTTGGGTTCTACGGACAACTCCGACTTCGTCCTCTTCCCCTTCGGGCGTTGGGGAGCTGCCCTCATGGGGAGTAGGTGCTTGGTGGCTGGAGGAGGGGCTGGGAGCCTGGGGGTGCCACTGGCTGTGAGCCACCATTGTTGCCTTCAGCCTCCTCGTCTCCAACTTCTCTCTGTTCATCTGCCGGGAGGCTGTCCTCGTGGGGAGCATGAGTGGTGAGGTCTTCTCCGGCCGACGAGGATTGAGGTGGAGGGAGGTTCGTCTCTTTCCCTCGTCAGCCGCCTTCCTGGTCCCTTTCGTCTTGGAGTGGTGGTCCTCTTGGGGAGACTGGGCGGGAGTGCTTTCTCTGACCGACGAGGATTGAGGTGGAAAGGTGTCGCAGGATGTGTACCACCCCGATCGCACCTCGTTCCCTCGTCAGCCGCTACTTTGACTCCCCGGTCTGGGGAGTGGCCCTCGTGGTTTGGTTGCCCTTTTGGTGTTGGCACTGCCTGAGTCGCCGCGGGCTGTGGCCCTACCCTGGCCTTCTCCTTCTCTTTATCCCTCATGGGAGGTGCTCCTCCAATGGGGAGTACTCGAGCTGGGCGATGTGGCGTATCTGCCGCGAACCAAAGTGTAGTAGGGGAGAAAAGAAATGCTGGGATATGGAGGGGGGTGGAGGGGAGTGGGTGAGATCAGAAGAGAAAAAGTGGATTGACCTCCCCTCACGGGGATGTCGGATTAGTCAGCTCAGATCCCCACAAGGGGAAGAGAAGCGAAGGAAGACGCAGTGGGTGCTAGCGGGTCAGTGCCGCGTCGCAATTAAGAGAGAGAGAGAGAGGATAGACATCTCTGCCCAGAGAGGGGAGCAGAAACGAAACACCCGCCCTACCCACGCACCCTACCCAAAACAACCCCAAGGAAGCGAGAAAGAGAACCCGGTCTGCTCAAACCACTGGGAGAGCAGTGAAGGAAGACAAAAAGTGGGCCTGGCAGGTCAGAGTGCTGCTCAGGCAATTAAGAGAGGAGAGAATAGACCATTTCAACCTCAGAGGGGAGGAGGAAACGAAGTACCCAACAAACTAAAGCTAACCCGACCAGGTCGCGTCTACCAAAGAAAGTGTTGTCGGTCCCGAGAACAACAAAATCCCAAAGAAGGGATCGGTTTTCGGGTCCAGACTACCACACAATGGTGTAGGTCCTGGGGGAGCGAAAAGGGTCCAGACTCCCCAAAGAAGAGGTCGGTCCCACTAACCAAGGTTAGTAAAGTCACAAAAGTGACCAAAGTAAAAGCCTTAAACTTAACGGGTGGGTCAAGTGGCGAACCTCTTGAAAAAAAATCAAAAATGAGTAACTGGGAGAACAGATACTACACTTTTATCTTATTTATATATTTTATTGCTTCAAAAAATTTGGTAATACAATTAAGCAATCGTATACACAACTAATTATTGACAACAAAATTAGGCACAAATTGGGGAGGGGAAGGGTGCAGGGTCTTTGTGACTTACGCTATTTCAATAGATTTTGTTGAATGGCAGCGAATCAAGTAAAAAAAAGATGTGTATTATATATTTTTCGTATATTAAATTAGTACAAGATGTCATATTCCAAACATCACAAGCGCTAAACTGCTGATTCAAAATTCTGAAATGAAAACATTATTCAGAAAGCCATTCTTATTATTGGGAGGTTATGTTTTTTAGTGGGGATTGGGGCGAAAGATGAGATCACTTGAATTCTAAGATCGATACTACACTTTGATCTTAGCCAAAAGACCAAGTAACCGTTTGATACAGCTTAATGTTCTGCAGAGCAATATCTTCTATTATAAAAATATGCATAATTTATATTTATCGATAACTAAATTGAGACAAGATGTCATATTCCAAAAATCACAGCTGAACTAAAAACATTATTTAGAAGGCCATCCTTAGTAAAGATTGACGTTTGTTTCTCTAAAGATGGACATGCAAAGCATGACCTCCTCCTTATTTTCTTAGTCGGGGTGAGGGGAGAAAGATGAAACCGCTTTAATTCTAAGAAAAGATACTACACTTTGATCTTAGCCAAAAGACCAAGTAAAAAAAAAAGATGCGTATTGGATAAAATTGGTGCATATGTACGAGCAAAATACTCAGTGTCGCCCGGAATAGTATGACACAGCACTAGCACGACATATATACTAGCTGATTACTCGGCATGGCCTGGGATTGGAAGAACATTCAGCAACGCCTGGGATTGGAAAAAATTGGTTGATATTTGTACTAGCCAAATGCCCAGCGTCGCCCGGGATAGATTACGTAGGTGGATATCTGTACTAGCAAAATACCCGGCATAGCCCAGGATTGGATAAAGTAGGTGTATATGCACTAGCAGAACAACCGGTGTTGCCCGGGATTGTATGACATAAGTGGATGTGTAGTAGCAGAATACCAAGCGTCGCCTGAGATTGTATGACATAGGTGAAATATAGGTCAGATTCAACAATTTTGAAGGTGCTTGTGCAGTATAGGTCCGATTTGAAAGATTTTGATGGTACTTGCGCATTATAGGTCAGATTTGACAATTTTGAAGGTGCTTGTGCAGTATAGGTCCGATTTGAAAAATTTAGACGGTGCTATTGCATTATAGGTCCGATTTGAAAAATTTAGAGGGTGCTTGTCGAATACCATTAGATTAATATACAATCATTGTTATTATATGCAAGTGACCTCCCTTGTGTGTTGCTTTATTGTCGAATTCCATTACATTAATATACATTCATTGTCATAATATGTAAGTTACCTCCCTTGGATGTAGCTACATTGTCAAATACTATTGGAATAATATACAATCATTATCACATGCAAGTGAACTCCCTTTGGTGTAGCTTCATTGTCGAATTCCATTAGATTAATATACAATCATTGTTATAATATGTGAGTGAACTCCCTTTGGTGTAGCCTTATTGTCGAATTCCATTAGAATGATATAAAATAATTGTTATGATATGTAAGTTACCTCCCTTGGATGTAGCTTCATTGTAAAATTCTATTAGAATTATACAATAATTTTAATATGCAAATGACCTCCCTTGGGTGTAGATTCATTGTCGAATTCCATTAGATTAATATACAATCATTGTTACAATATGCAAGTGATATCACTTCGATGTATAGTCATTGCCGAATTTCATTAGAACAATATACAATCATTGTCATAATATGTAAGTGACCTTCCTTGGATGTAGCATCTTTGTCGAATACCATTAGAATAATATCAAATCATTGGTGTAATATGCAAGTGATCTCCATAGTGTAGCTTGATTGTCGAATTCATTTAGATAAATATATAATCATTGTTATAATATGCAAGTGACCTCTCTTGGATGTAGCTTCATTCTCAAATACCATTAGATTAATATACATTCATTGTCATAATATTTAAGTCACCTCCCTTGGATGCAGCTTCATTCTCAAATGCCATTACATTTATATACAATCATTGTTATATGTAAGTGACCTCCCTTGGATGTAGCTTTATTGTCGAATACCATTAGGTTAATATACAATCATTGTTATAACATGCGAGTGACCTCCCTTTGATGTAACTTCATTGTCGACTACCATTAGATTACGCAAGTGGCCTCACTTGGATGTATTTTCATTTTCGAATATCATTAGATTAATATACAATCATTGTTATAATATGCAAGTGACCTCCCTTGGATGTAGCCTCATTGTCGAATACCATTAGATTAATATGCAATCAATGTAATATTATGCCAGTGAATGCTCTTGGATATGGCTTCATAGCTGGATATTTGTACTCGCATAATACCCAGCGTTGCTAAATACCCGACGTTGCCTAGTATTGGATGTAATAGATGGGATGTTTCCTAGGAGAATACCTGGGATCGGATCAGATAGGTGGATATTTGTGCTAACAGAATACCCCATATGTTGCAATTATGTCATAAAATTATGAAAAATTATTGTCCAGATTAGTAACATATCTAAGAATTATGAAAAATGATGAAATGCGAGTTATTTGTTGGTGTGTTTATAATGAAATAACATGCCAGACAATGTCACAAAGTAATTATTTTAGCAAAATGAAAGGATATTATGTGGATTAAATTATAAAAAACGATTGTCGAAATTAATAACATATCCAAGAATTATGAAATATGATTAAATGTTAGTTATTGGATTGGTGTTTTTATAATGAAATGAACAGCCCAGATATAGTTTTAAAGTTAATATTTTAGTAAGAGGTGGTCGATTATGTGGGTTACATCATTAAAAATTATTGTAGAAATTAGTAACATATCCAAGAAAAGTGACAAACGATGAAATATGAGTTATGTGATTGGTGTGTTAATAATGAAATTACCAGCGAAGACAATGTCTCAAATGTATTAATTTAGTAAGAGGAATGGGATTATTTCGGTTAACTTATGAAACATAATTGTCGAAATTAGTAACATATCCAAGAATTATGAAAAATAATGAAATGTTAATTATTTGATGTGTATGTTTGTAATGAAATAGACACCCTAGACAATGTCGCATGGTTGTTATTTTAGTAAGAGAGGGGCGATTATGGAAGTTAAATGATGGAAAATGATTGTCGGAATTAGTATCATATCCAAGAATTATGAAAAGTTATTAAATGTAAGTTATTTGATTGGTGTGTTTGTAATGAAATAAACAGCCCAGATATAGTCTCAAAGTTAGTATTTTAGTAAGAAGGGGTCGATTATGTGGGTTAAATCATAAACAATGATTGTCGAAATTAGTAACATATCCAAGAATTATAAAAAATGATTAAATGTGAGTTATTTGATTGATGTGTTCGTAATGAAATAGACAGGCTAGAAGATGTATCAAAGTTGTTATTTTTGTAAGAGGAATGGGATCGTGTCGGTTAAAGAGGGGACCGATAATTTGGGTTACTTCACTAAAAATAATTGTCGCAATTAGTATAATATCCAAGAATTATGAAAAATGGTAAAATGTGAGTAACTTGATAGGTGTGTTTGTAAAAAAAAAAACAGCCATACAATGGGAGAATTTTAGTAATAGGAGGTGGCGTTAATGTGGATTAACTCATGAAAAATTATTGTTGAAATTAGTAACATATCCAAGAATTATGAAAAATGAAGTTTTAGTTATTTGATTGGTGTGTTTATAATGAAATAAACAGCCCAGTCAATGTAGCAAATTTATTATTTTAGTAAGAATTGGGCGATTATATGTGCGCACTCAGTAAATTTGATTGTCGAAATTTATAAAATATCCAAGCATTATAAAAAATGATGAAATGTGAGGTATTTTATTGATGTGTTTGTAATGAAATAAACAGCCTAGAAATGTCTCAAAGGTATTATTTTAGTAAGAGGAGAGTGATTATTTGATTGAACTCAGAAAAAATGACTTTTGAAATTAGCAACATATCCAAAAATTATAGAAAATGATGAAATGTGAGTTATTTGATTGGTGTAATCATAATGAAGTAGACAGACCAGACTATGTATGGAAGTTATTATTTTAGTAAGAGGTCGCAATTATTTCCATTACTTCATTAAAAATAATTGTCAAAATTAGTAACATATCCCAGAATTATGAAAAATGATATAATGTGAGTTACTTCTTTGGTCGGTTTGTAATGAAATAACGAGCCATACCATGTCTAAGTTATTATTTTAGTGATAGAAGGGGGCGATAATGTGGATTTACTCATGAAAAGTGATAGTCGAAATTAGTAAGATACCATAACCTATGTATCAATGTTTTTATTTTAGTAAGAGTGGTGGCGTTAATGTAAGTTAAATCATGTGACATGGTTGTTGAAATAAGTAACACATCCAAAAATTATAAAAAATGATGAAATGTGAGTTATTTAGATGATGTTTGTAATGAGAAACCAGCCAAGACAATGTCTTAAAGTTATTATTTTAGACAGGTGAGCGATAATGTGGGTTAAATTGTCGAAATTTGTAACAATCCAAGAATTAGGGGATTTAACGAGATACGTCCACATATATACTTACAGATTACCCCGAGTTACCCTGGATTCAATGAGGTACATGCAAATGTATGCAAGCAGAAGACACGGTCGCCTGGGATGTAATGAGATGGATGCAAATATATACTAGCAGAATACTTGGCGTTGCCTTGGATTGAATTAGATTGATTGAAATATATACTAACAGAATACCTTGTGTCACCCAGGATTTAATGAGATTGATTGAGATATATACTAGCAAAACACCCAGCATTTCCTGGGATTGAATGAAATAGGTTAGAATATATATTAGTAGGGGTAAAATTTTTCAAATAAATGCCAAAAGTGGCTTATTACCTTCATTTATATGTAAATAGATGGGAACAAGTGATTTTTTTCAAAACGGGTCAAAATTGGAGGGTTGCTGGCCCCAAACGTGATTTGACCGCGTCAACGCGTGAAAATGGCCCAAATTTCGCCCCCGAACACACTTAATCACTTACTGAAAGCCACAGGGTGCATTTTTTGACTATAAATGCATTTGTATCATTAAATCTAACATTCCCATTGGCTATCCTACAAGTATAGGGCTTTTTAGGGTATCTCAGAGTCCAAAATGGGTCAAAATTACCCCAAAATTAGCCAAAAATGGTCAGAAATCACAGATTTTCCAAAATGCACCTTCCATGGGCCCAAAGACACCTCTACATGGCAGAAACTGTTGGGAAATGCTTGAAGCAGGCACTCTCCTAACTTTTGCACTGTTAATGAGTGGTATAAGGACCTTTAAAAGGGGGCTAAATATGGCCGATTTAGCCAAAGAGTCAAAAAGTCCCTAAGAATCAACATAGGTTGTCAAAAAGGGGCTTAATTTGAGTTATAGATGGAAAATTACCAAATAAGGAAATGTTTTCTTTCTGTAACAATGCAATGGCATCTTTAAATAGACACGATAACATTGCATTGCATTAATTGTGAATTTGATTGAACTTTGCTTTCTTTTTCAGTTAGTAAAATGCAATGAACATGGCTGGTATAGCAGGGCAGATTGACGAAGATTATAATTACGACGATTGGACTTATCTTCTGCTTGATTCTCTTCCAACTGAGGCTGAATGTGTTCAAGCTGTGCAACATCATGCTGCCAAATATGGTACCACGACACAGAAAAATCATATTCACCAGTTCTCCTTGCGATTACTACAATTGTGGCAGAAAGCCTTTGGAAGTGATGTTCATTATGTTACAATACCTGGGATAGAACATAAACTTGATCGATCGCTAAAAATTTACGACAAAGATGTCTACAAAGCAAAGGGTTCCAGACGTGTGAATATGATTAAATGGAAACGAGAGCACCATGTCCTTCTCAATATACTTTCAAACGATGTAAATCCTGATGAATTTGATGTACATGAACGAAGATTCTTTGTCGATCAAAAGTCTCTCTCTCTCGCAAATGGCTCATTGACACTTTCCACGTCGATATGGAACATGAACGTTTTCTGGCAGAGCAAGAACTGCACAATCGTTTGGATTTGGACGATGATCAATTTGAAGTGGAGGATATAAGTGACCAATTGCCAGAGAATGATACATCAAACAATTTGAACTACTCATTAAACAGATCGGGTACAATCCGTAGCACAATATGAATTCAGACTCTTCTTGGACAGCATTTTATTGACATTCAATGTTCAATTTACAATTAATTACTTTCTGAGAAGTTGATGTAGTAAAGTTACGATGTCTCTAAAAAGTATCATTGATGAATGAACTAATGATTCATATGTTATGTACCGTAAAGCGTAATTTTGTCATTTTTGGATTGTTTTGACCCTTTTTACATCCCCCAAAGATCTCTAAATACCCTAAATACAAATGAATAAGATAACAGGGTGGTTATTTCAGTCTTCCAACTGTAAAAAGCCATACAGGAGTGTTTATAGGAGCCCGATGAGATATAATACCTGCATTTTGGGGATTATCCGTGATTTTTGTTCATTTTTGGCTAATTTTTGGGTAAATTTGACCCATTTTGGACCCTTAAGATACCTTGAAAAGCCCTATATAGGTGGGATAGCCAGTGAGAATGTTAGATTTAATGATATAGAGCTTTTTATGGTCAAAAATTGCACCCTGTGTGGCTTGGGAGGTGCATTTTGGAAAATCCGTGATTTCCGACCATTTTTGGCTAATTTTGGGGTAATTTTGACCCATTTTGGACTCTGAGATACCCTAAAAAGCCCTATACTTGTAGGATAGACAATGGGAATGTTAGATTTAATGATACAAATGCATTTATAGTCAAAAAATGCACCCTGTGGCTTTCAATAAATGATTAAGTGTGTTCGGGGGCAAAATTTGGGCCATTTTCACGCATTGACGCGGTCAAATCACGTTTGGGGCCAGCGACCCTCCAATTTTGACACGTTTTGAAAAAAAATCACTTATTCCCATCTATTTACATATAAATGAAGGTAATAAGCCACTTTTGGCATTTATTTGAAAAATTTTGTTTCTATAGCCTACCCCTAATATTAGTAAAATACCTGGCATCGCTTGGGATTTGATGAGATAAATGTGTTGTATATTACCCGCCCTTTCATATACATGCTATAAATGACCTACCCTAGGTAAGATACAATTATTTCATATGTGTAATACCGTGCCCTTCGTTATAAAGATGGCCGGCCAGCTGAAAAAATGACGTCATCGCCGAGGTCCCAACAAGCAAGATATGTGGAACTCTTAGACTGTCAATAATGAACAGTAATTTTTACAGACAGCGTTACAAAACTTCAAAATTGGATTAAAATAAAGAAATAAAGAAAGAACACGATGGTTTATACTCATCTAATACTAATAATAAAAAAATAATTAAAAAAAAACACAAGTTGTTTGTTTAAGTATATTATAAGCAATTGAATATTTCGTTGTATTATAGATTTTAAAGATTAGAATGCCTTCTTTAATTACTTATAAATTACATTTTAAAAAAGTGAAGGAACATGATTTGATTTGAAATAAACTTTAAGTTTATTTAATATAATTAAATAAAAATTATGCACGTAAGATTATGAATATTTGAAGCAGAACACAAGCAAAACATTTGATATGAGTTAAGACAATAAACAAATATTAAAATTAAACTATTTTTTTAATCAAAATGAACAATATTTTTTTAAAATCAAAATGAATATTTTTTAATCAAAATGAACCACAATATTTTTTCAAAATCAAAAACAATATTTTTAATAAATTCATGAAATATTGCACAGTAAAAAAAATAATTAACCTAAAGAAAAAATCATGTTTCTTATTTAAGATTATTTCACCAAATAACAAAAATAACATGCAAAATCATTTTTTTATATCCATATTTTCAGTTTGTTAAAATACGTGGGTTTGTATTACTGTACACATAGATTCGAAAAAGTTGTCAAAAAACAAATATATAACAAATAAATGTTATCAAAGGCAAGATAAGTTACTTTTCTACCAAACTGGATATATTTTTCATGTTTTTATTCAATGTAACATGTTTATTCAGCTCGAAAAACATGCAGTGTTTACCGATGTATTCGAAAATTCAAGATGGCGTCTGATTCTCTCTTTAACATGGTAAGTTTAGGGAAAGGTGTTATAAATACAAAACCGGATAAAATACTGTTAAAAACTCGCTCAATATATGTTACCGTGACATAGGTTGACATATATTCGGCGGGTTTTTAATAGTATTTTGTATAGTTTTTATTTATCACACCTTATCCCAAACTTACCGTGTTAAAGAGAGAATCAGACGCCATCTTGAATTTTCGAATACATCGGTAAACACTGTATGTTTTTCGAGCTGAATAAACATGTTACATTGAATAAAAACACGAAAAACATTTGGTAGAAAAGTAACTTATCTTGTCTTTGATAACATTTATTTGTTATATATTTGTTTTTTGACAACTTTTTCGAATCTATGTGTACAGTAATACAAACCCAATTACGTTAATGAAATGAATTTTAAGACCACGAGTGAATGCGCGTTTTTTTTTTTTTTTAGTTTAGTTTCATAAAAATAAATTATGCCGGCTGATAAAATTTTTAAACTTTTTTTTAAAGCTAGAAAGATAAAATTTAAAAATACTTATATATATATATATATATATATATATATATAAGTATTTTTAAATTTTATCTTTCTAGCTTTAAAAAAAAGTTTAAAAATTTTATATACAAGTATTTTTAAATTTTATCTTTCTAGCTTTAAAAAAAAGTTTTAAAATTTTATCAGCCGGCATAATTTATTTTTAAATATTGAAAAATTTCAGGAAAATTAATTTTTGCTAGATTTTTAAAACATGTGTGTCAACAGCTTAAAAAAGTCGTCTCTTCAAAAGAACGTGTTTTAAAGAGTCGATGTTGTCTCGCATTTTCATAAGTTTTGTATGCTGTAAAAAAATTTTTTTTTAATATTAGCAATTTATTTGAAGCTTCTTCTTTTGAATGGTAAAAAATTTAGGATAATCTTGAATTAAATTATAGTTACATCGTGTTAAATACAGGGGGTGGGAGCACGTTAAAACTTACTTTGCTGAATGGAGATGGTGTAAAATCTTTTTTTTTTTTTTTACTGCATTATAATTCTTTATCTTTCGGAAATGAAAATACTGTCATTTTTTGGTCCTTTACGATAATTTCCTCAGCAATTTGGAACGATGCACCGTGAAGGCATTTTAATAAAAAAAGAAATATTACACTGACTTCAAGACATTACGAGTGACTATCGGTGACAAGCAACTAAGGACTATCAGTGATGACTTCAGCAGATTAAATTATTTTTGCCCACCGGCCATCTTGTCTTTTAAGACGGTCTTGGTAATAGCCATCTTATGTAGGTAAAATATTATTTTGCTCAAAATAACAAATGATACATAAACATACAAAATTCCTCTCTCATAAGAATAACAAATATATTACAAAACCAAATTCAATTTTCTCATTGTTTATACTATCCCGAGCATCGCCGGGTAGCCCCGCTAGTCTTCTATCTAATATATAAAAGGCAAAATGTGAGTGTGTGTGTTTGTATGTCTGCTAAAAACTTTCGACAGACAGAATAAAAATGAACAAACTTGGTCTCATATTAAAGCTCCACCCTCCGGACGACAAATATCGAAAAAATGGCCCAAAAGGACCATCAGAAGTGGGTCAGCTGATGGATTTTCTGCAGGGGGGGGGGCTTAAAAAGTGACATTTTAATGTTAAACATTACATATTTTTACATCGATTTATAAGTGCCCCCCAATGGGCCCCAACTCTTCTACATAAAGTGTACACGGAGCCTGTTTATTTTGGATCACCTTGTATTTAAACACCGCGGAGTCATGTCACGTGATCTTGACGTCAGCAAGCTGTAATGGCAGTCTGTATATAAAAATATTGTTGTTATCGGTAAAAAAAAATGTAACTGTCATACAAATGAAACTATGAACTTCTACGCTATGACAACGTTACCAAAGTTATTAGCAAGTTAAAAATAGTAAAATCCAAGACTTAAACCAAAACTAATACGCAAAAATGATAAATAAATAAAAAATAATTACGCTTAAAAATATTTGGCTTGAGACGATCAACGCCTATTTGCACAACAAAACAAAAAAAAAAACGGCCACTTTCTTTTTTTATATTAGTAACACTACGACCTAATTCTATTGAGAGGGAGGAAGGTGGGAGGCAGGAAGTTGGGAGGCATATTGAGAGTTAATCAACCTATTTTAATATAATACGAAATGAGAGTTAATGGATTTGGTGACAAATCCTCCTTATTTTCGACTTTTCTTAGTGGGGGTTAGGGCGAAAGATGAGACCACGTGAATTCAAAGAACAGATACTACACTTTGATCTTAGCCAAAAGACCAAGTAACCGTCTTATACAACTTAATTTTCTGCCGAGCATTATCTCCTATTAAAAAAAGATGCATAATTTATATTTAGATGTCATATTCCAAAAATCACAGCTGAACTAAAAACATTATTATTTAGAAGGCCATCCTTATTTTCGATTGACGTTTGTTTCTCTCCTTATTTTCTTAGTGTTGGTGGGGGGAGAAGGATGAAACCGCTTTAATTCTAAGAACAGATACTACACTTTGATCGCCTGGGATTGGAAAAAATTGGTTGATATATGTACTAGCCAAATGCCCAGCGTCGCCCGGGATGTATTATATAGGTGGATATCTGTACTAGCAGAATACCCGGCATAGCCCAGGATTGGATAAAGTAGGTGTATATGCACAAGCAGAGTAACCGGCGTCGCCCGAGATTGTATGACATAGGTGGATGTCTACTAGCAGAATACCAAGTGTCGCCTGGGATTGTATGATATAGGTGAAGTATAGGTCCGATTCGACAATTTTGAAGGTGCTTTTGCAGTATAGGTCCGATTTGAAAAATTTGGATGGTGCTTGTGCATTATAGGTCCGATTTGACAATTTTTAAGGTGCTTGTGGATTATAGGCCGATTTGACAATTTTGAAGGTGCTTGTACATTATAGGTCAGTTTTGAAAAATTTAGACGGTTCTTGTACAGTATAGGTCACATTTGAAAAATTTAGGAGGTGCTTGTGCAGTATAGGTCCAATTTGAAAAATTTAGAAGGTGCTTGTGTAGTATATGTCCGATGTGAAAATTTGGAAGTGCTTGTGCATCATAGGTCCGATTTGAAAAATTTAGAAGGTGCTTGCACAGTATATATATTACAATATGCAAGTGACCTCCCTTGGATGTAGCTTCATTATCAGATTTCATTAGATTTATATACAATCGTTGTTATAATATGCAAGTGACCTACCTTGTATGTAGCTTCATTGTCGAATTCCATTAGATTAATATACAATCATTGTTATTATATGCAAGTGACATCCCTTGGATGTAGCTTCGTTGTCGAATACCATTAGATTGATATACAATCATTGTTATAATATTCAACTTACCTCCCTTGGATTAAGCGTCATTTTTGAATACCATTAGATTAAAATAAAATCATTGGGGTAATATGCAAGTGACCTCCCTAGGGTGTAGCTCCATTGTCGAATTCCATTAGATTAATATACAATCATCGTAATAATATGTAAGTGACCTCCCTTGGATGTAGCTGCATTGTTGAATACCATTAGATTAATACCAAATAATTCTTATATGTATGTTACCTCCCTTGGATGTAGCTACATTGTCAAATTCTATAATAATAGGGGTAGGCTATAGAAACAAAATTTTTCAAATAAATGCCAAAAGTGGCTTATTACCTTCATTTATATGTAAATAGATGGGAATAAGTGATTTTTTTTTCAAAACGGGTCAAAATTGGAGGGTCGCTGGCCCCAAACGTGATTTGACCACGTCAACGCGTGAAAATGGCCCAAATTTCGCCCCCGAACACACTTAATCATTTATTGAAAGCCACAGGGTGCATTTTTTGACTATAAATGCATTTGTATCATTAAATCTAACATTCCCATTGTCTATCCTACAAGTATAGGGCTTTTTAGGGTATCTCAGAGTCCAAAATGGGTCAAAATTACCCCAAAATTAGCCAAAAATGGTCGGAAATCACGGATTTTCCAAAATGCACCTCCCAAGCCACACAGGGTGCAATTTTTGACCATAAAAAGCTCTATATCATTAAATCTAACATTCTCACTGGCTATCCCACCTATATAGGGCTTTTCAAGGTATCTTAAGGGTCCAAAATGGGTCAAATTTACCCAAAAATTAGCCAAAAATGAACGAAAATCACGGATAATCCCCAAAATGCAGGTATTATATCTCATCGGGCTCCTATAAACACTCCTGTATGACTTTTTACAGTTGGAAGACTGAAATAACCACCCTGTTATCTTATTCATTTGTATTTAGGGTATTTAGAGATCTTTGGGGGATGTAAAAAAGGTCAAAACAATCCAAAAATGACAAAATTACGCTTTACGGTACATAACATATGAATCATTAGTTCATTCATCAATGATACTTTTTAGAAACATCGTAACTTTACTACATCAACTTCTCAGAAAGTAATTAATTGTAAATTGAACATTGAATGTCAATAAAATGCTGTCCAAGAAGAGTCTGAATTCATATTGTTCTCATAGTTACCCCAAAATTGATGAAAATGGCCCTTGATTCGCTATTTCTCGATTTGTAACCAATATATTGAATAACTTGATAAAAGGTATGAGTAATTAGCAAAGGAATTATTTTGTTATTTCAAGACACAGCTTCACTTCACATTACTTTAAAATCATTCAACAGTAAAATATCAATATAATGCATTAAAGAGCTCGTCAATCACATCATTATTCTCTAGCACATATCCTCCACTTCAAATTGATCATCGTCCAAATCCAAACGATTGTGCAGTTCTTGCTCTGCCAGAAAACGTTCATGTTCCATATCGACGTGGAAAGTGTCAATGAGCCATTTGCGAGAGAGAGAGACTTTTGATCGACAAAGAATCTTCGTTCATGTACATCAAATTCATCAGGATTTACATCGTTTGAAAGTATATTGAGAAGGACATGGTGCTCTCGTTTCCATTTAATCATATTCACACGTCTGGAACCCTTTGCTTTGTAGACATCTTTGTCGTAAATTTTTAGCGATCGATCAAGTTTATGTTTTATCCCAGGTATTGTAACATAACGAATATCACTTCCAAAGGCTTTCTGCCACAATTGTAGTAATCGCAAGGAGAACTGGTGAATATGATTTTTCTGTGTCGTGGTACCATATTTGGCAGCATGATGTTGCACAGCTTGAACACATTCAGCCTCAGTTGGAAGAGAATCAAGCAGAAGATAAGTCCAATCGTCGTAATTATAATCTTCGTCAATCTGCCCTGCTATACCAGCCATGTTCATTGCATTTTACTAACTGAAAAAGAAAGCAAAGTTCAATCAAATTCACAATTAATGCAATGCAATGTTATCGTGTCTATTTAAAGATGCCATTGCATTGTTACAGAAAGAAAACATTTCCTTATTTGGTAATTTTCCATCTATAACTCAAATTAAGCCCCTTTTTGACAACCTATGTTGATTCTTAGGGACTTTTTCTTGGCTAAATCGGCCATATTTAGCCCCTTTTAAAGGTCCTTATACCCCTCATTAACAGTGCAAAAGTTAGGAGAGTGCCTGCTTCAAGCATTTCCCAACAGTTTCTGCCATGTAGAGGTGTCTTTGGGCCCATGGAAGGTGCATTTTGGAAAATCCGTGATTTCCGACCATTTTTGGCTAATTTTGGAGTAATTTTGACCCATTTTGGACTCTGAGATACCCTAAAAAACCCTATACTTGTGGGATAGCCAATGGGAATGTTAGGTTTAATGATACAAATGCATTTATAGTCAAAAAATGCACACTGTGGCTTTCAGTAAGTGATTAAGTGTGTTCAGGGGGCGAAATTTGGGCCATTTTCACGCGTTGACGCGGTCAAATCACGTTTGGGACCAGCGACCCTCCAATTTTGACCCGTTTTGAAAAAAATCACTTGTTCCCATCTATTTACATATAAATGAAGGTAATAAGTCACTTTTGGCATTTATTTGAAAAATTTTGTTTCTATAGCCTACCCCTAATAATAATATACCATAATTATAATATGCAAGTGACTTCTTTTTGATGTAGCTTCATTGTCGAATTCCATTAGATTAATATACAATCATTGTTATAATATGCGAGTGAACTACCTTGGGTGTAGCCTTATTGTCAAATTCTATTAAATTTATATACAATCATTGTCATAATATGTAAGTGACCTCCCTTGTGTGTAGCTTCATTGGTGAATACAATTAGAATAATATACAATCATTCTCATAATATGTAAGTGACCTCCTTTGGATGTAGCTTTATTGCCGAATACAATTTGATTAATATAAAATAATTGTTATGATATGTAAGTTACCTCCCTTGGGTGTAGATTCAGTGTCGAATTCCATTAGATTAATATACAATCATTGTTACAATATGCTAGTGATCTCCCTTGGATGTATAGTCATTGTTGAATTCCATTAGATTAATATACAAGCATTGCCATAATATGCAAGTGACCTCCCTTGGATGTAGCTTCATTGTCGAATACCTTTAGAATAGTATACAATCATTGTTATAACATGCGAGTGACCTCCCTTTGATGTAACTTCATAGTCAACTACCATTAGATTACGCAAGTGGCCTCACTTGGATGTATTTTCATTTTCGAATACAATTAGATTAATATACAATCATTGTTATAATATGCAAGTGACCTCCCTTGGATGTAGCCTCATTGTCGAATACCATTAGATTAATATGCAATCAATGTAATATTGTGCCAGTGAATGCTCTTGGATATGGCTTCATAGCTGGATATTTGTATTAGCATAATACCCAGCGTTGCCGGGGATTGTATAAGAAAGGTGGATATATGTACTAGAAAAATACCCGACGTTGCCTGGTATTGGATGTAATAGATGGGATGTTTCCTAGGAGAATACCTGGGATCGGATCAGATAGGTGGATATTTGTGCTAACAGAATACACCATATGTTGCAATTATGTCGTAAAATCATGAAAAATTATTGTCCAAATTAGTAACATATCCAAGAATTATGAAAAATGATGAAATGCAAGTTATTTGTTGGTGTGTTTATAATGAAATAACACGCCAGACAATGTCACAAATAATTATTTTTGCAAAAGGAAAGGATATCATGTGGGTTAAATTATCAAAAACGATTGTCGAAATTAGTAACATACCCAAGAATTATGAAAAGTGATTAAATGTAAGTTATTGGATTGGTGTTTTTATAATGAAATGAACAGCCCAGATATAGTCTTAAAGTAATTTTAGTAAGAGGTGGTCGATTATGTGGGTTACATCATTAAAAATGATTGTAGAAATTAGTAACATATCCAAGAAAAGTGACAAACGATGAAATATGGATATGGCTTCATAGCTGGATATTTGTACTCGCATAATACCCAGCGTTGCTAAATACCCGACGTTGCCTAGTATTGGATGTAATAGATGGGATGTTTCCTAGGAGAATACCTGGGATCGGATCAGATAGGTGGATATTTGTGCTAACAGAATACCCCATATGTTGCAATTATGTCATAAAATTATGAAAAATTATTGTCCAGATTAGTAACATATCTAAGAATTATGAAAAATGATGAAATGCGAGTTATTTGTTGGTGTGTTTATAATGAAATAACATGCCAGACAATGTCACAAAGTAATTATTTTAGCAAAATGAAAGGATATTATGTGGATTAAATTATAAAAAACGATTGTCGAAATTAATAACATATCCAAGAATTATGAAATATGATTAAATGTAAGTTATTGGATTGGTGTTTTTATAATGAAATGAACAGCCCAGATATAGTTTTAAAGTTAATATTTTAGTAAGAGGTGGTCGATTATGTGGGTTACATCATTAAAAATGATTGTAGAAATTAGTAACATATCCAAGAAAAGTGAAAAAGTATGAATTGTGAGTTATGTGATTGGTGTGTTTGTAATGAAATTACCAGCACAGACAATGTCTCAAATGTATTAATTTAGTAAGAGCAAGGGAATTATGTGGGTTAACTCATGAAACATCATTATCGAAATTAGTAACACATCCAAGAATTATGAAAAATGATGACATGTTAGTTATTTGATGTGCATATTTGTCTAGGGTGTCTATTTCATTACAATGTCGCATGGTTGTTATTTTAGTAAGAGAGGGGCGATCATCGAAAATGAGTGTCGAAATTAGTAACATCCAAGAATTATGAAAATTGATAAAATGTGAGTTATTTGATTGGTGTGTTTATCATGAAATAACCAGTATCAATGTCTCAAAGTTTTTATTTTAGTAAGAGGAGAGGGGATTATGTTGGTTAAATCATGAAAAACGATTAGAAAAGTATACAATTATTGTCATAATATGCGAGTGACCTCCCTTGGGTTTAGCTTCATTGTCGAATTCCATTAGATAAATATACAATTGTTATGATATGTAAGTGACCTCCCTTGAGTGTGGCTTCATTGTCGAATACCATTAGATTAATATAAAATCATTGTTATATTATATAAGTGACTTCCCTTGGGTGTAGCTTCATTGTCAAATACCATTAGAATAATATACAATCATTGTTATAATATGCAAGTGATCTCCCTTGGATGTAGCTTCGTTGTCGAATACATTAGATTAATATGCAATCATTGTAATATTATGTCAGTGACCTCTCTTTTATGTGGCTTCATAGCTGGATATGTGTACTAGCAGAATATCAAGCGTTGCCGGTGATTGGATAAGACAGGTGGATATATGTACTAGCAAAATACCCGACATTGCCTAGGATTGGATGAGATAAGTGGTTTGTTTCCTAGGAGAATACCTGGGATCGGATAAGATAGGTGGATATTTGTGATAACAGAATACCCTATATAGGAAGACGGGGCGATTATGTCGTAAAATCATTAAAAATTATTGTCCAAATAAGTAACATATCCAAGAATTATGAAAATTGATGAACTGTGAGTTATTTGATTGGTGTGTTTGTAATGAAATAAACAGCCCAGGTATTGTCTGAAAGTTAGTATTTTAGTTATGAAAAAAAAAAAAAAAAAAAAAACAGCCAGACAATGTCTCAAAGTTATTATTTTAGTAAGAGGAAGGGGATTGTGTGGGTTAAATCATGAAAAAATGATTGTCGAAATTAGCAACATATCCAAGAAATATGAAGTGATTAAATATAAGCTATATGTGTTTATAATGAAATAAACAGCCCATATATAGTCTGAAAGTTATTATTTTAGTAAGAGGGGGTTAATTATGTGGGGTGGGTTATATGATAAAAAATGATCGTAAAAATTAGTAACATATCCAAGAATTATTAAAAATGAGTAAATTTGAGTTATTTGTTTGGTGTGTTCTTAATAAAATAGAAAGCCAAGATGATGTATTAAAGTTATAATTTTAGTAAGAACGGGGCTATAATTAGTGTTAAATCCAGAAAAATGATTATCGAAATAAGTAAAATATCCAAGAATTATGAAAAATGATGACATGTGAGTAATTTTATTAGTGTGTTTGTAATTAAATAGACAGCCCAGACAATTTCTCAAATGTATTATTTTAGTAACAGGTGGGCGATAATGTTGAGTAACTCATGAAACATGATTGTCGAAATAAGTAACATATCCAAGAAAAGTTATGAAATGTAAGTTATTTTATTTATGTTTTTATAATGAAATAAACAGCCGAGAAAAAGCCTCAGAGTTATTTCTTTAGAAGGACGGGGTAAATTATGTGGGGTTAATCATGAAAAATGATTGTCAAAATTAGTAACATATCCAAGAATTATGAAATATGATAAAATGTGAGGTATTTGATTAATGTGTTTGTAATGAAATAACCAGTCAGACAATCTCACAAAGTAATTATTTAAGCAAAAGGAAATGATATGTGGCTTAAATTATAAAAACAATTGCCGAAATTAGTAACATATTCAAGAATTATGAAAAGTGATTGAATGTAAGTTATTGGATTGATGTGTTTATAATGAAATGAATAGCCCAGATATAGTCTTAAACTTAATATTTTAGTAAGAGTGGGTCGATTATGTGGGTTACATAATTAAAAATGATTGTTGAAATTAGTTACATATCCAAGAATTATGAAAAATTATAAAATGTGAGTTATTTGATTGATGTGTTTATTATGAAATAACCAGCAAGATAATGTATCAAAGTTATTGTTTAGCAAGAGAGGGGATTATGTGGGTTAAATCATGAAAAACGATTGTCGAAATTAGTATCATATCCAAGAATTATGAAAAGTTATTAAATGCAACTTATTTGATTGGTGTGTTTAAAATGAAATAGCTGGATATTTGTACTAGCAGAATATCAAGCGTTGCCGGTGATTGGATAAGACAGCTGGATATATGTACTAGCAAAATACCCGACATTGCCTAGGATTGGATGAGATAGGTGGTTTGTTTCCTAGGAGAATACCTGGGATCGGATAAGATAGGTGGATATTTGTGATAACAGAATACCCTATATAGGAAGACGGGGCGATTATGTCGTAAAGTCATGAAAAATTATTGTCCAAATAAGTAATATATCCAAGAATTATGATGAACTGTGAGTTATTTGATTGGTGTGTTTGTAATGAAATAAACAGCCCAGATAATGTCTGAAAGTTAGTATTTTTGTAAGAGGGGGTCGATTATGTGGGTTAAATCTTAAACAATGTTTGTCGAAATTAGTAACATATCCAAGAATTATGAAAAATGGTTAAATGTGAGTTATTTGATTGGTGTGTTAGTAATGAAGTAGACAGGCTAGAAGATGTATCAAAGTTGTTATTTTTATAAGAGGAACGGGATCATGTCGGTTAATGAGGGAAGCGATTATTTGGGTTACTTTATTAAAAATAATTCTCAAAATTAGTAACATATCCAAGAATTATGAAAAATGGTAAAATGTGAGTAACTTGATAGGTGTGTTTGTAATGAAAAAAAAACAACTATACAATGTCTGAAAGTTATTATTTTAGTAATAGGAGGTGACGATATTGTGGATTAAGTCTTGAAAAATTATTGTTGAAATTCGTAACATACCCAAGAATTATGAAAAATGAAGTTTTAGTTATTTGATTGGTGTGTTTATAATGAAATAAACAGCCCAGTCAATGTAGCAAATTCATGATTTTAACAAGAATTGGGCGATTAGATGTGCGCACTCATTAAATTTGATTGTCGAAATTCATAAGATATCCAAGAATTATGAAAAATGATGAAATGTGAGGTATTTTATTGATGTTTGTAATGAGATAAACAGCCTAGAAATGTCTCAAAGGTATTATTTTAGTAAGAGGAGAGTGATTATGTGATTGAATTCAGAAAAAAATGATGTTTAAAATTAGCAACATATCAAAAAATTATGAAAAATGATGAAATGTGAGTTATTTGATTGGTATATTCATAATGAAGTAGATATACCAGACAATTTATGAAAGTTATTATTTTAGCAAGTGGTGGCGATTATTTGGGTTACTTCATTAAAAATAATCGTCAAAATTAGTAACATATCCCAGAATTATGAAAAATGATATAATGTGAGTTACTTTGTTGGTGGGTTTGTAATCAAATAACCAGTCATACAATGTCTAAAAGTTATTATTTTAGTGATAGAAGGGGGCGATAATGTGGATTTACTCATGAAAAATGATAGCAGAAATTAGTAAGATACCATAGCCTATGTATCAATGTTTTTATTTTAGTAAGAGTTGAGGCGATAATGTAAGTTAAATCATGTGACATGGTTGTTGAAATTAGTAACATATCCAAAAATTATGAAATGTGAGTTATTTGGATGATGTGTTTGTAATGAAAAACCAGCCAAGACAATGTCTTAAAGTTATTATTTTAGACAGGTGAGCGATAATGTGGGTTAAATTGTCGAAATGTGTAACAATCCAAGAATTATGGGATTCAACGAGATACGTCCACATATATACTTACGAGATACGTCAACATATATACTTACAGATTACCAGGAGTCACCCTGGATTCAATGAGATACATGCAAATGTATGCAAGCAGGATACATGGTCACCTGGGATGTAATGAGATAGATGCAAATATATACTAGCAGAATACTTGGCATTGCCTTGGATTGAATTAGATTGATTGAAATATATACTAACAGAATACCTTGCGTCGCCCAAGATTTCATGAGATTGATTGAGATATATACTAGTAAAACACCCAGCATTTCCCGGGATTGAATGGAATAGGTGAGAAAATATATTAGCAAAATACCTGGCATCGCTTGGGATTTGATGAGATAAATGTGTTGCATATTACCTGTCCTTGCATATACATGCTGTAAATGATCTACCCTAGGTAAGATACAATTATTTCATGTGTAATACCCTTCTTATGTAGGTAAAATATTCTTTTGCTCGAAATAGCAAATGATATATACACATACAAAATTTCTCTCTCATAAGAATAATAAATATATTACAAAACCAAATTCAATTTTTCATTGTTTATACGGTCCCGAGCAACGCCAGGTAGCCCTGCTAGTCTAATATATAAAAGGCAAAATGTGAATGTGTGTGTGTTTGTATGTCCACTAAAAACTTTCTACAGACAGAACAAAAATTAACAAACTTGGTATCATATTAAAGCCCCACCCTCCGGACGACAAATATCGAATTTTTGGTCCATTATGACCAGTCTAAGGGTTTTAGCTGAGCGTTTTTCTCCAGGAGGGGGGGGGGGCGAAAAGGGACATTTTTTTTTCGTTTTTCCAATATATTTAAGTAGTAATAATGGAATGATCTAATGATATTTATACGTAATTAAAAAAACGCTTAGTCATATCACGTGATGTGATGTCACCATTCAGTAATGGTGATGTCTAAATAAAACAATTCTTATCGGTAAATTTGCGAGTATCCTATAATGTCAGCATCGTACAAATTTTAATAATCTTACACGTTATGAAAATGTTTCCAACGTGATTAACGGGTTAAAAATAGTAATGTTACGAGAGTATAACAAAAAATGTCAAGAAAAATCATAAGTGGGGAAAAAAAATTAAGCTTAAAAATATTCGCCGATGACAAACCGATCGTTATATTTAAGCTAAAAAACAGTCATTTTCTTTTTTGTATTATTACGACGGGACCTCCTACCTCTGTTAAACTGGAGGGGGCGGAGGAGGCTGCTTGAACCATCACTAAATGTTAGCAATATGTACTCTGGTCATTCTACGATAGGTGACTACTTGGGATTACTAAATGATTATGCAGATCACGAAAGTTAAGCAATACATAGTCTGGTCATTCTAGGATGGGTGACTACTTGGGATTACCAAATGATTTCAGCAGATCACTAAAGTTAAGCCATATGTAGTCTGGTCATTATCAGATGGGTGACTACTTGGCAATACAAACTGCTTTATGTAGATCACCAAAGTTAAGCAACAATGAAGTTGTCATTATCAGATGGGTGACTACTTGGGAGTACCAAATGACTTATGCAGATCACAAAAGTTAAGAAATACATAGTCTGGTCATTCTCGGATGGGTGACTACTTGGGATTTCCAAATGACTTATGCAGAGCATGAATGTTAAGCAATACATAGTCTGGTTATTCTTGGATGGGTGACTACTTGGGATTGCGAAATGACTTATGCAGATCACAAAAGGTAAGCAATACATAGTCTGGTTATTCTAGGATGTGTGACTACTTGGGATTACGAAATGACTTATGCAGATGACGAAAGGTAAGCAATACATAGTCTGGTCATTCTAGGATGGGTGACTACTGGGGATTACCAAATGACTTATACAGATCACTAAAGTTGAGCCATATGTAGTCTGGTCATTATCAGATGGATGGCTACTTGGGAGTAGCAAATTATTGATGCAGGTCACCAAAGTTAAGCAACAATAAAGTTGGTCATTATCAGATGGGTTACTACTTGGGATTACCAAATGATTTATGCAGATCACTAATCACTAGATTGTTATATGTAATTGACTTCTCTGGGATGTAGCTTCAGTGTTGAACACGATTAGAATAATATACAATCATTGTTATAATATGCAAGTGACCTCCCTTGGATGTAGCTTTGTTGTCAAATACCATTAAAATAATATACAATCATTGTTATAATATGCAAATGACGTCCCTTGGATGTAGCTTCAATGTCGAATATCTTTAGAGGAGAGGGGATTATGTGGGTTAAATCATGGAAAACGATTGTCTAAATTAGTATCATATCCAAGAAATGTGAAAAGTTATTAAATGTAAGTTATTTGATTGGTGTGTTTATAATGAAATAAATAGCCCAGATATTGCTTGAAAGTTAGTATTTTAGTAAGAAGAGGTCGATTATGCGGATTAAATAACAAACAATGACTGTCGAAATTAGTAACATATCCAAGAATTATGAAAAATGATTAAATGTGAGTTATTTGATTGGTGTGTTAGTAATGAAGTAGACAGGCTAGAAGATGTATCAAAGTTGTTATTTTTGTAAAAGGAACGGGATCATGTCGGTTAATGAGTGGGGCGATTATTTGGGTTACTTTATTAAAAATAATTCTCAAAATTAGTAACATATCCAAGAATTATGAAAAATGGTAAAATGTGAGTAACTTGATAGGTGTGTTTGTAATGAAAAAAAAACAGCCATACAATGTCTGAAAGTTATTATTTTAGTAATAGGAGGTGGCGATATTGTGGATTAACTCATGAAAATTATTGTCGAAATTAGTAACATATCAATTAGAATTATGAAAAATGAAGTTTTAGTTATTTGATTGGTGTGTTTATAATGAAATAAACAGCCCAGTCAATGTAGCAAATTCATGATTTTAGTAAGAATTGGGCGATTAGATGTGCGCACTCATTAAATTTGATTGTCGAAATTCATAAGATATCCAAGAATTATGAAAAATAATGAAATGTGAGGTATTTTATTGATGTGTTTGTAATGAAATAAACAGCCTAGAAATATCTCAAAGGTATTATTTTAGTAAGAGGAGAGGTATTATGTGATTGAACTCAGAAAAAATGACGGTTGAAATTAGGAACATATCAAAAAATTATGGAAAATGATGGAATGTGAGATATTTGATTGGTATATTCATAATGAAGTAGATATATCAGACAATTTATGAAAGTTATTATTTTAGCAAGTGATGGCGATTATTTGGGTTACTTCATTAAAAATAATCGTCAAAATTAGTAACATATCCCAGAATTATGAAAAATGATATAATGTGAGTTACTTTGTTGGTGGGTTTGTAATCAAATAACCAGTCATACAATGTCTAAAAGTTATTATTTTAGTGATAGAAGGGGGCGATAATGTGGATTTACTCATGAAAAATGATAGTAGAAATTAGTAAGATACTATAGCCTATGTATCAAAGTTTTTATTTTAGTAAGAGTTGAGGCGATAATGTAAGTTAAATCATGTGACGTGGTTGTTGAAATTAGTAACATATCCAAAAATTATGAAAAATGATTAAATGTGAGTTATTTGGATGATGTGTTTGTAATGAAAAACTAGCCAAGACAATGTCTTAAAGTTATTATTTTAGACAGGTGAGCGATAATGTGGGTTAAATTGTCGAAATGTGTAACAATCCAAGAATTATGGGATTCAACGAGATACGTCAACTTAAAGATTACCAGGAGTAACCCTTGATTCAATAAGATGCATGCAAATGTATGCAACCAGAATACATGGTCACCTGGGATGTAATGAGATAGATGCAAATATATACTAGCAGAATACTTGGCATTGCCTTTGATTGAATGATATTGATTGAAATATATATTAACAGAATACCTTGCGTCGCCTAGGATTTAATGAGATTGATTGAGATATATACTAGCAAAACACCCAGCATCACCCAGGATTAAATGAAATAGGTGAGAATATATATTAGCAAAATTCCTGGCATCGCTTGGGATTTGGTGAGATATTACCTGTCATGGCATATACATGCTGTAAATGATCTACCCTAGGTAAGATACAATTATTTCATATGTGTAATACCCGTCTTATGTAGGTAAAATATTCTTTTGCTCGAAATAGCAAATGATACATAAACATACAAAATTCCTCTCTCATAAGAATAACAAATATATTACAAAACCAAATTCAATTTTTTCATTGTTTATATGGTCCCGAGCAACGCCAGGTAGCCCTGCTAGTATCTAATATATAAAAGGCAAAATGTGTGTGAGTGTGTTTGTTTGTATGTCTGCTAAAAACTTTCGACAGACAGTATATATATATAAAAGGCAGAATGTGAGTGTGTGTGTGTTTGTATGTCCGCTAAAAACTTTCTACAGACAGAACAAAAATTAACAAACGTGATATCATATTTAAGCTCCACCGTCCGGACGACAAATATCGAAAATTTGGCCGAAAAGGACAACCAGAAGTGAGTCAGCTGAACGATTTTCTGCAGGGATGGGGGGGGGGGGGCCAAAAAGTGACATTTTAACGTTGAACATTACATATTTTTAAATTGATTTATAAGTGCCCCAAAAAAAACGTGCAACAACTCTACCACATAAAGTGTACATGGGGCCCGTTTTTGAGTCACCCTGTATTCAAAAACCACTGAGTCATGTCACGTGATCTTGATGTCAGCAAGCTGTAATGGCGACGTTTGTATTGTTAGTATCGGACAGATGAAAAGATTAACTGTTAGTATCGTACAAATTATTATATAATATCTTACATGTTATGAAAATGTTTCTAACGTGATTAACAGGTTAGAAATAGTAAATAAACGAGAGTATAACGAAAAATGTCGAAGAAATAAGGGGGGGGCGAAAATTAAGCTTAAAAATATTCACGTAATCGTTATATTTACGCTAAAAAATAAACAGCCATTTTGTTTTTTGTATTATTAACACATGACCTCCTACCTCTGTTAAACTGGAGGGGGGGGGGCGGACGAGACCGTTTGTATTAGCTAAAATTACTGGTATAATCGGTATTACAGTTCTTTCGCTAAACATTTCATAAGCAAAAATAAGTAAATAAAAAAAAATTATGCTTAAAAATATTTAGCAGTAGACGACCGACGCACAACAAAACAAAACAAAAAAAAAACGGCCATTTCCTTTTTTATATTAGTTACACTATGACCCAATTCTACTTAGAGGGAGGAAGTGGGAGGCATAATATGAGTTAGTGGGAGGAGGGCGAAAGACGAAACCGCTTTATCTCTAAGAACAGATACTACACTTTGATATATATTTTATTGTTGGCAAAAATGAAATCATAACAATTGAAAAAACAGAAATTACTAACAACAAAATTAGGCATAAGGCCCTATAAGAAATTGGGGAGGGGAAGGGTACAGTAACTAGAGTAAGTAACGTGAGAAATGGAGACTATTGGAGTTTTACTCTTGACTGGCAACATTTACCACAATACCTCATTCACTCTGTGGATCCTAATCTAACTAATAAAACCCCAGCGTTTTGAATAAATTAACATATTTACAATTATAAAAGAAAAAAGAATAAAGGTGTCTGTATGTTATGTATGCATTTTTTTTTTTTTTTTTTGTGCATGTGTAAGAAGTTCAATTTCATTAGAACAAAGTTTTTGAATTTTGGGTAAAAAAGTTTGTGGAGTGGGGAAAACTAGTCAAAAAGTTCATTTCAAAAATAAAATATAAGACCTACTGGGTTGTTAGTAAGACCCCCCTGTACTATTCTAAGTGATTAGACCCCCCCCCCCGCTGTTTTCCAGTGAACCGAAAACAAGCAGGGAGATCCCCGTTGGGGGTTGGGGAGAAGCCTTAATGCAAGTGGGCGAAAATACAGCAATGGGTGGAGAGGTTGGAAGGTGACCTCTGAGTAGGGGAGTGACCGGGGATGTTCAAAAAACAAAAAGTGTGGCGTATAGGGGGTGGGCAGACTCAGAGGTTCTCTAGTACCAAAAAATAAACAATCAGGAACAGGATCTCATTTGTACCACCAGTCAAGAGTCTTCTTAATTTGACTATGCTAAGACCTAGGCGGGATGGGTTCCAAAGGACCCAGCACCGCCCGTGCCATGCTCAAGGAGGGAACACGTATTCAAACTTGACTCCTCGACGGATGCACAAACTAGTGTTGTGCACCCACCTCTTATTAAACTCCACTCGAGGCAACCTCCTCTAATCGCATCTGATCTTTACTTTAAGCAGATGTTTAAAGTAAACGATCAGATCCCGATCTAGAACAGATATTCCTTCGCGGACCAACTTGAGGCGCATGATCCAAATCACCATGCGCGCTACTGCTAGGATCGCCAAGAAAACCATTCTTTCCTCCCTGGGGAACAGCGGCTCCATGTTGTACACAAAATAACCTTCGTCGAGATCGTGCGGCCACTCGCCATCGATGCGAGCCGTTACACCCCCCCCCCCCCCCAACGTACTCCAATAGCGTCTGGATCCGGCTGCAGCGGAAAAACGCATGCTCGACTGTTTTGAGCTTGTGTTCGCCACAGCGCAGGCACCAGGCCCTTGTTTGTTCTTTGTACAGGCAGAATTCGTCGGAGAGGGGCAGCGCCTTTCGGACCAGTCGCCAGGTCAGTGAAAATTCCGAGTTAGTCAGAAAATCCCTTCCCGGCGCCCAACTCCACTGAAAACGAATAACCTCCATCAACCAACCTAATCGCCTACAAAGAGGATCCTTTGCGGTACCTACCAGTAGTTCCCGATAAAGCTTCTTCCTAGGCTGATCAAGGACACTAGTCCCCGGCAAAGCTCTAAGAGCGGTCCGGCATTCGGCGAAGAACTTGGACTCTCCCCTCGGTCTACGACGACCTTCTACCGAGGGGTCGGGTTTAAGATTGGGAAACTAGTTCTCAACCGCAGGGACCCAAGGAGCGTCCTCCTCTAGTGAACAACCCAGGAAAACCAATCTCTCTGCGTTTCTGTGACACAGGAGACTGGGCTGACCCAGGCCTCCCTCGCTCGGACTCTGGACACAGACCTCTCTGCAGATATAGTGCTTATAACCCACTTACAAAAAGTGCTTATAACCCACTTACAAAAAGTGCTTATAACCCACTTACAAAAAGTGCTTATAACCCACTTACAAAAGTGCTTATAACCCACTTACAAAAGCGCCTCGACTCACTTCTGTGGGACGAGTCCCACAGAAGTGAGTCGAGGCACTTTTGTAAGTGGGTTAGGCGTTCTGCAGGGAGAGGAAGTACAGACAATCGGTAAAGGATGAGTGGAAAGACGTATGTAGCACACACCTCCGCCCGACCTTCAAGACAATTTCCTTCTAATCCAAATCTTAACCGACGATTTGACCTTGATCTGTACTTCCGACCAATTTTTCTCCGGCTGAAGCCCCGGTCCAAACCAGACACCGGGAATACGGACCGGTCCATCGGTCCAGCTGAAGATTTCTGGAAGCGAGTTTACCCCGGTCCAGACCCCCAACCGCAGGCCGACAGACTTGCTGTGGTTGAATATGGCCCCTGTGACTTCTTTGTATCGAGCGAGTGCCTCAACCACCGCTTGAACTTCCGTGGGGCAAGACATGAACACGGTGATGTCATCGGCAAACGCGGAAACCTTGGCTCGTGTGCCTCCAGGTAAAGCAATTCCGCGCAGGAATGGTGTAGCCGCCTCGTCCCTTAACTTGTGAAGGAGGGGTTCCAACGCCAGGACATACAAAAGAGGCGACAGCGGACAACCCTGATGCACCGACCGGGAGATGGCGAACGACTCCAACAGCTTACCGTTGATCTGCAATGCTACCGTCGGCCTATCATACAGGAAAAAGATCCACTTGCGGAAGTCCAGATTAAATCCGGCGGCCTCTAGCCCAGATCCCAGAAACCGATGGTCGACCCTATCGAACGCCTTGGACTGATACAAACTAATCAGCGCTGCTTCAGTGTCGTCTTCTATTCCCTCTATGATCGAGCGAATCAAATGAAGATTGTCCTGAATTGATCTCCCCTTCACAGCATAGCTTTGGTCTGGTTCGATCAAGTCAGTGATGACAACCTGCAAGTGATTTTCTAGAATCTTTGCCAAAATCTTTAACTCTGTGTTTAGCAGAGTCAAGGGCCTAAAGTAATAAAAAGTTTCCACCCTCACCATGCCGTTGACCTTTCCTCAGCAATGTGATCACTCCCTTATTCACCTATCCAGGGATGGAACCCTGAACAAACCAATGGTTGAACATATCCTTCAGAATAGGGACCTCAAGTAGTAGTTGGGGACTTGTTGTAGTCGACCTGCTTCAACGCAGTAATGACCTCATGTTCCGTAACAAGACCACCACAGCTAGCCGCTCGAGCTGCCATGAGGCAGGGCGAGTCAGCCAAATAGCTGCCAAACTCTTCGACCCTGAGTCCGGGTAGTTGGGTGAAGCGCTCCGATAGATGCTCCCGAGACCCCTTACAGATCTCCCGAGTCAACACGAGGGCATGTCCTTCCAGGTTATGTACTTTCCGAATGTACCCATCCGAACCACGACTTTAAGCAGCCTTACGCTCAACAGCGTCAAGGTTCACAGCTTCGTTAGAGACTTTCATTAACCTAGCCCTAACTACCTAACCTTCATACCGCTTGCTAGCCAAGCGACTGAGGTCCTGTTTAGCTAGTGCTATCTCTAGGGGGTCTCCCCCCCCTCCACCGCCTGGGTCAGCTTATCTTCTATACGCTTCTTTGCCTTAGCCTTATTTAATGCGAGGCGTTGGCTGTACTGAACAGAGAAGCGTCTAATTTTAGTCTTAAGACTAACCCACCACTTACTCCCTGTAACCGCCCCCACTAAAGCTCGCTGAATTAATTCGGTAACCTTCCACCCGTAGTCCTCCAGCTCCAACAAGATGCTGTTGAACTTCCAGTATCCAGCTAGTTTAAGCCTAGCACTTAAGTTCAAACGGGCCATAACGAGTTTATGGTCCGAGTGTCTTAACAAGTAGAACGTGGGGCATGATAAAAAGTCTACGTCGCCTCTTCTAACTAACATCCGATCCAAGTAGGTACTCGAATGGGAAGGCACTACAGAATGCCACGTCCACATCTCCCGCCTTGGATGATCCAGACAGAATCTATTGACAAGATTGCACGAGGCCATCAGGTCAGACAGACTGCTGTCACACCGCACCGACCCACTAGCCCCCCCCCCCGATCTTATCTATCTTGGGATTAAGGATTGCATTCCAATCACTCATTATAACTAAGAAGCCCTCTCTACAGCAGAATTGGAAGCATAAACAGCGACAATCCGAAAAACACTACAATCAAAGGCAACATCAACAACGAGCGCCCGCCCGTCCTCGCCTGCGTGAACAACATTCACCGACGCTGACAGGGTACGACTCACTAGCAAGGAGATTCCACGACTATAGGTATTGCCATATGCTGAGTAAACATCGTAATCGTTTGCCAGCACCTGACAATCCTCGTCACAAATAAAGTGGGTTTCCTGGATAGCGGCAATATCTACCTTAAGGGACACCGCGTCTCTCACAACACGCGAGGCCTTGCTTCGACACCTGATGCCCCTCACATTAAAAGTGGCCAAGTTCAAAGACATGTTCACTTATCTTAAGCAGTGTCACAGACGGGTCTGAAATCCTTGGCAGTCAGGAAGTGGTAGGCCTGGCCAAGGCTTCCGGTGAGTAAGTCTTCTTCGGGCTGACCATCCTTGGCCACGCCTCCCACATCCAGGGGAGAGATTAGTTTTAACGCCCTGTATAGTGATGGGTGGACGTAGATGGGGGTTCTACCCTCGCATTTCACCAGAGTCTTTAAGAGCGAAGGGTGATCCATGTCTATCAGTTTTAGGCCTGGTATCGCTTCTTTGGCTGCCTCTAACATTGACCACAGGGCTTCTATACGTGAGACCTTATTGTTCCTTACGAAGGTGGTCAACATTGGAGTGTCTGGAAATTGGGTGGGATCGGTCACGCTGTTGCTACCGATGTACACCAAGTCTTCTGCTTGCCCTTCAACTCATGAGCTACTGGCAGAAGACTCGTTTCACAGATTCTTCCTCCAGGAAGGAAGGGGAGTTTCTTAGTTCGCTCCGTGCGAACCTTGTTGAGAGGAGGAGGAGGGTGAGGAGGGGCAGGTGTGTTTGGTGCTGGTGAGGGTTCCGTTTCTTTTTCCTTCCTATCTTTAGACGAGGTCCGAGATAAGTCTCTGAGGGAGGTGGGTTGTGAGGGGTTACTCGCTCTGGCTGTGAGGGGGTTGGGGGTTTGGGGGATTCAGCCTTGGCATTTACTGGGATGTCTTTTTCAGAGGGTGTGGGGTCGCTCCTTGTCCTCCTGCTCTTCCTTTTCCACGACCTTCTTGACTCTGCTCTTGCTATTGCTGCTTTGGAGATCGGGCTTGCTTCTTCTTCTTCGGACACCACCTCCTCTTCCTCAGACTCTTGTAATTTCCTTTTGATCGAGGAGAGAAGAGTCTCCGTGTCCAGGGTGTTGCCTTGTCTGGTTGGTCTCTGGTCACCATTTGCTTGGGCTGGTTTTTGGCATTTTTGCCCTTTCTGGTGACCATTGACCATCCGCCTTTAGTTGTAGAAGCAGTCTGCATTGTGGCTGAAGTTGTGGGTGCAGCTGCAACTGGGGCTTTGGCTGCGGGCTGGATGTTCCCTGTGGCCTTTGTGGCAGTTTTGACTGGTGGTCTCTTGGGGCAGTCTTTGGCCATATGCCCCTACTTCTGGCAGTGCCAGCAGTGTGGTTTCCTGCCTTCCACTATTATCGACAGGGTCCATTTGCCGAACTTCAGCATTGCTGGCACCTTATCGAATTCGGATCTCTCCATTTCCATTATCAATTTATAGTCCCCGGTCATAGCATTCCGTTGACCGTGGACTGGGGAGACTGTTTTGACGTTGCCGTACTGGCTCATGATTGCCCCGAGCAGTTTGCCATCTAAGTAGCACGGGACGTTCAGCACGGAGACGTTAGTCCTCCTTTTGTTGAGGTACTCAGGCTGTAACCGGATATTCTTCCGTCTGTGATCGGTCCTTGACAGCTTGATCGCCTCTTCTTGAGTGGGAAGCAGAATGTCCCACATGGCATAGCTTCTGTGACAGATGTAGTTGGCCGGGATGTTTAAGGCCAGCAGGAGCTCCACCATCGTTTCTTTGCTGATACCGGCTAGCCCCCTGGTCCTTAGGTCGGATGTGAGCAGAGAGAGGACTTATTTTTGGAGTTCTTCTACTTGACCGGGCAAGGGTACAATGTTAATCCCGTCAGTGAACTCCTTATATTTGCTGTCAAACAGCTTCCTGTAGTCCACCGGAGTCATTTTTTCACCCTTCTGTGGGCCCCATACCCTTTCCTCGCTTGCCTGGGAGTTGGAAGGACCCGGGCATGGAGTAGCTGACACTGCCTCCTTGTCTTTCTGCTGCTGCTGCTTGTGTTGTAGTAGTTGCTGGGCGGTGGTGGTGACCAGGGTTGGCCAGTCTTCTTGCGGCCCCTCAGTTGGGGAAGGTTTTCTTTTCTTCCTGCTGGGCGTCTGCGGACTTGGAGATCTTTCTGCCGACGCCTTCCACAATGAATTAGTCGGGGGCTTTGCCGAGTGATGGTGACTTGGCCCCACTTACTTTATCTTGGCTGTCCTCTCGGGGGGCGTTGGTGTTATCTGGTGTCTCCGCACCCTGGGACAGCCTGTTGAGGGACGCGATGGTGTCGTTGGTTGCTAGGTTGACGCCATCTTCTTTTTCCTCATCCCCCCGTGTGGGGGAATTGCTCTCTTGGGGAGTTATTTTGCTGGGAGAGCTTGTTGGAGACCTAGTAGCCCGAGATTCCACTGGCTGTTGTTTCCCGGTTGTTTTCGAAGGCTCCTCTGCTTTTGCTTCCCCTTCTTGTTCTCGTTTGCCCTTTAGGGGAGCTGGGATCTGCCGCCGATCGTGGTTCATTTGCATCCACCCTCTTTCCCTCGTCTGCTGAATCATTGACTCTCTCTGGTAGGGAGTGGTCCCCTTGGAGAGCAGGGACTGAACTTGGTTGCTCTTCGTGAGCTGGAGTTGTCCTGCCCAGGGTCACCACGGGCTGTGGCCCTACCCTGTCATCTGCTACCTTCTTTTCCGGGAGCTGGGGTTTAGCTCCCGTTTTGGGGTATTCCTCCAACGGGGCGATATTCCGTATGGTCTGGCATCGTGGCAGCACTGGCCGCTGGCGCAGACCAAAGTATAGTGGAGAGAAAAGAAAACCCAGGGGAGTGGAGGGGGAGGAGCGGGCTCAGGAGAAATTAGAGTTTTGACCTCCCGTCATGGGGATGTTGGGTTAGCAGCTCGAATCCCCCCCCCCTGCGAGGGGGGAGAGCAGAGAAGAAAGACACAGTGAGTGCTAGCGGGTCAGAGTGCCGCGTCGCAATTAAGAGAGAGGATAGACATCTCTGCCCATAGAGGGGAGCAGAAATGAAGCACCCGCTCTACCCCATGTCACCCTGCCCACTAACTACCCCAACGGAAGCGAGAAAGCGGACCCTGTCTGCTCGATCCAACAGGAGAGCAGCGAAAATAAACAAAGTTTTGGCCTGGCAGGTCAGAGTGCTGCTCAGGCAATTAAGTGTGGAGAGAGTAGACCATTCCCTGTCTCTAGAGAGATGAGACCGGAATGAAGAAAAAACAGGCAAAAGGAAAAAAACCAACAAAAGCAGGTCGCAACTACCAACTAGTGGTGTTGGTCCCGAAATTCCAGTCTCCCAGAAAAGGCGATCAGTTTTCGGGTCCAAGCTCCCACAAATGTGGAGTCAGTCCTTGAGGTCTTGACTCCCCAAAGGAGGGGGTCTGGTCCTTGCTAACGAAGGTTAGTAAGTAAGCACCTTAAACCTAGCCCGAAAGCCCGGTGGTGGATCCCTTGAAAAAGAGCAAAAGTTTCATAACTGAGAGAACAGATACTACACTTTGATCTTCATATTTAATTTATTTCATTTAAAGAAAAAATTACAATTAAAAAAATTACAATATAAAATTAAAAAATTTAAAAAAGTAAAATCTCCAAAAGACAAAACAAATTTAGGCACAAGGCCCTATAAGATCTGGGGAGGGAAGTGTTGCAGTAAAGTAAAAATTGGAGTCTTTGGCGACTTTACTCTTGACTGGCAACATTTACCACAATACCTCATTCACTCTGTGGACTCTAAACTAACTAATGAAAACCCCAGCGTTTTTGCGAAAAGGATATATATATATACAATTTCTGTGTGTGTGAAAAAGTTCAATTCATTGGAAAATAAAAAGTTCTTGAATTTGGAAGAAAAACAGTTCGTGTTGGGGAGTGGGAAATCTAGTAAAAATATACAAAAAATAAAATTTCCTAGTGCATTGTCAGTAAGGTCCCTCCCTGAGCTAATCTAAGTAGTTAGATCACCTACTGTTTTCTGGGGCACCGAAAACAAGCGGGGAGATCCCTAATGGGGATTGGGAAGAATTCATATCGGGTGTAGGGAGTAAAATAAATAGATTGTTAAAAACAAAAAAGGGAAATATATTAGACGGTGATCTTCGAGTAGGGTTTGACCAGGGGATGATAAAACAAAAAGATGGGGGGGGCTAGTGGTAGGGTAGCCTCGGAAGGTTCTCTAGTGCCAAAAAACAAACAATCGGGGGACAGGATCTCATTTGTACCACCAGTCAAGAGTCTCTTTACTTTTTATTTGTCTAACCTAGCGGGATTGGCTCCCTAGGACCCAGTACCGCATGTGCCATGCTTATGGTGGTAACACAAATTCAAACGTGGCGCCTCGTCTGATGCACAAGCTATCGTCATGCACCCACCTATGGTCAAAGGCCACTCTAGGCAACTTCTTCCAATCGCATCTGATCTTTACTTTAAGCAGATGTTTAAAGTAGACGATCAGATCCCGATCCGGAACAGATATCCCTTCGCGGACTCGCTTGAGGCATGTGATCCATATGACCATCCTCGCTACTGCTAGTATCGCTAGAAAAACCATTCTTTTCTTCCTAGGCAGCGGCGGATCAATGTTCTCCAAAAAATATGATTCATTGAGTTCAAGCCAGCGCTTAGCATTGATGCGAGCCGTTACCTTGTTGACGTACCCTAGGAGGGTCTTGAGCCTGCTGCAGCGGAAAAAGGCATGACCGGCTGTTTCTCTCATGTGTTCGTCGCAGCGCAGGCAGTAGACCCGGGTTTCTTAATTGTAAAGGTTGAGTTCCTCAAGGAGGGGCAGTGTGTTCCGGACAAGTCGCCAAGTAAGGGAAAATTCCGAATTTGTAAGAAAGTCCCGTCCCGGCGCCCAACTCCACTGGGAGCGGACCTCCTCCAACAACATCCCCGTCCATTTCACTAGCGGTTCCTTTTTGCTACGCCCCACTAGCTACCGATAAAACCTGTTCCTAGACTGTTCGAGGACACTGGTCCCCGGCAACACTCTAAGTGTGGACCAGCATTCGGCGTAGAATGTTTGTTCCCCCCTCGGTCGAAGCACGGCGGAGACCGAGGGGTCAGCTGTGAGATTGGAAAACGAGCTTTCCACCGCAGGGACCCATGGAACGTCTACGTACAATGAACAGCTCAGGAAGGCCAACCTCTCTGCATGCTTGTGACACTGGAGATCGGGCAGTCCTAAGCCTCCCTCGCTCGGATTTCGAACACAGACCTCTCTGCAAACATAATGCTTACCCTCGTTCCACAAGAGTGTGTCGAGGTGCTCCTGTAAGCTGATTCGTCATTTTGCAGGGAGGGGAAGTACAGACAGACGGTAAAGGATGAGCGGAAAGACGTATGTAGCACACGACTCCGCCCGACCTTTCAAGGACAATTTCCTTCAAACCAAAGCCTTAACAGAGGATTCGACCTTGGCCTCTACTTCTGACCAGTTTTTCTTCTGCTGGAGACCCGGTCCGAACCACACACCAAGGATCCGGACCGGGCCGTTGATCCAACTGAAGATGCCTGGAAGCGAATTTACTCCAGTCCAAGCACCCAACCGCAGACCCACCGACTTACTACAATTGAAGACGGCCCCCGTAACTTCTTCGTATCGAGCGAGTGCCTCGGTGACCACTTGACTGTCCGTGGGGCAAGACACGAACACGGTGACGTCATCGGCGAACGCGGAAACCCTGGCTCGTGTGCCTCCAGGAAGAGCTATCCCACGCAGGACTGGTGTAGTCGCCTCGTCCCTTAACTTGCCAAGGAGGGGTTCCAATGCCAGGACGTACAAGAGAGGCGACAGCGGACAACCCTGTCGCACCGACCGGGAGACGGCAAAAGACTCCGACAGCTTACCGTTGATCTGCACCACTACCGTCGGCCTGTCATACAGTAGAGAGATCCACTTGCGGAAGTCCGAATTAAATCCGGCTGCCTCCAGCACAGATCCCAGGAACCTATGGTCCACCCTATTGAAAGCCTTGGACTGATCCAAACTGATCAGCGCGGCCTCTGCGTCGTCTTCTGTTCTCTCTATGATCGTGAGTATCAGATGAAGATTGTCCTAAATCAATCTCCCCTTCACAGCATAGCTTTGGTCTGGTTCGATCAAGTCAGTGATGATAACCTGCAACCGATTCGCAAGAACCTTGGCCAAAATCTTTAACTCTGTGTTTAGCAGAGTCAAGGGCCTGAAATCGTCTAAATCTTCGTCCCCACCATGCCCTTGACCTAAGCAATGTGATCACACTCTTGGTCACCTGCCCAGGGATAAAGCCCTGAACAAACCAATGGTTGAACATATCCTTCAGAATAGGGACCAACATGGGCGACAACCTCAAGTAGAATTCGTAGGGTAGACCATCAAGCCCCGGGGACTTGTTGTAGCCGACCTGCTTCAACGCAGTAATGATCTCCTGTTCCGCGACAAGACCTTCACAGCTAGCCGCTCGAGCCGCCATGAGGCGAGGCGAGTCGGCCAAATAGCTGCCAAACTCTTCAACCCTGAGTCTGGGTAGTTGGATGAAGCGCTCCGATAGATACTTTCGAAACCCCTCGCAAATCTCCCTCGTCGACATGAAGGCGTGCCTTTCCAGGTTGTTTACTTTTCGAATGTACTCATCCGAGCCATGCCTTAGAGCAGTCTTACGCTCAACAGCGTCTACATTAACAGCCTCGTTCGAGACTTTCATTAGCCTAGCCCTAACTATCTGTCCCTCGTACCGCTCGCTAGCCAAGCGGTTGAGGTCTTGTTTTGCTAGCGCTATCTCTAGGGGGTCCCCCCCCTCTACCGCCTGGGTCAGCCTATTTTTTATACGCTTCTTGGCCTTAGCCTTATCTAGTGCGAGGCGTTGGCTGTACTGGACCAAGAAGCGTCTAATCTTAGCCTTGAGACTAACCCACCACTTACTCCCGGTAACTGCCCCCACTAATGCACATTGGATTATCTCTGTAACCTTCAACCGGTAGTCCTCCAGCTCCAACAAGTAGCTGTTGAACTTTCAGTATCCGGCCAGTCTAGGCCTATAGCTCAAGTTCAGACGGACCATAACTAGTTTATGGTCTGAGTGTCCTAAAAAGTGGAACATGGGGAAAATCTACATCACTTCTTCTAACTAACATCCGATCCAAGTAAGTACTTGGATAGGAAGGCGTATTAGGATGCCACGTCCACATCTCCCGCCCTGGGTGATCCAGGCAAAATCTGTCGACTAGGTCGCATGAAGCCATCAGGTCAGACAGACTGCAGTCGCACCACACCAACCCGCTAGTCCCCCCGACCTTATCCATCTTGAGATCAAGGATGGTGTTCCAATCACCCATTAAGACTACCATCTCCGGATTATCTATAAAACCCTCCACCCGTCGAAAGAAGGAAGCCCTCTCCACAGCGGAATTAGGCGTGTAAACTGTGACTATCCGAAACACACTGCTATTTACGGCAACATCGACGACAATCGCCCGCCCGTCCCCGTCCGCATGAACAACATTCCCCAATGCTGATAGGGTGCGATTTACTAGCAAGGAGATCCCACAACTACAGGTATTGCCATATGCTGAGTAAACATCGTAATCGTTCACCAGCACCTGACAATCCCCGTCACAAATAAAGTGTCTTCTGTATAGCAGCAATATCTACCTTGAGGGACACTAGATCTCTCAGCACGCGCACGGCCTTGCTTCGACGTCTGAAGCCGCTCACATTATAAGTAGCCAAGTTTAAAGCCATGGTCACCTACCTTATTCAGTATCATTGTGTGTTATTCGGGGGTGAGGGCGTAGCAGGCCTGTCCAAGGCTTCCAGTGAGTAAGTCCGGCGAGGGTAATCCATCCTTGGCCACGCCTACCACGTCCAGAGGGAAAGTGAGTTTAAGTGCCCTGAAAAAGGAGGGGTGAATATAAACCGGGATTCTTCCCTCGCATTTGTATATGATATTGTTCAGTGAGGGATGCTCCCTATCCACCAGCTGCTGGCCTGGGATAGCATCCTTTGCTGCATCTATCATGGCCCAGAGGGCGTCAGTCCTAGCATCCTTGTTGACCCTAATGAAAGTGGTCAACAAGGGAACGTTGTTGAATTTGGTTGGGTCGGCCACGTTGTCGCCACCGACATACACAAAGTTCCTCAATTTGTTGTACCAGACCTTCTGCTGGCCTTTGAGGTCAGGTATTGGTTGGAGAGGGTCCAGTTCGCAAATCCTTTCCCCTGGTAGGAAAGGGAGTTTTTTTCGTCCACTCCGTGCGGACTGGTGGTATAGGTTTTTCCTTGGCCGGGGGAGGAGGAGGAGTAAGGGTAGGAGTAACGGGAGTTGGGGGTGTAGGTTTTTGGGGGTTGGTGTTTACCCTATGCGGGGATGGGTTACGTGAAACTGTTCTGAGGGAGCTTGGGTAGGAGGGGGTTGGTTCTACTGGCAGATTGGGGATGGGGGGAGTTCAGCTTCTGTTTTACTATTGTCTTTGTGGGTGGGGGTGTCTCCTTTAGTCTTCCTGCTCTTCCTCCTCTTGCTCGTCTTTTTGATGACTGTTGCTGTGGCTGTTTCCTCTGCGTCTGTGGTCGCCTCTACTTCGTCCGACACGATCTCTTCCTCGGAATCTTTGAGCTTCCTTTTGTTGGGGGAAGAGGATGCCTGTGTGTCCATCAGTGTGATGTCTCGTTGGGTTTTGGTCACTATTGACTGGGGCAGGTTTTTGTTGGCTCTGCCTTTCTTAGTGGCTGTCACCCAACCTGCTTCTGCTACTGGGCCGGCGTTTACTGCGGCTGAGGTTGTGACTTGTGTTGAGGCTGGGGCTTCTGCTGGCATTTTGGCCGGTGCTTTGGTGGCCACTTTTCCTGGGGCTTTGGCTGGTTGTTTTTTGGGACAGTCCTTTGCCATGTGTCCCATTTGCTGACAGTACCAGCAGTGCGGCCTTCTCCCCTGCATGATCAGTGTCATGGTCCAGTCCGTTAACTTGAGCATGGCCGGAAGGGTGTCGAATTCGACCTTGTCCAAGACCATTCGGACTTTGTAGTCCCTGGTCATCACATTGCGTTGACCGCGGGATGGAACGACAGTTTCCACGTCACCATACTGGCTCATAATGGCCCCGAGCTCCCTTCCGGTCATGTAGCATGGGACATTTAAGACTGAGACCGAGGCGATTCTTTTATTCAAATATACCGGCTGGAGCCGAATATTTATTCCGCAGGTATTTGGGTTGGCAGATTAAATACCTGCACCCGAGTCCTTCTCTTGCCCTAGTATTCGGGTATTAGTTTGACTCTCCCATGCTTTATTTCTTGGCGGGAGAGTCTCTCCGCATCGTCCTTGGTGGGTTGGAGGATGTCCCACACGGCGAAGCTCCTCTGGTACAGGTATAGTACCAGGATGTTAAGTTTGTGGAAGAGCCCCGCCATGTCTTCCTTCTTCATCCCCAGGAGGCGGTTTTCCGGTATATCAGAAATGACAAAGGACAGGACTATGCCCTCAATCACCTCCCAGGTACCTGGTATGGGTTTTATATCTGCCCCCTCTATGTTTTGTATGTACTTTGTCAGGTACAGGTCTCTATACTCTTGAGGGGACAGTTGTTTTTCTGCGGTCTTCCCCCACGCAGATCCTCTTGGTAGTGTTGTTGTTGGTATGGGGTCTTTGGTGGGGTTAGACCGTTTTTGGTCTTTAATGGAGGTCACCCCTGCCTGTTTATTAGCGACGCTTCCTGCCTCCCCAGATTTCTTAGTTTGTCCTTTTGTAGGAGTGTCGCATTTTTGGGGGGCGGCTCCCTTTTTAGTGTCTTTTGGGCCTGATTCTCCTTGGTTAAAGTCTTTTTTGGGAGCAGCTTCCCGTTTTGGGGAGTCGGCCTCTTGGGCAGCATGATCTTTTTTGTTTACTTTGAGACCATCTGCCCCTTCCTCGTTTGTGAGGTCCAGACGGTATGCCCCCTCAGTTTCTTGATCTCCTCCCCTTTTGGGAGAGCAGCCCTCCTGGGGAGCGCTGTCCCCTTTATTGTCCTTTTGGTCTGGCACCTCCTCCTTTGTGTTGTCGGAGTGAGATGCTACGACGGATTTTGGGTTTGCTCCCCTTTTGGGGGGAGTCGCCCTCGGGGGAGCTGTTGTTAAATTTTCCCCCTCCTTGGGAGCGTCCAATGTTGTCATATCCAGGCGGTACGCCCCGTCAGCGGTTGTTTTTTCTCCTGCTGTTGGGGAGTTGTCCTCTTGGAGAGCAGTAGCCCGCTGGCTGAGGGTATCCATATTGGTGAGCCCCCGGGCTGGGGGTGTCTGTTTTGGTTCCCTCTGAAATCACTGAAAAGAGTGACGTGGAGTCAGCATCCAAAGTGGGGAACTTACTTTGGCACCCAGAAGAAGTGGCGGCAAGAGGGGAGATAGAACTGAGAGAGGGAGTGGGAAGTTAGTGGAGGGAAGAGAGAAGGTAAATTATCAGCTCGGATCCCCTCGTGAGGGTGCGGACAGAACACTACCCAACAAGCTCGTCAGGTGTTCCGGGCACGAGAATGTGTCGCCAGAACAGCACTGCCTTGCGCGGTGTATGTATCAGAACAGATACTACACTTTGATCTTGGACAAAAGGCCAAGAAAAAAAAAAAAGATGTATTTATTTGCTCCCCCACCGAGCAAATTAGGCACAAGTCCGATTTTTAAAGTGAGAAGTGAAGGGGAAATGGGGACCAGCTCCCCGGGGAATAGGGGAGCTGGATAGTGACAATTGGTATGAAGGGTTGCCCCTACATTGACCAAGGTCTTGCTGGTCTTTGCTTGACACTTGTTGCCCAGACCCCGAATGGCGAGATGCGTATTATATATTTTTCGTATATTAAATTAAGATAAGACAAACATCACAGCCTGGGATTAGATAAAATTCATGGAATTTTTCCTAGCAGAAAACTCGGCATCGCCTGGGATTGGAAAAAATTGGTTGATATAATTAGCCGATGTAGGTGGAAATACATTGAATGTTTCCTAGCAGAATACTCAGCGTTGCCTGGGATTGGATAAGATGTACCAAAGTTCAGCAACATTGTCTTGGTCATTATCAGGTGGGTGACTACTTGGAAATACCAAATGCTTTATATATATATATATATATATATATATATATATATATATACCTAAAGTTAAGCAACATATAGCTGTGTCCTTATAAGATGGTATACCACTATCTGCCGGTCACTGATGTGTAACCGACAGACGTGTTATAGTAAATGTCTTAAAGCGGTCTCATGAAGATAGGCCAGTCATTAGGGTCTGTGTAGCAAGAAGAAAATCATACCTGAGATGTTGGATCTGGGTGTGGCTCCTTTCTTTTCTCAAGATGATCTCTTCACCCTGGTGGCATTCTGGTAGGAATCTTCATCTCTTTGTCCTCAGGGCCGCCTTTCAACTTAAGACATGTATGGAGACATTTATGGCAGACACAAGAAAGACGACATGCGACACAATTGTAATATACATAAGGTACAACTAACTATTTTATTTTACAAAATATATATTACAAAAAACTTTAACAATTAAAAAACTGGATAATCGTCTTTTCAAAGCTAACTAACCTAACTAGTATTGAGGGAGGGGGTGCTCCCACATTTACGGAGAGACAGAATATTCGTCTTCACTTCATAAAAAATGATTGTGGAAATTAGTAACATATTCAAGAATTACGAAAAATTATGAAATTTGTGTTATTTGATTGGTGTGTTCATAATGCAATAGACAGCTCAGATTATGTATCAAAGTTATTATTTTAGTAAGAGCGGGGCTATACTTTGGGTTAAATCAAGAAAAATTATTGTTGAAATTAGTAACATATCCAAGAATTATGAAAATGATAAAATGTGAGTTATTTTATTGGTGTGTTTGTAATGAAATAATCAGCCAGACAATGTCTCAAGGTTGATATTTTAGTAAGAGAGGCGCGATTATGTTGGTTAAATATTAAAAATGATTGTCGAAATTAGTAACATATCCAAGGATTATGAAAAATGATGAAATGTGATTTATTTTATTGGTGTGTTTGTAATAAAATAAACAGCTCAGACAATGTATCAAAGTTATTACTTTAGTACGAGGGGGGGATAATGTGAATTCAATTGTGAAAATAATTGTCAAAATTAGTAACATATCCAAGAATTATGAAAACTGGTTACATGTAAAATGTATTAAAGTTATTTTAGTAAGAGTGGGAAGATATGTGGGTTTAATTATGAAAAATGATGGTGGAAATTTGTAACATATCCAAGAATTATGGGATTCAATGACATACGTCCACATATATACTTACAGATTACTCGTAATCCTCCGGAATTGAATGAGATACATGTAAATATATGCAAGCAGAATACATGGGCGCCTGGGATCCAATAAGATAGATGCAAATATATATTAGCAGAATACCTGGCGTTGCCTTGGATTGAATTAAATTGATTGATTGAAATATATACGAACAGAATACCTTGCGTCGCCCAGGATTTCACTTGATTGATTGAGATATATATTAGCAGAACATCCGGCGTTGCCCGGGATCAAATGAAATAAGCTAGAATATATATTAGCAAGATACCTGGCGTTGCTTGGGATTGGATGAGATAGGTGGAAATATATATTAGCAGACTACTCTGCATCGCCCCGTATTGAATGAGATAGGTGGAAATATATAGGATTTAATAATGCAGGTGCAGATAAATACTAACAGAATACCTGGCATCGCCTGGGATTAAATGATATAGGTACAAATACAGAATAGACGAATACTTCGCATCGCCCAGGATTGTATTAGATAGCTGCACTTATACAAAAGCAGAATATCCGGCATTACTCAAGCTTGCATGAGATACGTGAGATAATTTATTTGCAATATCCCCGGCGTCACCCGGAATTGAAGGAAAGTGACGGAAATATATATAAGCAAAATTCCTGGCGTTGCCCAGGATTGAATGAGATAGGAGCAAATATATATTAGCAGAATAATCAGCGTCGTCCTGGATTAAATGAGGGTGGTGAAATATAAAGTTTGTACCGGAAATGGCTTAAACAATTTTCTATCTCAAAATTACTTCATTTGTGAAGTCGATTCCAGATATGGCTTAAACAGTTAATGATCTCACAATTAGATTAATGCATATATATTGTTGGTTTTCTATGAAAGTTTCCTAGCCCAGTTTCTATAGGGGGTGATCTATATTTGTTAAAATGTTTTATGTACTTATCCGGAATGATGTGATGGTTGTATTAGTGAGTAGAAAGAAGCATGATTATGTCAATTTTAAACGTGCTCTTGAGTTTTCTTTTGGAAGTTGGAGAAAGTAATGTCCGTTTTGGGGTAAAAAAAAAGTTTGTGAAATTGTTTAATATATCTGTTTAAATTACCTGTCTTAGTATAGGTAAAATTATTTTAAATATGTGTTGCAAAGGTAAAATTATTTCATATACATGCTGTAAATTATCCACCCTAGGTAAGATAACATTATATCATACATCTAATACCCGTCCTAGCTAGGTAAAATATTCTTTTGCTCGAAATAGCAAATGATACATAGCCATTAAAAATATCTCGCTCCTAAGAATTACAAATATATTCAAAATTAAATTCAATTTTCTCATTGTTTATATGGTCCCGAGCTATTTTCTAAAAATTGTTTCAGTTTTCTTAAAATTATGGTAGCCTTAGTGGTAAGAGAAATTATTTAACATGTTGTACAATACCTGCCGATAATATGTGAAATTGTTTCATGTATGTATTTTAATTACCCGTCCGAGGTTTGGTAAAATTATTTTAAATATGTGTTGTATATTACCCATCCCCGCAAAGGAAACATTATTTCATATATATGGTATAAATTACTTACCCTAGATAAGGTACAATTATTTGATATGTGTAATATCCTAAGGTAGGTAAAATATTCATTTGCTCGAAAAAATTCCTCTATCCGAAGAATAACAAATATGTTCAAAATCAACTTCAATTTTCTCATTGTTTATACGGTCCCGAGCAATGCTGGGTAGCCCCGCTAATATATATATAAAAGGCAAAAGTGATGCACGCATGTTTTTGTATGTCCGTGAAAGACTTTGGAGGGGGGAGTTCTCGAAATGGTTACTATTTTTGAGAACTTTTTATGTACACCCTAGATTATAATATCTATGATTTGCGAACAGATGTCATCTCTACATTTATTTTGACCGACTTTTATGAAATTCTCTCTATTCTGTCCTTTCACGTGTTAATTAGAGCGGCGAAGTAAGCCGCCTGGCTTTCCAGCCGGGACCTCCAAAAATGCAATTAGCTTTGATCAATTTAGCATTACAAGCTGATTTTTTTTCTTTTTAGATAATTGCTATTTTATCAATTTGTATAAAAAGAGCTATGTAAAAGATGTTTTAAACCGTTTGAATTATGCAAATATCATTAGTAGTTCAAAACTTATGAGAATTTTAAGTGCCAAAATCTAGGCTTTTCCATGGACATTTTTCTTTAGAAAAAGTGGGATAAATTATGGACCTCAACATTTCAAGAAATTCAGTAATTTCGCCACCGTTTATTTATTTTTTTAAGCTATTCTCATGAAACTTGGTACTCTTATGGTAAATTGTGTGCTCTTTCTGATTATGCAGTCAAATCTGATGTATCTCTTTATCATAAGCCATGAATTATAAATTAAGATGTACAAAATTCATTTTTTTTTTAAACTGGTGCATGGTATCATCAGTGCAGTGTCTATTCATGAGCAAAACTAAATATTATAGAAGTATTTAAATATAGCTTTATTGAGAATAGGCATTTTCCTGCTTCTTCACCAAAGTAGAGCTTAATCTGGCGTGTAGCCATTGAATGCCTAAAGAGCATTCATGACCGGTATTTACTACTCCTCTCAAAGAAAAGAAAAAATTGAGTAGATATGAATTAATCTCAGAAATTGAAGAAAATTTTTCATATAGATTTTGGATTTCTGTAAAAGATGGAAATTCCCATAGTCGATCAAAATTTATGCATTTTGAGACCAGTTCATTTTTCAATTTTGTAAATCCTCTGTATCTGGCCCAAAATATACCCCTATTTTCTGAGATGCAACCATAAATTGTACTCTACACAAATCCTTGATATAGCTTTCACAGTACCAGGATACCGGGAATCCTGATAAGCAACAACTATATATTCACCAGTTCTCATTTCTATTCTGTTGTTTTACTGAAAATTCAACTATATAAACAAAGAAATAAAATGGTAATTTTTTACCTTGTTTCCATCTTAACATTTAAAATGATTACTTTTACACATTTTAGGGTATGCTGAAAACGAATATCGCATTTAAATTTTCCGCAAATAAGTAGTTTTCTGGGTATTAAGCAATGTCATTTCTTATGTTATCGCTGGTAGCCATCTTTGTATGCAAAAGGCTAACCCCAAGAAACTATGTGCAAACGCACGTACCATAGTGGCCACCAGCAATAACATAAATGATATTGCTTAATATCTGGAAAGCTACTTTTTTGAAGAAAATTTAAATTCGATATTCGTTTTCAGCATACCTGAAAACCTTAAAAGGTAGTCATTTTAAAGAAAAATGTTAAAATGGAAACAAAGTAAAAAAATTTACAAAATGCATCACAATAAAATTCTTTATTGAACTGCCTAATTATTATTATTTAGATATCCTCAGTTAAGAAAAAAACAGGTTTGTTTTACAGATTCAAAAAAGTGGTCTTGACAATGAGTTAAAAATCAAGTTTCATGATATATTTTATTTGTTAGGTGAAAGTACAGAATAATTAACAAAACACCCTTCCTTCCCCATGTTAAGAATAGGTTTCTAAATAATGTTATTATTTCAGCATGGTAGCATAAGTGCACAAGTACCTTTTATTTGTTATATATTTGTTTTTTTTACCACTAAAAAACACAATTCTACCTTTTAAGTACAAGTAAGAAATTATAAATACAATGTTATATCGCATATCCCTCCATATTTACATGAATAAACCAGAAATCAGCAGCAGCGGCAACAGTGATAATAATGGCGACGCTAAGACAAAGCCCGTTCATTGATACAATGCAAACGAACACACTAAACACACACAACAACATCAAAGGCCATTTTTTTTATGTACACACATCAAAGCCCATTTTTTTTATGTACACACATCAACAGAATAACTCGCACCTCACTTCAATAAAGAAAAGCGCCAGAGGAAGCCGTACACCAAAAGAAAAATCAAAATACAAAACACAAACATCATTGCAGACGCAACTCCGGCAGCATATAAACACAAACAATTATCTCAAAAAACACTGCAACAGTACAACACCCACTAGAACACATTCACAACTTTCTTAGCTTTAAATTAATATAACACATGTATACAAACACCAAACAGACGACTCCCTACAATACATTAAAACAGAAAAAACCGTCCTGGCAATAGCAGGAGCCACTGTCACCAACTCTACACAGCGACACCTGCTGTTAGGATTACTCCTCCTCCGCCGTTGCAGCACCCATATCCCAGACACCAGAACACTAAGCCATATTCCTGTCATCGCTGCCACTGTATACATATTCCAGACGCCAGAACACACAAACCACGTTCCTGCCATCGTCGCCTTCACCTCAGCCTGACAATAACTTAGATCATCACTGAGTTCATATCAACAGTTGACCAGCATTCCTACCGCTGCTGAATTATGCTGACACACCAAACAGTTCATTTCACTTTAAATAAAAAGTTTAAATTCAACCTTTTCATTTATCACTTTCTTACTTCCATACACTCAGTTCTGTAATATAACAATGATAACAGAAACGCATGTACTTAATACATTTTGTTGGGTTTTTTTAAGCTTGTAGTACATTGTACTAAAAGCGTTAAAACAACAAAATAGTTTTGTTTGGAAATCAAATTTGAAAAACTTGAAAATAATTTTTTTTAAATTGACAAACTCAGAATAAAAAATGAAACTGATTTTTCTACTTTCGTTTTGAAAGCAGAAAAAACTTTAGTCAGCTGAGCACTTGTCAGCACATAGCGAGCTGTTTTCCCCATTAAACGAATTTGAATTTAGATAACATTTTAAAGAAATTTCTGCACAATTAACAATTATCAAATATTTACATATGTGATGTAACTCATAAATTGGATTACGTGTTCAATTAAAAATTGAAATATTTAATTTCAGGCCAACGAGAATTGTATCGTTTTTCTTATTATGATATCACAGAGGCAAATGAACATAGTTTCCAAGAGAAAGAGAAAAAAAGAGTATAGAAAAAAAGAGGGAGAGGCTAAACCTAAAAAGAGAGACAGTGAGTATAGAAGAGGAGGAGAGAGGTTGGAGAAGCGTCTGTTACACAGGCTAGCAGGTTGGTCATTTGCCCAGAAACCCATAGATCCTTGCGGGTTGCTAGGCAACGAAGAATAAAGGAAAGAAAGGGCTAAGAAATGTGATGAGAAGAGGGAGAGAGAGAGAGAAGGAAAAAAGAGGAAGAAAGACCTTTTGGTACAGGACAGTTACTGCTTGGCCGGCGTGCCAAGGCGGGCACACATGGAAAATTTTCCACCGCTCCACCCAGTGACAGATGAACGAAGATGTGGATACCCCCCTCCATTAACAGTAAAAGAAACAAAGTAATGCCTGGGAGAAACTCCATATCAACAGCGAAAGGAAAGAAATAATGCTTGGGAGAACAAACTGGCATTGTCGGAATACAGGATGTTAATTTCATGAACACAGGAGACATGATACTCCGAGAATAACCAAAATATTGAATGGATACGATATAGGAATACCACGTGCCATGAACTGTCGCCCGAGGCGAATAAAATGAAGGTTAAAGTTCACTTTGAAAGTTAAGAGAAAAGAAACATAAAAAAATTGTGAGTTACCTCTCTCTCATATATTATATCAACAAATTCATTTTGTCTGGACTGAAGATGTTTTTTTATATATTTCTCGTTGGTGTTTTCAGATAATAAATAAAAACCCACTTCCACACTTTTCATACCTCTACGTTTATTCGTTACTTAATTCACCCCTTTTATCGCATATGTTACACATATTATACATGAAAATAATTCAGAAACTATTATCTATATGAAAATAGATGATATATACCGATTTATCTTAGCAATTTTGAAATATTCTTTGTCAACTTTGCTCGGTCGTAACTTTGCTTCCTGTGGTCATAAAAATATAAATCAGTCCAGTCAAATTTGATCCCATGCATATGTATCCAAACGTAACATATGAAATGTAAACATTGAAAAAACAGTTTCCCTTTTTGCTATCATTTTTTTTACTGTTTTTTCATTTGTAAGTTGAAGCATAAAAACATTGAACGCATAAAAGAAAAATAAATTAACATCCTTGGAATGCTTATTCTATTCTCTTTCCAGCAATGTAATTCTTTTAAAAATTGACCCACAAATAAAAAAGATATGACTTGTTGAAGCACATTAGGTATGTAATATTGCCGATGTTCACGAAATACAGCATACACTTGTAATGCTAATCAATGTTGGGGAAACCCTTCATATCAAACAATTGCTAATCATTTGGAGAGTTCCCCCTCTTGGGAGGGATCTGGTTTTCCCCAACATTGTGGGGAAGCAGAAACTGACCTGCAGCCAACCTTCATTTCTGCACGTGCGTGATTCTTAGTTTATTCACCTTAAGTCAAATTTTTTATCGTTAAATTTGAACCAATTTCACTTCCTCATGCGTCTTAGCGTAAGAGTAAGATCTTGACTTTTCTTTCACTTTCTTTTCCGCCTTCACGTCACAAGTTCGAGCCTGCCTGCCTACTAACACTTTTGTTTTTTCCAAATACCCGAGCAACACTGGTCACCCCTGCTAGTATATATATATATAAATCCAAGTTTTACAATATCTTTTTTGTTTATTAAATTCTCCGGTGAAAGTACAGATTAGTTTACAAAACACCCGCCAGTCCAGTAACATAAGTGCATAAATATCAAAAAAGTGATTTTTGATATCGTATTCACTGAATCCATAAGAAGCAGTACTTGAATGAATGGTTTATTTTATTGTCGCTACACTGTAATCACGTGATTAAAATTTTAGCATATGAAAAATTAGTCACGAGAACCAAGATCGCATTTAAATTGTCCGCAAATAAGTAGTTTTTAGGATAAAAAAATTCATTAACGTTTCCCTACGTTATCTGTAAACTGTTTGCGTTTACATAAAAAATACTGCATTATCATCGCACGCGAATAAGTAGTTTTTTGAATATTGAGCAACATAACTTTTTTTTGTAAAAAATACTGTTGGGTTAAATCAAGGTGATTAAGCACAAAGTTATTTTATAGAAACTACAGTTGCAAAATTATTAAAAAACTAAAAACAATTTTGGATTGCATATGTATTTGTGACCTATTTTTATTATAAAAAAAAAACGATATTTAATAGAAATTTTTTCTGGCAATGTAGTCACCAACGTTCCCTTTTCTTTCTGTTTTTACTTCCCCCCCCCCAGGTCAACGCACACCTTATTACTAAAAACGGATCTTAAAGGTCAACACGGATATCGCGCTTGATGTAAACATAAGTTTCTTCTACATTTTCACATGAACAATTTGTCTATATTCTAAATGCTTCTTAAACTTTATACATGTAAAATTTTAATAACGTTATTATTAATTAAACATGTAATCCTGTGATTATTAAATTTGAAGGTGGAAGCCCAGATTACTTACAAAACCTCCTCCTCTAACATGTTCAGAATGGATTTCAAAATAACATTATTTTAGCATGGTAAAAAAAAATACAAAAGTACCCAACATTTACATTTTTTTCGATCAACACTGCACACCCAAAATTATAAAGTCGGTTCAGAGCATTTGTGCATGGGGGTCATGACAACGGTTAGCAAGATTATATTTGGGGCAGATATTTTAACAACCTGCCCCCCCCCCAAAAAAAATTGGTTGTCTATTCCGAAAACCGTTCTTAACAGGGGTAGGTTGGAGTGTTCATTCTAAAAGCCACTCTTACCATGAGGATGTTGGGAGTGTCTATTCCAAAAGCCGTTCTTAATATGAGGAGGTTGAGGTTTGAGGATTGGGTCTTAGGCAATACCAACAACAGCCATATTGAAACTTTTTACAAAATGGAGAGGCATGCTTCCACCAGCAACACCGGTTAACGGGTCCTGCTAATTATTAATATTGCTGAGTATTAAACAAAACCGTCCTTTAATTGTTCAAGAGATGAAATAAAATTCATTAAAATGTTCGTAATTCATAAAACTTTGTGTTTTATAATCCATTGCAGTGTCTGTATACAAATGTTACAAATTCAAACACACTCCCCCCCCAAAAAAAAAAAAAACTTGAAAAAAATACATGACTACTGCTGCTAAATATCCCCTCATGAAAATAATACTAGATTGATTGTTTTTCAGATAAACACCAGCTTTTTGATAAAACCTTGTCAATAAATAGGGGAAATGTTTTGGGATAGAAACTTTTCAATAAATAGGAAAAAACTCGTTAAGGGGGAAAAATTGACTTTATAATCTTATAAAGTCAATTTTTCCCCCTTAACGAGTTTTTTCCTATTTATTTTTCCTATCCCCAAATTTTAATATATAGTCAAGTTTGATAGCAACACAATGTTTTCTTAATGGGAAAACATGAAAAATAATCGTAAATAAGTGTTTAGTAAATAATTCTAGAATTTTATCACATATAATACCTGTTTCATAAATTACCAATAAATAAATTTACTTTTATAATTTTTTGAAATGAGGATTGATAATTCATATCTGGATTATTCAAACTAGTGTTCCCATTTTGAGTGTTATTTTCACAACATTTTGTTTGATGTAACCTCCGACTTTCTTCAGGTGTATCTTGTCAAACTCTGGAATGTACACAGAATTTTGAACAGAACCTTTTTTTGATCCATGAAAGTAATATGCTTTCGTTCAGTCAGCCATGACCAGGTAGAAGTCCTATGTAATATAATTCCAAATTACTTAGGATTTCTACCCAGTCATGGTTGATGGAACAAGAAAATGTCCACCAACATGGATTAAATGAAGAATTCTGTTATAAATTCTGTGCAGATTCCTGAGTTTGACACGATATACCTGAAGAAGGTCAGTTTACATCAAACAAAACATGAAAAAACACTCAAGATGAGAAAAGTCCAAATAATGAAATAAATTTACTTTTGAAGTATTTACCATCATAATAGGTAAATAGATAATTTAATATTTACACTAATCTATTAAGTATTACTGTGAACCCAACAGATTATAGTCTAGTCTATTATGTGCATGTTTAAGGATTTTATCTACAGCAACTTTTATCAGTTACTTAAGTGTTCTTGCATAAACAAGAGATAGAGAATAGATAACTAAAAAACACTAATAAAATTTATTTGTGTTTGAAGATAATATACTAATTCACGCATTATTTCTTGATACATGGATGGACAAACTTGTCAAAGATCGGGTCCAAAAAAATAAATCCATTAGTAAAACCAGTTTTAATAGGCAGTGTCAGGAACATGCTCATCCTCTTTTAGGTAATCTTTCTTTGTCTTCTGAGCTACTTGTTTCATCCAACAGCTTCTGTATTCTCCTCCTATATGTATTGTAATCCATCCTGTGCCAGAAAAAAACCCAAAGATTTTACATTAGCTAAGCTCATAGTTACAAAACTGAAAGATTAATGAAATGTAAATAAAATAACAATCCTATCAAAACTTATAAAAAAAATATCGAAACATTAATTCCATATTAAATATTACAGAGTAGCTTAATGATATATAATATGTACTTATATCTACAAATTTTCCTTCCCATTGGAAAAATACAAAAATATATAAATCATAAAATCATACCAACGTTAGTCAGCTGGGGCAACTGGACACCCCAGAAGGACAAAGTGACGTCTATCTCCAAGGAAAACTGAGATACAACTGCGCCATACCACGTGTGCTATACCCTCACTGAGTGAGGAGATTACTTGGAGGAAGGAAAAGAAATAAGTTGCCAACTTTTTTTTTTTAAAATCATACAAAATATGAAAGCATGTGTAATATCCTACTCTCATCAGCTGTTAACTCTTGCTAACAGCTGATGAGAGTAGATATTGCACATACTTTCACATCTTGTATGATTAAAAAAAAAAAAAACTTAAGCAAAATTGGGGATTAATGTAGGGTTAAGTACAATTGTTTGAATTTATCTTGCACGTTGTTCACCTGGTATATTTGCCAGGTATAGCTGTATATGTGTTGGGAATATATTCTATGCACATGGCAACTCTTGTTGCTTTGCATTCTCATGTCGATGAATTTAGCACACACTCAATGTGTGTGCTAAATTCATCGACAGGAGAATAAATAGAAACAGCTGGTTAACATTTGTTTATTTACAGTTTGTCTGTTCACACAATGAAACCTAAATCCTAAATAATGAATAAACATAACACTGTAATAATTGACAACATAAAAATGTGAGTTGTTAAAGCGATACAAGTGAACATTAAATGCAAAATATATAGTTTCAACAATGGCAACACACCACTCGGGGGAGGGGCGGATGCAAATTCATTTAGTTTCTTGAAAGTAAGTTGGTTTGATCAAAAAGAAGAAAAAAAAATTATGGGCAAATTAGTTTGGGTTTTAAAAGCCTGTGACAACTTCTGTCCAGTTCGAAGGTCATGGCAATAGGAGATTGTCCTGTTTTAGAATTTTCAACCATATTAGGCACAATATCAAATCTAATTTGGTTCAAAACAAACCGGAAAACAGTGGGTGGTCTATTATTTAGAAAAGGTTGGAAGTGTTTTATTAGCCAAATTTTTTAATTTTTTTGTTTTTCCCCAACTTCACAATTCTTGCCAATGAAATAATTGTGTATGAATGTTTTTATTTATTTTCAATAAAATCTTTGAATGATTTGGGAAATTTTAAGTAGGACGGCACCCCCCTTCCTCCCAGAGTAGATGTGATATTATGCTGATTATTAAGATTAGGATAGACAATTTCTAGTAATCATGACAAAGAATGACCAATGACATCCATTTTACCACACCTTTGAATGGCCTTGTGCCTGATTTGTTGCTTAATGTAAATTTTTAATATTTCAGCAAATAATTATTTCAAAGTGTTGTATCCGTTCTCAACATCCTAGCAACATCAGCTGTGAATTTAAAAAAATAATAGTATTGTTGATGAGAGATAGAAGAAAGTAGGGAGCCAGGCAAGTTGACTGTCAGCTAAGGAGAGATGAACAGACAGCCAGTAGCTAGCTTGCTAGCCAGCCACACTTTTCCTCTTTTTTTTCCTTGCTTATGCTGGTTTGTAAGAATTCTGGTGAACTATGTTTAGAATAGTTTTTCTGTAATAATCCATTTTTTTTATTAAATCATTTTAATTACTTTTAATATCAACAAAACATGAATAACATCAAATATCTTATGAAATGTTTAAAAATAGCCATTCTAATCGTTTGTCTCTATATGTATTTCTATCTCTACTATTATATAAAAGGAACTTTGTGTGTGTGTGTGTGTGTGTGTGTGTGTGTGAGTTCCTCATGAACTCGAAAATGGCTGGGCTGATTTTTATGAAATTTCACACGTAGGTACTTAATGTGTCTGGCAATGTTATCTTTTCAATAAGTATCGATAATTGAAATAATCTGATGAAAAAAGAAAGAGATTCGAACTGAAGTTTACACTTTACACAGCCTAACATCGCAAGTGCATTTCAGAAGTTTTATTGTCACAAGCCGAAAGGCTTTATGTATAAAATCAACAGTAGGTTCTTTTATATGACAGGGTCGCGTTTGAAATTAATGTTTCTGTTTAGAACACAATTGGAGTCTAATACTTGATTTTTTTGTATTTTAAACTTTAATTCAAGCCAATATATATATATATATATATATATATATATATAGAATAATTTTTTTAAAATCAGTTGGTTCTCTACAGTGAAATCTAGACTAGAATGTATTGTGGACTGTCATTGCGAGGAGCCATGTGAAGCTTGCTCCTGGTGCACCATGATAGGTCCCCAACTAGAGCAGGCAATCAATCAATTTGATTGAAAAATGGATAATTTCACCAATTTCAATAACAATAAAAATATGAGTGTGAAACATTGATCATCATTCAATCCCAGGTAGTGTATATGTAATATATATACAGGGTGTCCTTAAAGTTATTATACAGTCTTATTGTTTTATTGTATTATATTTATATTAATAGTTAATATTGATCGTGACTTGTGCACCAAAGTTTGTCAGAGTGTGGTGTCACGTTGTCGAGAGTGTATTGGAGCTGAAGGCCTCCAATTTGAATATTTGTCATAGAAATTGTTTGCCTTGGTTGTTACAGTCTTTTCGGATGTAACACGTGTATTTTCTGAGATTTTTATAAACATAAAGGTGTTATTTCTTTTTATTTCTTTTGTTACAAATAAATATTTTAATACAATATCTTACTGTACTGTTAATATATTACAGGGTGTCTGTATAGTAACTTGTAAGATTGTATAGTAACTTTACGGACACCCTGTATATAGGTAGATTAGTTCAAAGTTCTATTTTGTATTATTGATTTTAATAAGAGTAAACAGTTTGGATGGTAATATATAAATGAAAAAAATCATTTGCATTTATTCATTTTAGATAAACCCATTTATTTTTTATATCTTATTTTAGTTTCAGATTTAAAATATAATTTCAAATCAATTTTTTCCACAATGCATGCGAAATATACCCATTCAATGCAAAGTTATGAAATGATATTTGACCATAATGCATCCACAAGCATGTAAATAAGATGCAGCTATGTTGAAGAATAACCTCTTAACTTAAAAATTAAATCATGTTACATGTATTTTTTTGTGAATTTGCAATGTTAGTCAATTTATTGAAGTACTTAATTTTTTTCTTGAAAGCAAATTACTTTTGAAAATTGCCACTTATTTTTTTAATTTTTATATGTACTATACTCTGTGGCATGGCTAAATTACAACTGTTGTGTATTTTTGAAGTATCACTGATGTTGGTTCTCCTGCTGACTAAGAACTCAAAATGTCAAAGCATCTTACATAACTGCACTTCAACATATTTAAAAATCTTAATGGTTTCAAAATTACATAGTCTTTATTTTTCTGTAACTTTATGATTTTCGTTTTAGATTTGGAGGATTTCCTCACCTTCAGGTTGTGCCTTCAGCATGGTCAAATATCTTTGCCCAGCCTCTTGTCAATCTCGTGCTGCTACCCCGTGTAGGAGGGTACTTTGTATCCTGGATCCTCTCATGTGCATTACTGCCTCTCTTCAGTTACCCAATTGTCATTATGACTAATTGACATTTTTGGGATTCTGCCATATCTTACTTGGCAAGACTTAAGTCATTTCATTTTCCCCATCTTCCTATTTTAATTAGAATTTTTTCTAATCCTTGAATCTGAGTTTTTGGTATGATTCAGGAGAGAGGCAGGGGCAGATTAATGATTATTGACTGTCTCTTTCCCTTTTCTGATGACAACTTCATAATTTCATCAGTTAAGATAAACAACCTTGTAGTTATCACATTCTCATCTAAATGTGTTCTTTTTGTATTTCATTGTTTCTTATTTTTTTATTTTATTTTATTTTTTACAATCTTTTTCCAATTCGATTTTGCAAACATGGTCTTCTTTGTCCTGACACTATTGTTCAATATAAATATTTTCATTAACTCTATGCTATAGATCAAAACTTGACAATACAAAGTGTGCACAGGCTTTCTTGTGCTAATATGTAGTATACAACCTGACAAGATTAGTGAAATATAATCATGATCAACATCAACTGGATTTTTTCTTCATCTTGTCCATTTTGATTTTCTTTTAATGTATATTAATGACTTGTGGAACAGCCCAGCATTGTCTGGGGTTAAATGAAGAATCCATAAAAAAAATAAATCTTGTGTCCTTTTGCACCCAACTCATAGCACCAGATTAACTTTTTTTCAAACACTACAATAATGTACTCTCTTTGTTCAAAATAAAATATAGATATTCAAGTACGCTGAATACTGTAGTTTCAGAATAACAGGGGTCTAATTTAAGCAGTAAAATTGTCCAGTGTCAATGCAGACTATCACAATATTATTGTTTCTTTGTTCAAATTATTTCTGTGACATGCAGTTACCCCCTTCCCACAAAGTACTCTGGGTAAAATGCTTTCAGAATATATATAAACATTGGGTTTTATCACAGAAACCTTGAAGTTCATAATTGAACAAGAACTACATGTTACATATTTGGATGAATTTTACAAACGTACTGCATGGTTGTGTTGTGCCAAATTGCAAAGGAAAAAAGAAAATTGTATTCAAACATGATTTTGGATTTCTTGCAAGAAATACTAAGTATTTAGAACAATAGACAAAATCAGCATAAAAAAATAAGTATTTTACTAATTTGATTTTTTGTTTCATGTACGTATTATGAAGATGCATTACCTTCTGGTTTATGACATTGCTTTGGGTTATTTACAGAATCATACTTTTTGTCATTAGGGTCCAGTAAACAAAAAAAAAAAAAAAAGATTTATCGTTGCTACACAAGGGAGAGAAAGAGCGCCAGAAAAAAAAAAAAAAAGAATATATATACTCGCGTGGGGTTCCCGGCGTTGCCTGGGTGTTTGGAGGAGTGTATGTAGGAGGGGGGGGGGGGCTGTTTTAATATTATAAAAAAAACACAATGGAAAACCCAAAACAAAACCGAACAAATGTAAGAAATACAAAACAAAACCGAACAAATGTAAAAAAAAAAAAAAAAAAAAAAAAATGGAAAAAAGGTTTAAGTAGGAAGACATGCTCGAATCCGAAGCATCGAAGCTAAGGTGGAAAAAAAATGCCTAACACGTTACCTCTATGCCAAAGAGACACACAATTGAGAACGGATAAAATTAACCTTTTAAAAACATTTGCAGGTGGTTGAAACTAACGTCAACGTTTTCTAGGTCAAACATGACGTCATTGTCGTAGTAGCAGGAGGAGGCTGGAATCCAATGTTAGTTCATTTCGTTTAAGTAATCCTTCGAATTGCAACTCCCCACCTCCCTACAAAAAGAGAAAAAATATAAAGGGAGCAAAAAAAAAGGGGAAAAAAATGGCACAAGTAACCCACAGAATAACTGGAATGTAAAGTCGCATTTCACCTGACGGAAAAATGCCAATCCATATTTTTTAAGCAACTGAGAACTCAAACTGGCGTTCCTCATATATTCCCCTGTGGACGTATCCGCAGCAGTGTTAAGTGGTCGTGGGCGGAGTATGAGAAAAGATTTACAACTTCCATTGATTCTAACCGATTGTGGCAGTGAACTCTCACTGGAAAAAATATAGAAATGTACGAATATTAAGGAGCTGTAAGGGTAGTAGGCCTATAGCACACCTCAGATCCTGTGCGGGGACATTACATTTGAATGTAATGTCGTGATTTTTAATCCTATTAAGGTCAAACTCACACGGAGAAAAAATGAGTTCATTTTATTTATATAGGCATATATTTGTTTTCACAAGTGACAGCACAGTCCTTAACAAATTCATCCACGCAATTATGAACACTACTGCTGAATCGACACGCCACACCATGAACAATATCGTTGAATCAACACATACGTTCCCAAGCAGCACCAAACAATCTCGCCAAATCGACATGCCACAATACAAAATGCAATAACACGAGACATGTTCTCAAAGCAGTGTATTTCAACTACTGAATTACTTATCAGCTTGCTTTTTTATCATTGTTGGGCGAAACTAAATCATCACTTTGGGGTAAGATGGGTGTAGTTCATTAGTAGACTTGATTTGTAATCGAAAGGTCCTGAGTTCGTTTTTCACTGCAAGTAGGCTTGACTCGTATGCTTGCGCGCTTCTACACATTTATGACACTAATAATGAACCCCAACTAGTGCTATAATTTTGAAATGAAAGAATCCAGAAACAGATTCTTTGAGTCAAATCTTAGCATTTTGTTGACTTATGTTTATCATTTTACATAAGTTTCAGATTGAATTTCTCCAAATACTCGGCTAACATTACAAACTTTTTTCATCCACTTTAATTTGACATCACATTCACATTTTTTATATTATCTAAATGTTATTTTTTCTTTAAATTACATTAAATCAAATGTTTTTCCTTTTTTACAAAATTTATAATCATTTCCCCCCCCCCCCTTTTCATTGTCACTGAAATGATAACATTAACTTCTCTTATTTCATTCAAACGATTTCTATGACATGCAGTTATCTTCTTTCTACTTTTTCCTAGACAATTTGGAATGGTGATCAACCATATTTAATTTAGCCATATGGTCACTTATGTAAAAGGTGGGGCTTGAAATTTCACTTCCTATTTTCTCCCTTCTCTGTCTGATTGCTAAGGTGACCAAATCCCTCACTTTTAAATTTTTAGTTTAATTCTCGAAATGACAACATTCGTTCTATTTCACTCTAACAAGTTCTTTCACGTGGTTATTCTCCAAAACAGACTAGCTTTTTTGACATGCCCCTACACATATTTGATAGTTTTGACGTGTGCATATTTCTTGTTGGATATGGTTATATTTTCAGATCTATAATTCTTTATTGTTTATCTCTTTATGTATAAAAAATTAAGAAAAATCTGATAATAATTATTGTTTTTAAAAAAAAGGGTTTGTATATTTATTTCATTCGGCTTTGTATAAATTCCTAAGCTTCTTATCATTATGGTTCATAATTCTTTTAAGGGATTTTTGTTTTATTCATGTAAATGCATTGTTTTGATTAAAGGGTGATAAATGGCAAGAATTTTGGAATAAATGTTCTTTATTGTTTCATAAGCCTTCTCTATTTGTATTTTAGTTTTGCTTAACTTTGTATGCAAAGTGCCAAGGCTACATTACTTACAATGCAGGGTGATAGTGCCAAAGTATAAAATATCACATTCTTGTCACATAAGACCTTTTGTGATTAACTTAAATAGCTAGATGTTAAGTAACTTGTTCTTTGGAATGTAAGCGCGCGCGCACACACACACACATATGCACACATTTTTTTTTTTTTTTTTTTTATCTGTACATGTGGAAATACTATTATTATTACAAGGAAAATACTATTAATGCACACAAGGTTTCATTTTCTCTCCATAAAAAAATATATAAATTCCCATGTCCTTTCAACTATAGGAAAATGTTTGGTAGATCTGGCCAAGGTTCATTCTTTTCCACTGGTACTGTTTAACACAGATAGTGTGTCAAGATAGGAATGAGTGTTGCCAGACAGATCTAATAGCTAGAGATACCATAAGAATTAGTTGCCATATTACCTAAAACCTAAAAAAATAGGTCAGGAGTTCAAAACAATATGAAATGAACCTGTTAGAAAGCAAAACTTAGCTTATGCAAAATGATCAACATTTTGTTATAGTTGTAGGCGTGGATGATTTATTTCTGACTAGCAAGACTACAGTGTTGCCTGAATACATGGATGATAAAAAAGACGAATGAAGAAAAGTGTACATCTTTCCATTAAAATCCCCCCCCTCCCCACATAAAAAAAAAACTGTTTAATCTCCATTCAATGTTTTTGAAACTATTACCAGTAAGGATGAAAAAGAAATTTTATGGGACTCTCCACTCCTACTCCTGGTTCATTAATTTTGTCTCACTTACCTCAAGCGAATCAATATTAGTATATTTTTTAATACTACAGCATCAATATCTCTTTATGCACTAAAAATTAAATGTGGTTTTAGTGAAGATGCAATAAGTTTTATGAAAGACTTATTATAGTAACTAGCTGGGCTATCCAACGTTGCTCAGGACCATATAAACAATGAGAAAATTGAAGTTGATTTTGAATATAATTGTTATTCTTTGGAGAGAGGAATTTTAATGTGTATGTATCATTTGCTATTTCGAGCAAAAGAATATTTTACCTACTCTAGGACGGCTATTACACATGTGAAATAATTGTGCCTTCCCTAGGACAGGTAATTTACAGAATGCATATGAAATAATTTTACCTTTTTGGGACGGGTAATTTATAACACATATTTAAAATATGTTTACCTACCTTCGGACGGGTAATTTATATACATATATGAAACAATCTAACATATTCTCAACAGGTATTGTACAACATATATGAAATAATTTCTCTTTCTACCAAGGCTATTATAATTTTAAGAAAATTGAAATCATTTTTAGAACATGGATCATTAGGATTTCCAGATTAATACATAAATACATTGTGTTGGTTAAAGAGTTCACAAATATAATATACATTATAAATTTCAACATTACTGCATTTCTTTCTTCCCTCACTATCGGCACTATTATTGTAAGATAAATTGTCATTTTTGGAAGATGTCTCAGCAGGATTTTAAAATTGATGCATAAATACATTGACAAAGTTAAGTGATTAGACAACCCTTGCTTCATTATCAAATTCTACATTACTCTGTTTCATTTTTTTCACCATTACCGACAATCAAAATTTTTTGGAGAAAAGACGCCATTTTCAGAAGATTACTCAGTCGGCTTTACAAACAAACAAATATGTTGAAGCTTTGTGATTAGGCAACCCTTGTTTCACTACAAAATTCCACATTACTGTGTTCTTTCCCTCCCTACTACTGACAGCATCATTTTAAGTGAAATGATATCATTTCTTGACCATAACTCAGGTTTTCCAAATAATTACATGAATGCATTGATGCGAATTATCATTAGGCAACTTTTACTTTACCACAATTTTCAATATAATATAGTTCTCCCCCCTTACTACAACAACCGCCAACAACACATTAATAAGAGAAACGATGTCATTTCCGGAATATGATTCCATAGTTATTTCATATATTTGGAATATGACATTGTGGGAGATTGCACCACCCCAAAATGGACATTACTCTCTCCAGCCCCACCCCAAAACTGAAGGTTTGTTAATTCATAGAGAACTCCAGAGCACGTTAAAAAGCAACATAATCATGTGTCTTTCTACTCATCACTACAACTGTGACGTCATTCCCAGAAGTTAACATTGAAAATTCAGAAAAAATATTGTTGATCACCTACAGAAACTGATAAATTGTCTGGGCTTATTATTTCATTACAAACAGACCAATCAATTAACTCATATTTCATCATTTTTCATAAATCTTGGATATGTTACTAATTTCGACAATCATTTTTCATAATTTTAACCCATATTATGACCCCCCCCTCCCTTACGAAAATATAACTTTGATATATTATCTGGGTTGTTTATTTCATTACAAACACACCAATCGATTTATTCTTCATAATTCTTGTATATGTTACTAATTTCAACAATCATTTTTGATATTTGTAATCCACGTTATCGCCTACACCTTACTAAAATAACTTCGATGTATTGTTTGGGCCGATTATTTCATTACAAACAGGCCAATCAATTAACTCACATTCCATCATTTTTCATAATTCTTGGATATGTTACTAATTTCGACAATCATTTTTCGTAATTTTAACCCACATTCTAGCCATCCCTTACAAAAATCACAAATTTGATATATTGTCTAGGCCGATTCTTTTATTACAAACACACCAATCAATTAACTTACATTTCACCATTTTTCATAATTCTTGAATGTGTTACTAATTTTGGTAATTATTTTTTATAATTGTAACATACATAATCGCTTTTACCCTTTACAAGAAAAATAACTTTGATATATTGTCTGTGCTGATTATTATATTATAAACACACCAATCAATAAATTGACATTTTGATTTTTCATAATTCTTGGATATGTTACTAATTTCGAAAATCATTTTTCATAATTTTAACCTACATAATTGGATATGTTACTAATTTCGACAATCATTTTTTATAATTGTAACCAACATAATGCTTTCATCCTTGTGAAAATAACTCTGATGTGTTGTCTGGGTTTATTATTTCATTACAAACACACCAATTGATTAATTCACATTTCATCACTTTTCATAATTTTTGGATATGTTACTAATTTCGACAAACGTTTTTTAATAATTTTAATCCACATTTAGCCCCCCCCCCTTTACGAAAATAATAACTTTGATATATTGTCTGGGCCGATTATTTCATTAAAAAAAAACACTGCTCGATTAACTCAGTTTTCATCATTTTTCATAATTCTTGGATATGTTAGTAATTTAGACAATCATTTTTCATAATTTTAACCTTCCCCCTTACGAAAATAATAACTATATAATAATCTCTATTAAAAATATACATGAAATATAGTAATGTTTAAATCGTAAACTGTTTCAACCATTTCCGGCACTGACTTCTTATCCCCCATCACACTGTTATAAATATACATTAAATAAATTAATGTCTAAAATGTAAAATGGTGCAGCCATTTCCGGGACTGACTCTGTAAGCCCCACATCACTTAAAAATATGAATGAAATATAGTAATGTTTAACTCATAAACGGTTTTGGCCATTTCCTGGACTGATTTTATATCCCCCACTTCACTGTTTTAAAAACATACAGGAAATAATATAATGTCTAAATCGTAGACTGCTTCAGCTTTTAATATTAGATAAAGTAATTTTGAGATCATAAACTGCTTCAGCCGTTTCCGGGCTTGACTCCGTATTCCTACTCCTTTTAAAATATATATGAAATAAAGTATTTTTGAGATCATAAACTGCTGCTACAGCCATTACCGGGGCTTACTCCATATTCCCCCCCCCCCACCTCTTAAAATATATGCTGTGTCGGTTATTTTGTATTTTTTATTTTGGGGAGAGATAATGCCTGGTAGAAAACTATATTACGCTAACTTGGCTTTTTTCAAAGTGTAGCATCTGTTCTGACCCCCTCTCTTAGAAAAAGTGGTGGTAATGCTTGGGAGAATGAACAGGTACTAATTCACCACACCCCAACCTCACCTAAAAAAAGGTTTGGTAATCCTTGGCAGCCTCCAGAGTACTTTTTAAAGCAACATAATCGTGCTTGCGTACTACACTGTAGAAGCACTTTATTTAAAATTCATGCTACTCAAAAAATAAATATTTCAAAGTGCAGTTAGTGATTAGGCAACACTTGCTTTACAATAAACTAATCAAGAAATTGGATTGAGAAACAGATCCTAATGTTAACTAATATGAAACAAAAATAGAGATAATACATGTTGGTTTCTTATTTAATAAATTATTAGGTGAAAGTACAGAATAGTTTAAATAATACCTTCCCCTCCCCATATTAAGAATGGCTTTCTAAATAATGTTATTTCAGCACTGTCCGTATTCCATGTGTCATCCCCCCTCCTCTGTCTTAAAATAATGTATGAAATTAATATGAAATCGTAAAAAAGATATATAGGTTTGTTTCCATATATACAAATTTCAAACCGTGAGTAAAATGTACGCATGCTTTTTTTTTTTTTTTTTTTTTTTAAATACAAAAACATAAAAAAAATGAATTAGTGTCATTAGTTAGAATTGAAATTAAAAAGAACCGAGCGTTCCAGCCTGAGAAAAAAACAAAAGAATGTGCATGCGCACAAAAAAACAAAATGTCACCTAATCCTTAATAAACATTTTACATGTAAATTTGCCGATGTGTGTATGCTATATACATGCATGTAAGCAAATATATTATTCACTATAAACCACCCTTGGTGCATGAATATAATTTCCTGAGAATTTCAGTGCTATGTGACCAGTACTTTCAGAGATTACCTGTTAGATAGTTACACACACACATACGTCTACTGTTTTATTTATATAGATTATTACGGTTGGTGAAAAGGAAGTACTTGCTGGGAATTATCATGCTGGAAAAACTCCTAGTGATTTTAAGGGTGTTCATAGAGGAGATTTAATGATTAGAATAGAGATGGAGACCAAATCTTAGAATTTGGTCTTGCTATAGATATGTTGGGTGCAAATACTTTTTTTTTTTTTTTTTTTTTTTTTTTTTTAGGGAAAGCCAGATGGCATTATGTGTGAATTCTGTCCAGCAAAGACTCTAAGTAGATTATTATTTCTATTATAAAAATGTTAAAATGTTCTTAAGTGATGTGAAGGAATTACCTGGTGAAGAAATTGACAAGGCATAAACAGTTATTTGTGACTTTATGTTGAAAAAAACTCACAAGGTAAAAAGAATGTTTATCTGCATGAGAAAGTAGAGTAGATGTTGGACGAAGAACATATGAAATATGAGTTTAGTTAACAAGTAATTATTCAGTTAGTGAGTCCACTTGAAGTGTTGTGAGTGAAAAATTGAAGAAGTTGAAGGATGCACTGAAAGTAATTGACCAGACTTGTGCATGGACAAAGAAGTCTCCAAGACACACAGAGACATGGTGGTGGAATGAAGTAATCAAAATGTGTATCAAAGAAAAACTAGAGTAAAGAAAAAGTTTAGTTAATAAAGATACCTAATACTTTAACAAATTGTAGAGTTAAATGTAATAATTAAAGAAGAAAGTGCGCGCGTGTGTGTGTGTGTGTATTGTGCGGTTATACAACTTACCTTGGATGGAATCTGAGAGAGAGAAATTAAAGATGCCAGCCATGGATTTATAAGGTGTAGTCTCATGTAATCTCACGAGATCTCATTCCACTGCACACGTATGCAAATGGAATGGGGTTAGTTTTCTAATAAAATGCCTGTTGGCAGAGGTGTTGGGAGAACACATGCTGGAAGTTGAGAAAGTTGACAGTAACAAATTCTAGCGGAACTTTTGCTTATGGTTTTTATTTTATTTTGTTTTGCTGTTTACCAGCCCATTTAACTGCAAGCTATTTCGGCGTAATGGGGGATAAGTTCGACCTTAAATTAATACCAGAATTCAACGGCTCAACCCCGGTACTTGACTGGGTGGAGAAGCTGGAACTGCATTGCCTGTTGTTTAGTGTGAAAAGCATTGAACATGTGATTCCTCTACGTTTGTCTGGCGGGGCTTTTGCGGTACATCAACAGCTTGGTCCTGAGGAAAAACAGGATTATGAAAGGATCAAGGCAGTATTATACAAGGCGTTCGCTATCGACCCCGCCACTGCTTGGGAGCAATTTGAGGCAAGAACCTTGCATCCCGGCGAAACTGTCAACGTTTATTTGACAGAGCTGATGAAGCTAACAGTGTTGCTTGGCATGAAAATTTTTGGCAGGGTTCCTAACCGGAGCAAAGCAACTCCTGCAGGCTAGCTAAAGCATAGCTGAATGACCTGGTAGACCGGGCCAGGAACGTGATGAAGAATACTTATGAGATGAAAGAACCGGTAGTTGCTACTGCACAGCCTGCATCAAGTGTGTGGTGAAGTCATGTGTTATAGGGCAATGGCCAGGGCCACAGTACGAGGAACTGCCGGCGGCGACTGAGAACTATTCGTTGCTACTGATGTATTAAGACTAGTCATATGGCCCGGGATTGTTCGGGAAACGGGGTCGGGGACAAGGTGCCAGCATCGACCTCTTCCCCAAACACAAATTAGAAGAGGCGCTTCCGACCAATCAGGTCTGTCAATGACACAATGTGCTCAGCAGTCCTCTACTCGGGGTGTTCGCACACCATAGTGAGTGCGGACTTATGCCGCACTTGGAAGAAGAAGACTACTAGAGTAACCACCCTCAGTGGAGCGACGCGGACATGTTGCGGAGTGGGCGCTGTGAACATTCGCACTAAAACTGGAAATTTGGCTAACGTCGAAGCGCTGGTAGCATCCGAGAAACCGCTGAGCTTTGACCTGCTTCTAGTCTATGATGCCATCAGAGCCCTAGGTGGTGCTCACATAACGCAGACGGGGGTGGTACAGTTTCAGAAGAAGGTTCCAGTGTGCGCTGCTTTGAAAATTTATCAGCCAGACTTTGTCAAATTTGACCAGCAGAAGGCTTGGACAGCCGTGTGGAAGTGGTTGAAAAACCAGGAACCAGCCAAACTGCGAAATGAGGTAGCAGTACCATGTGCCCGACTAAATGTGGCCTGCATACAAAGAGAAACTTTGTGATTGGATCCAGGATGGCTGGTTAATTCTCTACCTCTATGAGAAACTTAGACCTCCCAGAGGCCTGATTCCGCTGATGGCTGTCCCTCAGCACAACAAAGCAAAGGTGAGGCCAGTAATGGACTACTGTGAACTGAACGCACATGTTGATGCGTTCATGGCAGATGCTGATGTTTGTGCCAGCAAGTTAGGAGAGTGGCGCCAGCAGAGTTCCAATGTGTCCCTGCTAGATCTAAGAAAAGCATACCTGCAGGTCAAAATCAGTCAAACAATGTGGCCATTTCAGACGGTGGTGTTTGCTGGCAGGAGGCACTGCCTTACCAGACTAGGCTTCAGGCTGAATGTGGCACCCCAAATAATGAAGACATCATTAACGCTGTGTTGTTACAGGAAGAAACAATAAAAGACAGGACATCGGCGTACCTTGATGACATATGTTAAAGAAGACATTGTGTCATCACGTGTAAGATCCAAACTGGCTGAGTTTGGTTTGATGTGCAAGGAGAATGGCGTCCGTGTCTTGAGCCTGAACGTTCGACAGGAGCGAGGGACTTTGAAATGGAGGTGTTCCTGAAGTGCCCGATGTTTTCACAAGGCGAGTAGTATTCTCCCTGTGTGGAAAACTTGTTGGGTACCTACCAGTGTGTGTATGGACTCGTGTGGCAACAGCCATCATAAAAAGGAGGGCAAGTGCAGTCACCAAAGGCGATGATCTGTTGGTTTGCATGGTGACGGAGACCATCGCAAGGGTAAAGCAGGATGACCCCGCCAAAGGAGACTGGTGCATGCAGGGAGACAAACTGAACGTGTGGGTGGATGTGAGCTCTCTGGCAATTGGTGTGCTGTTGAAGAATGGAGCTGTGATTGAGGACACCTGCTGGTTGCAACCGGTGAATGACGCTACTCATATCAACTAGGCAGAGCTCGATGCGGTGATAAAAGGTATCAACCTGGCACTCCAGTGGAAAGTCAGGAAATTACGCATACACAGATTCACTATGCGTGTACCACTGGATATCACACACATTGACAGGCAAGACAAGGGTGCACACTAAGGCAGCCAGCGAGATGCTGATCAGACGGAGGTTGGAGACTGTAAAAAAGTTGGTAACAGAGTACAACCTGTCTGTGGATGTGGTACAGGTCACTTTAAATTGCAACCTTGCTGATAGGCTCACTCGGGTGCCACAGAGATGGTATGACACCATCAAGAAGAAAACCGAACCAGTACCATTATGTACCGCCTCTATTAAAGAAAATAATGCACGATCGAAGAGGCTGTCTATAGATATAATGCAACTCCAAAGGATGGCATGACTGCTGCAAGCGCACCCACCAATGTGATCCATTGCTATCGAGTGCGCATCAAGGACATTGACGCCCGTCTGCCTGAGCGGCAGGAAACCCGAGGGCCATATGAGTTAGGGGAGACTGTCTGGATGAAGCCTCCCAATAATCGATCACCAACAGCTTTCATAGCGTTCAAAGAGGGCGAATCACTGGCATCATCAGTGAGCAAGCCGTGCTAGTCGATGGTACTCCACGCCATGTGAAGGATATCCAGCCTGCCCTGAACATGAACCAGTTGGCGAGTAGCGGTAATGGTGAATCATCCAACGATGACCTGTGGATCCGACATATTCCTCGTGATGGTACAACTGCGAACCCCAACACTGACGCCGATAGTTCCAGGACCCATTCTGAGAGCTCCGATGAAGATGGAGTCCAGCCTGATGGTATGACTGTACACCTTGATGCCAATGGTTCCGATGCCTCTTCTGAGAGCTCTAATGAAGATGAAGTAGTCCAGCCAATCCCCCTTCGTAGGAGTGCCCGCAACAAATGACCATGTCCACCTTGCCACATGTGTGGTCTGGAGACCAGTGGATGGGGTGTAGAGTTGAATGTAATAATCAAAGAAGAAAGTGCCCATGTGTGTGCATTGTACGGTTATACAACTTACCTTCGGATGGGATCTGAGAGAGAGAGAGAAATTAAAGATGGCAGTCATGGATTTATAAGGTGTCTCGTGGAATCTCACGAGATATCATATTCCACTGCACACGTATGCAAATGGAATGGGGTCAGTTTTCTCATAAAATGCCTGTTGGGAGAACACATGCTGGAAGTTGAGAAAGTTGACAGTAACGAATTCTAGCTAAACTTTTGCTTATTGTATTTATTTTATTTTGTTTTGCTGTTTACCAACCCATTTAACTGCACAAATATGATGCTATACACTTCACCAATGAAGCTAAAACAGAAGTTGTAATTTGTTGAGGAATATAAATTAATTCAAGTGAATCTTTTCCAGATGTTGTGATTCTCACAACCTACTAGGGGAATTCTAAAAAATGTAGTTCAACACAGTTTTAAAACATTTTATTGCATAAAACAATTTTTAAGGTCCTTTTTAACAAACATTTTTGACTTAATAGAAGAAAATGATAATGGCTGTTTATGCTATGCTGAGAAACTGAGTCAATCTCCTTGGTGGACATTAAATTCCTAAAATAAATGGATTTGAGTGTTCAGATCTGAGAAAATTGTTGTGTTGATATGGAGATGTAGTTAAGTCTGAACTTCTGGGTTGATGGAAATGGCACAGAAAATATAGATAACTAACGCTGTGTCATACTCTTAATCACAGCTCCCTCACAAATATTTTACCACAATTTTTATTACAAATTTAAGTGCTTTTTCAATGTGTTTTTCACATGTAAAACTGTATTTTGGAAAATATATTCCCAAAACCTTTCTTTTTTTTTTTTATTACATTTTCACCCCAAACAAGGCACATTGCCACTTTGATGTAGGGTGCTACTATCAGGGACATAAGCTACAGGGATACTGTGTGAGGAGTTGGGCAGCAAAATGACGGTTCACGTTACACTTGAACTTCTGCATGTCAGTACAGTTGGGGAAGCAGGCACTTGGAAGGGAATTTCAAAGTCCAGCGGTTCTGGGAAAGAAACTACTGGAGTAGAAGGCTCTCTTACGTCTAGGGATCTCAACTGTGAAGAGGTGGGATTTTGCTGCTTGTCGGGTATGTTGGGGGTATTTACGTCGGGAGGGTACAAGTGCTTGCAGTTCATTGGAGCATTCACCAATAAAGTACTTGTAGAATAGGCAGAGGGATGCTATATTTCGTCGATGGGACAGAGGCTGAAGCTTAGATAATGGTTCAGGACCTATTAGATTGGCGACTCTCTTTTGAACCTTGTCTCACTAGAGACTAGTAGCAGATGCACCAGCCCAAATATGACAATTATATTCCATACATGGGCGAATGGTGGGCTTATAGAGGTACAGGATACTTTCGGGCGTAAGTAGCTTTCTAGCACGGTAGAGAGAACCTACCTTTTTCGCAGCAGTCCTGGCAATGCTCTCAATGTAATTTTTCCAACTCATGTTTCCTGTGAACGTTAGGCCGAGGAGTTTAAAAGATGTACTTTCAGATAGTCTTTGGCCATTGCTATTGGTGGTAGAGAAGGTTTCTTGTAATTAATGGAGGAAACAAGTTTAGTCTTGGCAGCATTGAATGTGACAATCCATTTTTGTCCCCATTCCACTACAGATTGGAGGTCATCCTCTAGTGTTTCTGCCATTTCTCTAGATATGTGTTCATTTGTTTTCCTGTTGTGTCTGTTATAGAGCGTGGTGTCATCAGCATATATACCCATCTAACAGACAATATTGTCAGGGAGGTCATTTATGAATATCAGGAATAGTAGGGGTTCAAGGATAGACCCCTGAGGCACTCCCACATTTATATCATATCCTTTAGATGTATGACCATCGAGGACAACCTGGATTTTCCTCTTATCTAAGAAGGATTTAATTGTGTTAAGTATTCTTCCAGTGATACCGTATGATCTGATTTTCTTGAAGACTTTCATGCCATACCCTGTCAAAAGCCTTAGATATATCTAGTTTGTTTCTCTTTTGAAATTCTTCACAAAAGTTGATTTTTTTTTTAATAGACCAACATGTCAATATTCTCTCAATACTTCTCAAAGACTCACCAGAAATTTATTACCAGGCATTGAGAAAATCAATTTGCACCTGTAAACCTACATGTGAAAATAAACTTATACCCTTCATCTAAAAGTTCTTGCATAAGCATAACCTGCTCTCTCAAATTTATTATATATGGCTTTTTTCCACTACGTTTTTAATGTTAGTTGGAAAATTTTCTAACATGCTAAGTTTTGTAAGTTTAGCATTATTTCCATATATAAACCATAGTATAAGGTTTTCATTTCATTAGAGCTGGATATGAAGGGTTCAGTCAATACAAATACATTAAAACTTTCAGTAGTAATGCTATACTTTTCAACAAAAAGATTTCAGTTGGTATTAAATAAATTCTTTTATAGATAGAAAATGTGCTTCAAAGTTTATGACTGTTTTATAAATTAGAATATAATCTTCATGTTTTTTAAATTCAAAAGCAGAGGAACAATATTTCAGTCAATTAGGTAAAATCCATTATAGTGTCAGTTGAAGGAAAATTTTGTAATTCATCTTTTTCAATCCATTGTTTTGAGGGTTTCCTAAAATCTGTTTGAATTGGCATTATTATTTGTTCTGAATGTTTTATTGGTTTTTGTTCTAAGTTCCAATTCAAGTGGTTTCTTTTTCATTTTAAAATATATCCTCAAAATCTTTGATGCAATTTTTTGTAAGGAACCAATTATTTCAATTAACAAATTTTATGCATTTTTGAAAAGATCTGATTTTCCAAAATAATCTTTTTTTTTTTTATTTTTATTTTACTTATTTATTTTTTTCTTATTTTTTTTTACTTATTTATTTTTTTAAATTTTTTTTACTTATCAAGGCCCAAGGGCCACTTGGGTATAAGGGTTATTGTGTGTACAGTAATCAATGGGATGGTGTAGTAATAGCATTGGAGAATTGAAAAAGTGTCATTTCTTAAGGGGGTGGTTCATCAGGAATTTGTTTGTGTTGGACTTGAAGACATCCGGGTTGAAGTCGGGAGGGAAACAGGCAAGCGGAACAGAGTTCCACAGGCATGCAGTTCTAAGAAAGAAGCTTTGTTTATGGACTCTACGTTTTGATTTAGGCTTAGATAAGGAGTGGGGGAAATTATTGACGGTGGTTTCAGCTAGTTGGGTGTTTTTTGAAAAAGATTGGCGAGGGGGGACCAGAGAATGGAGCTCAAACGAGCACTTGCCATGGAAATAACGATAGAACAAAGATTGGCTGGCTACGTCTCTTCTATGGGAAAGAGGTTGCAAGGAAGAGAAAAGGGCATCCCCCACCAAGCCACGAAGTCTATTTTGTACTCTGTCAAGGCAAGGTAGGCTGTTTTTAGCAGCTCCTGCCCAGATGCGGCAGCAGTACTCCATCCTTGGACGTACTTGGCTTTTATATAGATAGAGAATTGCATCATTAGTGAGATATCTTCTGGAGCGGTAGAAGAATCCCACCATTTTCCCAGTGACCTTGGCCACAGACTTGATGTATGTGTTCCATTTAAGATCAGGAGTAAAGGTCAAACCCAGAAGCTTATCAAAACATGGGGCCTCCCCTACACGAGAGCCATCCATTTCAATTGATGCCAGATGGGGATCAGAGCGTTTGTGATGTAGAGATAGGAGCTTGGTCTTAGATGCATTAAAGGTAGCCAGCCACCTCTTCTCCCACTGTACCACGCGCTCAAGATCAGAGGAGAGAGAATCAGAGAGAACATCATCATTTACGGCCTTTGATGTGTTCCCATAGATAGTCGTGTCATCAGCATAGATGTCAACGAATGATTTAAGTATGTGTTTAGGGAGATCATTGATGTAGATCAGGAAGAGAGTTGGGCCCAGTATGGACCCCTGAGGGACTCCAGCATTAATATTGTGGGCCTCTGATTTCTGCCCATCAACCACTACTCTTATGAGCCTATCAGAGAGAAATGATTTAATGATCGAGAAAACATTTCCAGTTATACCGTAGCTGGAAATCTTGTGTAGTAGGCCTTTATGCCAAACCTTATCGAAGGCCTTGGATATGTCAAGAGCAATTGCCCTAGAAATGAAGCCTTTGTTGAGAGATTCGCTAATCCTATCAGATATAATCGTTAGCACATCTGCTGTAGATCTAGCAGAATGGAAACCATATTGCATGTTGCTAAGGTTATTTCTGCTGAGGTGATTGACTACTTCTATATTTATTGTGGATTCCAGCAACTTACTCATGACACACAGGAGACTTATTGATCTGTACTGAGAGGAAGATGACTTATCACCTGAATTCTTAAATACAGGGATGAGGTTTTCCAGGGTGTTGGAAAGCACTTCTCCTTAAGGCAACGCTTAAACAGTTTTGTAAGTATGGGGGCAAGTTCTGGTTGTAATTTTTTTAACACTATAATTGGAATACCGTCAGGACCAGTTGCTTTACTAGAGTCAAGGTTCTTGATTAGCTTGGCGACCTCAGCACAGATATTTGTATGTTGCATAGCGTGTTGTCAGGGTAGAATTTGCCACAAAGTTCTTGGCAAATAGTTTGGCCTTGTCTGATGCTGTCGAGATGACCTCTGATCCATTGATAATGGTTGGGATAGAATGCACGTTTCTGTTCAGGATCCTATTTGCTATTTGCCAGAACTGGTGGGAACCAAGCCGCTTCTCAGCTACTTTGGATTTAACGGATTGAGCATATAGTTCTCTTGCATTTTTTATTACTATTTTACAGTGATTGCTGGCGGTCCTGAAAGCAGCTTTAGTTTCAGTGCATCTATTACGTTGGTAGCTATGGAAAAAGTGATTTCTGTGTGCGATGGCAGCAGCACATTCAGGGGAGAACCATGGCTGGCTGTTAGGTTTTTGTTGGAATTTTTTAGATGGTATGAATTGGTCTATGTCTACAATTAATCATTCGGTCAGATCTGATACTATAGAGGACACATGGAATGGAGAACTGGATCAGATATGAATGTACGGAAGCTATCCCAGTCCGCCATAGAGTATCGGTATACAGTATGGTGGAGAGGTACATCTAGATTTATTATATTTCATTTTTATCTTAACTGATACAACGCAGTGGTCGGAGGATCCCAGAGGAGATAGAACGGAACATGAGCATAGCTCAGGGAAGTGGATAGAAAAAGGTCTAGAAGGCTTGCGTACTGACCGGTAGTATCGGGCACACGGATGGGCTCACGAACAATCTGAGTGAGGTCATAGGCAATGGCAAAATCATGACAGAACCTCCCCTTATCATCAGTCTTATTGGAGTGGGTCAGCCATTCCACATTATGGACATTGAAGTCACCGCAAATGTGAATGTTAGCCGAGTGATGAGCAGACAGGATGTGATCAATTTTCTCTGATATACTCTTAAAGACAGTGACTCCGCTGTTGTGGGGGCGATAGAGGGTAAATATAAATGCAGTGGTGTAAGCAAGTGCAAACCGGAAGCACATATAAGGTAGA
>NC_136505.1:78171267-78186267 GCF_053919585.1 Euprymna scolopes | reverse complement strand
GCCATTCATAAGTAAAAATGGGTCGGTGTGGTACTGACATTTCATCTTGGCCAACCTTTCATACAATATTATACCAAAATACAGCTTCTTGAGGCAAAATTTGGCTCCTCGATGCCGCAGCTTTTTTAGTGCGCTGGTGCCTCTCTATAATTCCATTACCACTTGGGCGGTATGGAGCTCTAGAGGATAAAAATTACTACCGGAACAGTAGTAGAAACTCGCTATGAAGCAAGCGAACAACAGATGTTGTATTTGAGAGAAACAGCTTACCTTATAGGCTTGTATATACTGATGTGTGTTAGCTGTTTTCTTTTTTGATAAAGTCAATGTCAAGGGAGAGATAAAGCGCCTTCATAGGGCTTTCCTCGTCTGAGTTTTATAGGATGATGCTTTTGGGGGGGGTATTTCATAGCATGTCTTTTAAAACTTTATATAGTCATGTTTGGAGGTATTTCGTCTTATAGATAATATTGGGTCATCAGGAGAAAATATGCACCGTTTCGGGGCCTTCCTCTCTACGGCTTGTTCACGTATCGGCCCCCCTCACTGATGTGAGGCCCAATTATCTGCTCAATACAGTTAAAGGAAAAGACGTTTGATAATTATACGGCTCTTGTTACGAGCAACGGCTTTGCGCATGTCGTTCAATGTTCAAAGGCTACGTCTGACATATTGTTGGGACGTGCACATATTGAAGAAAATAATGATAATATTAACAATAACAACAATAATAATAAAAGTACTATATATATATATATATATATATATAACTAAAGGTATATATATACATAACATTAATAAAAAAAATATATATGTATACATGAACACATAAAAAAAAAATCTACTCACAGTAATAACTACACTGTAGACCCTTGCGAACATATCATGTGGTGTTCCTTTTCGCCTAGATTGTAACGTCAGCTCTCTTTTTTTTTTTTTTTTTTTTTTTTTTCCACATATTAATGTTGTTTCTACTCGGCTGTTATAAGTTATTGTAAATCCAGTCTAGGTGAGTGTTTTCCTTGTTACAGCTTTTTCGCATTAGCCACATTCGTTGATGTGAGGCTTAGATATCTGAATTGCATTTGAATTAACTGTTCAATGCAGTAAAAATGTATAAAAATTGGCGTTTCATATAACGATGGCTTTGTGCGTATGACGTTTAAATTTAAAGGCTGCGTCTATATGAAGTCCGTTAAGTTAAGACTCGCTCATATCGAAAGAATAGAAAACAAAACAAAATAAAAAAAAAGGGAAAGAAAGAAAATAAAAAAGGAGAAAAGAAAGAAAATAAATAATTTTAAAAAATTATTAAACAAAATAAAAAATTAAAATCATTAAATAAATAAATCAGCACTGTGGACACATATTACCACTCAGTATTTCTTTTAACCCATAGCCAGATTGCACATTGTTCAGTAATTTCTGTTAGATTTTTACATGCTGCGCTTCTTTTTCAGCCTTTAATTCCAAGCTGTCCTAAAAGTTGATATAAAGAGCCTGAAATGAAACCTCTTGCTTCAATTTCAACAGCTCGAAGAATTGTAACGTAACCTTCACGGGTCAACTCTCTTTTTAGGTCTTCATATTTCTCCATCTTGTATTGGTGTTGCTTCTCTTCCCGGCTCTCATAAGGTACTGTCAATTCAATCAAAACAAATTTTTTCCTTCTTATTGACGAGAGAGTCTGGCCGTTGACCCTTTGCTTTTTATAATTTTTGGATAATTACTTTGCCAGCCAGAGATCTGCGGCGACTATCCAATCATCATTGATTCTGAAAATATTTTGGTTCTGTACTAGCAATGGGCTAGTTATACGTTTTGATCCGGTCCACATTTTTCCTCCCTCAGCAAAAAAACTTGTGACTTATGTTAGCTGCTTCGGGCTTCATATGGTTGCTTATTGTTGTGGTCAGTTCTTCCAATACCCTGTTGTGCCACCACGTATGTCGCCCATTAGCAAGGGCCACTCTGCAGGAACTAAGAACATGTTCCATAGTCTGAGGTTTTTCTTTGCATACAGGACAGGTTGGATCATCCCCTTTCTTCCATTTGGCAAGGTTAGTCATTGATGGAAGCATGTCGTAAGTTGAGCGTCTTATGAAACTCAACCTTAGTGGCGACATTTGCCAGATGTCATTCCACGTAATGGATCTTTGCATAGCTTCTTCCCAGTTTATCCATTGTCCCTGCTGTGACTGTTGAATGGCTTTTACGAGGCTTTTGCTTTCCTCCTTGCTCCTTATTTCCTGGATGACCAGATCTTGGCGCTCTTTGGTTGTAGCCATAGACCATCTTTGAATGCTGGTCATTCCCAGTCCAGATTTCCCTGTCTGAGTGAGCCCAATGACTTCTTTGAAGGCTAGGTTTTCTTTCGCTTCATTTATAGCATCTCGGACTTTCCATTTCTTTCCTGTTTTAAGAGAGGGTTGTACTGTCTTTACAACGGTGTCGTTGGAATTGTCCAACATCATCTGGAATCTGACTTTCCCTGCTTTGAACTCCTCTGCAATAGACTTGAGCGGTAATTTTAGTTTGGATTGTTTGCTATATAGGGCAACATTTGATAATCCTGGAGGTAAACCTAGCCATTTCCTCGTATATCTGTTGATTTTCGCTTCGATTGCCTCAACCGTACTCATAGTTACTTCATATATGAGAAGAGGCCATAAAAGAATTGGGATGAGCATGTGTTGAAGACACAATACCTTGTATTTACCTTGAAGTAGACAGCGCCCGATCGTCTTCAAACTCTCATCGACGGTTTTTATTGTCACTTTAACCTGGTTGGAGTCTTTCAAGGTTTTATCGTACCATCTTCCCAGGCTTTTTATTGGTTCTTCTGAGACTGTAGGAATTTTCTGACCACCCACTGAAAAACAGATATCTTCATGCACTTTTCCTTTTCTAAGAGAGAGGCTTCTGGACTTCTTATGCTTGAAAGTCATTCTGGACCAAACCATCATTTCATCCATAATGCTGAGTAACTTGCGGGTGTCAGCTTCTTTTGATGTAAGGATTGTGGTATCATCCATGTAAGCTTTTGATGATGACATTTCGCATTCTTCGCCTAATTTAGAAGGGCTTACATTGTTTCCTGCTGCTTTGAGAATTACTTGCATCGCTAAAACAAAAAGTATAGGCAATTCCCACCTCAAGTCTCATCCAGTTTGTCGTGTAGTCATTTGTGGTAAACCGCATGTGAAACCCATCAAAATACATTGCAATCATCTTGCGTATTCCCTCTGGGATGTGGTGCATTTGAAGGGATGGTTGAATTATTTGATGGGGCACTGATCCATATGCATTAGCTAAATCGAGCCAAATGACGTCCAAGTCAGTTTTTTTTATTTTTGCTCTTTGGATAGCCTCCCATATCATACTCCCATGTTCCAGACAACCTGCTATTCCAGGGATACCACTTTTTTGCACAGAAATATCGATATATTTGTTTGATAGTAGGAATTTTGTTATTCTTGAAGCCATTACTGCGAAAAATATTTTCCCTCTACGTGAGATTGGCCGAAATTGATTTATAGCTTCTGCGTTTTGCTCCTTAGGTATGTACACACCGTCTGCTTTCATCCACTGGTTACTGACATGACAATTTTTCCATGCCAACTTCAAGTTCATTGAAGTACATTTGGGCATCTTTTGTAAAGTAAGAAGGGGATGCCATTCAGGCCTGGTTCAGATTTATTTCTAGCTTTGAAGACAACACATTTAACCTCTTCATACGTCATTATGTTCATATTGAACTTTTTATGAGGAATTTCTGGCCATATCAATTTGCTATTTTTTTTTCCAGTGGGATGTGCCGGTTGTGGTCTGAGTATGTGTGTCTTAGATGGGTTTCTAAGACATGTTGTTCAGTTTTTAATACTCCTGATTTTGGTTGTTCAAATAGATTTCGGGCATATTTATATGGTCCTTGAATGAACCGATCGTGCTCTTTTCTCCACTTAAGTCGTTTTTTCCTGGCGCATTCTGCCTTGTTAAGAGCGCTATGCCTGTCTTTGAGATCTTTCCAGGTATTCAATCAACCCACTTTTTCAAAAGGATTTGAAACGTGGAGTTTTCGTTTCAGATGTTTTTTCTTATTCCTAAGATCTGCCTTCTCCCGCTGTCGTCTGTTTTTCTTTACGGGCGGTTTAGTTGATTTCACTTTCTCACCATATAATGCAATGCAAATGCGGTATATGACATTACCACACTCTTCTAATCGTTGATCATACTTCTTTCTATCCAGTTCTCTATGTAATGCATCGCTTATTGTATGATCAAGCATACACCAATCTTCCGAATTGTCCGCCGGTGGAAATTTGATTCTGGGGAGTTTCAACTCGCTCACTGGCCCAATTGCTTGGATATCCTCGGCACTGTGGGTTGCGTCCTGGCCTTGGTGTTCCGACGTCTTATCTGAGGTATCAGAGCGCTGCATATGAGTCACTGGATGACTGGCACATCCCTTTTTGTTTTGGTGAATCTTTCTTCCTTTTAGAGAATTGAATTTTCGTCCACAGACGCATGGGAATTCCGTATGTTCTTTAATCATAATCCGTTGGTATGCCTGGGTCATATTCCGTTCGTTTCTTTTGGATCCATCATCCTCCCTCCCTTTCGGTGGATCTTGAGGGCATTTTTCTTTGTCTTTGTCTGTACCTTATGTTATAAGAATACTGGGTTGCTGGCCCGGTGAGTTCATTTGGTCTTTCCCAACGTCCCCTGTCTTTCCAGGTGTCACTTGTCTATTCCCAGTCGCCATTCAGTCTATTCCTGAAAGTCAACGGACTAGCCATGTCTCTAGAGGATAAAAATTACTACCGGAACAGTAGTAGAAACTCGCTATGAAGCAAGCGAACAACAGAAGATGTTGTATTTGAGAGAAACAGCTTACCTTATAGGCTTGTATATACTAAAATATAGCCTAACGTTCCACTTTGCACATAAGTCGCTAAAAACTTCCAGCAGAAAGACATGCCATTATCCACCAACACCTCTTCTACTGGCCCTCTTTCTATAAACACCTTCTCGACAACTCTCTTCACCTCTTCTGCTATTTCATTTCTGATTTTCTGCCATATCGCTACTATTTCAGGCCCACAGTCAATCATGGTTAAATACGATTATGCGTGATACCAATAGGCAGTCACCGCCAATTTTTTTCAATATGCAATTCCCTTTTTTGTGTCTAGCTGGCGCAGGATCAGTTGATTGATATTCCCTATATTGTTCCTTGGACATCTTACATTGTGATGTGCAGATTCACTTTTCTTGCTAGGTATAAAGTTTGTTCCTTTCCAAAATGATGCATCTTATGCAGGTCTTTTAGATGCTCTACTGCACAACACACCAGAGCCATATCCTTATCTTTCCTCAGCCAGGTTTTCTTCATTCTGGTCAGCCTATCTACTTTATTTTTCTGTGATGGAACCAAGGTGACAGTTACCTTCAGTCCGAATTCTCAGGTTAAGCCTCCAAGAGTTCCAAGTCGATGCTTGATAAACGTCTCCACTACTCCTTTTGTCTTGATCTGCTTATAACCAGACACCTGATTTAATCCACGATGCCACTTCTAACGTCCACTATCTGTAGTCTCCCATTTTAAAGCCAGATTGATGCCTTTCATCATAGCATCGAGCTCCGCAACATTGATATGGGTGCTATCATCTTTTTTTTTGTAACCAAGCAGCATCTCACTCTTATTTCCAATAATACCCTTAATTCCAGGCTGCTAGCATCACTCCATGTTACCCCTTCATGGTTCCTTTTTATATGCCATTCTCCTTTTACGTGGTTCATTTTTTTCACTTCTGCAATGACTTCTTGTATTATGAGCAGCACATCTGTATCAATTACATCCTCCCAACTGTTTGTACTAGTCTACCTTTTAATAAAACTGCATGCAGTTTGCAATCATCCAATTATGGGGTAATGGCCAACCAACTTTCCACATACAGAGAAAAGCTCTCTCTTGGTTAGGCCATCATTAGCTTCGGGGATCTCATTTCCTTGTCCAAACATCAACTCTCCTGCCTTATTGCACTGTAGTTTTAATCCGAAAATCATACTGTTTTCCAATGACTCGGACAATTTTGCCATCAATCCATATGTTTTGACATGATCTCTCATCCTCTCCGTAGTCACCTTGGTTTCATCCACCATCAATGTTTCATTTCGTCCATCATTGATGGTTCTATCCATCATCAATGTAAGAACAGGTACCTCTCTTCACCACATCATCTTTGGCCAACACCATCTTATGAATTGCCATCATGATTTTCGGTGCTGAATTCAGTTCAAATCCTAATCTGGTCAAACAATAAACTCGATTTTTATACTCTACCAATTGACACTGCCATAATTTTTTATTTTTTGGAGGTAGGCCGACAAGGTTCACGATTTTTGTTGCCTGTTCTATTCTCCTCCAGTTCCTCATGACTTCTTCACACACGTCAGTGACAAGCTACATACTTGTTTAACCTCCGAAAATCCAACATTAGCCTAACTTTAATAGGTTGGACCATGGCCATGAGTGACAAAATTCCTTCAACTTTTCCTGACCACAGCATCAATATTCCCTTGTCTATCCATCTCTCAACTTCCTTTTACTTCTACTGTCCATTTATCACCATTAAAACAAGCCTGAAAGTTCTCATCTTCAATCAAACATGGCCTGAGTTTTGACTGTTGGATGGTATTGCTCCTTGTCATTCCCAGTGCACTCTGATTACCAAACTTCACCTGGCCTTTAGCAATGGTAGTTCCTCCCAATCGGTCTATCACATCCAGATCCAGTACCACGTCAATTCCTGCAATCAGCCTATTCAGTATAATCAATCTTAGTTGCAGCAGCATATTCCTTGCCACGATCTCAGCTTCGGCCTCTCCATAACATTTCACTTCGCTGCTCTAATTTTGCTGGTTCCATTCCAAGAGTTTAAAACATTTGTAGTAACAAACGTCCAACCAATATCTGTGGCAACAAACTTGCATGTCTTTTCAGTATAAAAGGGGTGACTACTGGCACAATAGAACCCCTTTACTCGTTTTCCGGAAGCGAAGAGCAATTTCTGCTAATGTGCCCCACCTGGTCACACAGAAAACATAATATCTCCCTACAGTCTCTCAAGTGGGATCCTTGACATCTGAAGCTGTGAAATGTTTTTGACTCCTGATGGAGGGTATGAGACCAATGATTTCAATGATCATTTTTATAACCACAAGTCATGGTGAGCAACCATTGAAAAGCTTTTAAAGTTACTATAAAAATTGTCGAATTTTGGATTCAATTAGTTTGCCACCATCTTTGTTACTGACAATTACAATCAGGATCGTACTACACTGCTACTGCATCACCATCTCTGTTCAACATAATGTCTCAACACTTAACAGGTTATGGGCCCAGTTGTGGTCATCAAATAGATGAGGCTTCCAACCATTTCTCTGTATAATCGATCATCTATGGATTTTGTTTCGGTCTTCATATTTTTATTTATGTCCATTTCAACGGGAGTTGTACACGGTTTGCAATCTTGCATTCCGAACTTGAGCAGAATTTTTTCAATGTATCGTGATTGGTTCATTGTTATAGTTTCATTTTCACAGGTAAATTTTATACCGAGGAACCATGACAGTCTTCCAAGATCGGCCGTTTTAAATTTTTTTATTTAATTTATTTTTAACATCTTCTAAAGTGTTGCCACATTTTGAGGCGAGTAATATATCGTCAACCCAAAAAAACAAAATCAACAATTTATTACCTACATTTTTGGTATCCATGCAGGCGTCTATTGGACATTGCTTGAATTCCTGTTCTATTAAATAATTATGAGTGTTAAATTCCAATTGTGAGCACTTTGTCTTAGTCCATATAACGATTTATTCAGTTTCCACATGCAATTTTTATTTTTCATTTTAAATTCTTAAATAGATTTCAGTCAATTGGAGCATTTAAATAAGCATTTTTTACATCCATTTGATGTATTTTTAAATTGTATTGAGCGGCAAGTTGTAATAAAATTCTAATTGTTGTTAAATTTGTCGTTGGTGAAAATGTTGCAAAATATTCCACTCCAGAAATTTGAAAAACCTCTTGCAACAAATCTTGCTTTAAAAGTTTCACTGCCAGAAGCTGTGATATTTTTTTAAAAAACCAAGTGTGAAGAAATTATATTTTTATCTGTTGGTTTTGCAACTATTTCTTATGTGTTATTTTCAGATAAAGCTTTCAATTCAGATATCATAGCTTATTTCTATTCTTGGTGATTTTCTGAATTAATTGCCTCATAACTTTCCAGTGCGCTTTTCAACGAGTAACAGTAATCCACTGCATAGTCTTGTATCTTTTCAATTTTTAGTCTGGCCTTTTTCGCTTCCTTGTCGGGTATCGACGTGTCTGGTTAATAGTTTCGTCAGTAGTTCTACTGTAATTGTCGTTATTAATATTTTCATTGTGATCGATTAAGATGTTAGGTAATATTTCTTCACATTTTTTCATCCACTGGATCGCCATTTTTTTTTTGATTTAATATATCATTGAATTTTACACATCTAACCCTTTTTATGGCATTTTGGGCTGGAAAGTAGATTAAATATGCTGGACTATTTTTATCATAACCTACGAAAATACCTTTTTTGCTTTTATTATTTAGTTTACTGGTATTTTCTGTAAATGTAAAACAATCTGAACCAAATATATGCATTTCGATTCATTTTGGGTTTTACACCGCAAAATGCTTCATATGGTCTTTGTTTTGTTAATATCCACTCTTTGTTTTGATTATTTGCTGCTGCGACTGCCTCCAGCTCACCAGGCTGTTTTGCCAGCACTCTAGCATGCCCCAAAATCTCCTCCACCTCTATGGTTTCTATTTCATTAAGTTGTTGTAGTTACATACAGATGCAGTCAGGGAAACCACTTTCAAGCACCAGTTTCAATGTCTTCTCAATGATGCATCCTGCAGCCAATCCTACTAATAACCAATATTTCTGCCATATATACATTCACTGATTCTCTGGTCTAGCTGACTCTCCTGAGCTTATTATAAACATCCCAACGCACTCTCTAAAAATGCAGTCTTTAATCGGTTCTCAATATTATCAGCAAAGTTATGCTCCTTTAAAAGATTTTAATTACAATCAATCTGTTCATTGTTTTCAATTTCAATCGTCCTGCAAATGTAATTTATGGGGTCACATTTATGAGTGGGCCGTAGATTATTCAAAAGCAACTGTAGGCCTGATCTTCAGATTCTACACTGAGTTCTCTAATTAAGGGAGGGATTACAGATATAGACTCCAAGCTCTTTGTTTTTATTGAAAAGTGGGGGGCATCTTGGCATTTCAAAATGATTAGTTTTTAGTGCTAAGAATCTGAAGAGTTTTTGGAAGAAAGATTCTACATCATCAAGATTACTTGAAAGTTTCCACATATTTGAAAGATAGCCTCAAGATAGATGATGATTTGGTTGTTTTTGGGGAGAATCTGCTTTGATCTTTTTTTGCATTTTCATTATTTTTCAATAGTGAATTTAGACAAAGTAGGTGTTTGCTGGATGTCAAAAAGTAAAATTCATTCAAATAAACTATAAGCCAAATTTTTATCTTTGAGGTTGTAACCTCTAGAAAGCCCACCAAAGATAAGTGCAGGGACCCTTTCCATATGCAACATGGCATTACAGTTACCTCTCTATTATACAATTGTTGATAGAGCAGCTATTTTCAGTGCTACTTAGAGTTGTAGCTCTTGTACTATCATTTGAAAACAAGCAACTAGACAATCCTGGAGATCAAACTGTCAGAATAATAGCAACTTAGACATGTTATGTGAACATAAGTAACAAACAATTATCACCATCTTGTCCAATATAGCGAGAAAGAAAGAATAGAACAGTGTTCATTATCCTAGTCAAGAAATTAGGCAATACACTGGATGTATTTGAGGTTTCTCTTATGATGGTACCTCTGCATCTGACTAATAGATGAAGTACAAGGCTGGAGTCTATGTACTCCTAAAGTAATTGTAAGCTTGCAAACTGGATACTTTTGTTTGAGTTTTCAGAAAGGCGCTGTTCAGTGACAATATATCTGAAGTCAGGTTACAAGTTTTACATTATAAGTCTCCTCCTTCTAGATCATGATCTGACAAGATTTGCGTGTCCATCTCATCAGGTTGAGTAATCTCATACCTGGGTACTATATCAAGTATTTCTACCCATGCTTGGATATAAAAAAAAGCACACATTAAGTATCTACTGAGGCAAAGTTTTCATGTCCTTTCTAGAAAAATGAAAGATAAAGATAATACATGCTATAAAAATACGGCATATGATGTTGCTAAGATTTTGGTGCATCTTGAAGGATTGTAAGTTCAAGATGAATTTTTTTTGTTTTTTGTTTTTTTTAAGATATAGTAGGTTGTAGTACTGAGATACAGAATATGTGGCATTGCTTTTGTTTTGAAAAAAAAAAAAACATAACCCCAAAATAAACCAGTTCACATACCTTCAGCAATCACTAATACAAGAGATGATATGGCTAGAATTAGGAGAATATGAAAGATGAAGAGAAAACTATGTCACACATATTAATATCGATATATATTTATCGCAGTGCTCTGGTTAATACAAGTTGCTTGCTTCAAAGGCCAGGGTGTTGCATGCTTATCTCAGAGCTGGTTTGACAGAGGATGAGCAAGATCGATTAAAGGACAATTTTAAAGGTGAGGTGTAGAGGAGGTTGCGAAACATACAGGATGAATGGTGAAGGCAGCTTACCTTGGATTCTAAATACACCAAGGTCTTATATAGCCTACTGCGTGCTGTTTACGGACCATCTAGATCACCTAACACTCCCTTTCAGAATATATATGGTTTATCTTCATTTTTAAATAAATACAAAATATAAAGTTGTCCAGTACAAATGCAAGCCACACAATATTATTGTATTCATTTTGATCAAAATAAAAATATACTTAAGTACCTTGGGTAATAGTTTCAGAATATCTGTAGGTATATATTTAAAAGATTAGTTCATGAACTATAACTATGCATATATACAGATTTGAAGTTAATAATCTTTTACATTTACAAATCTAAATCTAGCATATAAAAGATTAAGAATCAAACCTTAGAAGGAATTGGTAATTTCATATTGTTTAAAATTATATATCTTGTGATGAAAACCTAAATATAATAATTCTTTTATTTGTTTTTTTTTCTTTCCAAAAGTGTGTCGCTGGAATCCGGTCATGGCAACCTGTTGTTGGATTATTCTAAGAACATTATTGATCAAAGTACCATGAACAAGCTTTTGGAATTGGTATGTTAAAGGTGGTTTCTTTTCTGTTTACAAACATATCATATTTTAAAAATCCAAACATTTTAAGTCCTCAAAATACCACCATTTTGTTTAGAAATGAATATCCTTTCACATGCTTTAATAAATAATAATTTTCTTAAAAACTCTTCAAATATATCATGTAAAGAAAATTAATGATAAAACTAGTAGTATGTTTATAACTATTATTATTATCATTGCCATTTTTATTACCACTTTGTTTGTCTTTATTATTACTGAATTTGTTACTATCATTACTAAGATGTTATGATTATTAGTGTTTTTACTATTTTTGTAATTATTACTATTACACATGATCATTGGCATTTTCATTATTATGTTTATCACTATAATGTTATCCCTAATAATTTAGGGATAACATTATTATTAATATTATAATAACAATAATTGTTATTATTATTGTTAATATTGATTATCATTGACATTATTACTATTATTAGTATTAGATTTATTATTGTCATTGTCATCATCATCATTATTAACATCATGACTTTTCGACAGCCTTATAATTACTAATAAGCTAAGATTTTGCCATGCATAAAATTTTCTAATCCGTACTTCCAACACTTTTAAAGTTGACATCAAATTGCAACACTTTACAGAAAGAATTGTTTCGGTCGGTCTAGAAAATATCCGGTTAAAGTAATACAAACGTTTACGTGCTGACCTCTTTTTTTTTTTTTTTTTTTTTTTTTTTAGCCTAATCTTAATTTTTTAAAACTTTGTCTGAAATCACATATTCTAATTAAGCCAGCAATGAAAGATGACATGCTGTTTTTCTGTCCTTTTTATTTTTCAATCCCACTTGACTGAAGATCAACTTTTCTTTAAACTACTGCACTGTCCGAAAAAACAATTTCCATTATTTAAGTTGCTTTGAAAACTTTGTAACCAGACTATTAACTTAATTTAATTTTGGACTTCATTCTCTCTGAAGAATTATTTTCGCTTTCTTGATTACCTTGAGAAAATCTTCATGCAAGCTGAAATATTATGTGCGGTTTGTTTTTATATTCTTTACATATTCAACATTTTTTCACTTGTTTTTCTTGCCAATTTATGACTATAATAAATTGCAGTTTCATTTAATGCTATAACCAGCATTGCTACAAATATAAGCTGATTTCTTCCTGTCCTCTGATGAGAAGAATAGCATTCTTTAAAACACTGTGGTAAAAAGACTTTGTAAATTGATTTTGGAGTATTCAGTAAAAATAAATTTTGGTTGTAAATTTCAATTGAGTTTGAATTTTATTTCTCTTATAAAAAGCCCTACTCTCTATTGCATATTAAGTTTTTATTCAGTTGGGATTAAATTATCTATATGTAAGTGCATGTACTTAGATTGAAGTTCAGCATTGTGTATGTCAAGTAAATACTACATCTTATTGATTTCATTATTTACATACTTATATATATATATGTACAGGTATATGTGTATATATGTTTGTGTGTAACTGTATATGTGTATATATAGGGTGTATGTATGTATGTATATATATATATATATAGGGTGTGTGTGTATGTATATGTATGTATTTTTTATTATCGTGTGTATTCATTGAATTGTGAACATCATCACTATCGTCATGATCATTGAGGAATTATACCGTTTTTAAACGCTTCTCTCAAAAAAAAAAAAAAAAAAAAAAAAAACAAGATTCATGACTGCTCTGTTTTACATGTTGCATGCGATGGATTTGTTTTATCTGGGGTGGAGAGGGCTCCAGAAAGCCATGGTGAAGGCAGCCTCTCTAGAAGTAAATCTCTGATCTAAAAAACATAAAGCGGAAGACCAGTACCCGCATTAAGCTGGTCTGCAGTTTGATTTGTTGCTGACTATCTTGCTCTTGCTTGTTGCTGGATATCAACATTTAGAACCGAGTGAGAAACTAGCTGTCGTACAAAGCTAAATCTCTGGAATAACATCTTTGTACAGATACTTTCTCAGACATTTGTCAAAAAAAAAAAAAAAAAAAAAAACATGTCCTATTGGCGATGGCGGTCCATATTAACAGGAACAGAAGATATTATGCTAAACGACACCCACTTCAGCTCTGTTGCTGGAATGTGAGAACACTTATTGACAATGGTAAAAGACTAGAACGGAAGACTGCAATTTTGACTAAGGAATTGCAAAGATACAATATAGACATTGCTGCACTCTCTGAGACACGTTTCGCAGGTGAGGATCAACTGGTTGAGCGCGAGTCGGGCTACACGATCTTCTGGTCTGGTAGAGCTGAAAAGGAGAGGCGTGAGGTTGGTGTTGGTTTTGCAGTTAAGAACTCCTTAATTGACAAGATCGAACAGTCAGTAGGCATAATTAACCGTGCAATGACATTGAGAATGCCCCTTGCTGCTGGTCGTTATGTGAATGTTCTTTCTGTCTATGCACCGACTCTTACTTCGCCTGAAGACGATATTATTTCCTTTTATCATATGCTTAGATCTATTATCACTGGTTTGCCAAGTGCTGAGAGTTTGGTGATTCTTGGTGACTTCAATGCACGGGTTGGATCAGACAATGAGACTTGGTCTCCATTGGGTTCATATGGCATAGGTAGAGTCAATTCAAATGGTATGCTGTTCTCCATCTCTGCTGTGAACTAAATCTTGTTATCACCAACACTATTTCCCACCAGAAACACAAGGAGACCTGGTTCCATCCCCAATCTAAACATGGCCATTTGCTTGATTACATCCTGTGTAGACGTGGTGATCTTGGAAATTTTTGCAAAGTTAGAGTAATGCGTGGTGCTGACTGTGGTACTGATCATTTAATGGTCAGAGCTAAACTGAGAATTACACTTCGCAAAAAATTCCGTTTCAATGGTGTCAAAGTACCTAAACGTATTGATGTCTCCAAATTGAAGGATCCAGTCGTACGAAGTTCCTTGAAATCTGCTTTCAACCAGGTGGATTTCTCAGATTGTGACTGGGAGACAGTAAGAGATACAATATACCAAAAAGTTGTTGAAGTTTTTGGATTGAAGGTTCCCAGACATAGAGATTGGTTTGCTGATAATTTCGATCAAATTAAGCCTCAAATTGATAGAAAGCGGAAAGCTTATTTGAAACTTCTCAACTCTTCACCTCTGAACGAGCCAGCGCTCGCTGCCCACTTTTCTTCTGTTCGGAGTGAGGTTCAGTGTTGTGTGCGCCAAATAAAAAACAAGTGGTAGTCTAACCTCTCCAGGGAGATACAGACTGCCTACGATCATAGAGATGTCAAGACATTCTACACTTTGCTTCATCAGGCTTATGGTCCGAAATCCTCTTCAACTACACCACTCCTGGTGAAGGACGGGAAAACCTTGCTGAAAACCTCAGATGAAATTAAGCATCGATGGCATGAACACTTTCATGATCTTTTTCATAACCCATCCAATGTTGATGTTGCTGCAATAGAAAGTATCCCTCAATGTTCCTTTTGTCCGGAACTTGATGTTGAACTGACTCTTGTGGAAACAGTTGACTGCATAAAACAGATAAACTCGAACAAAGCCCCTGGGCTGGATGGCATCCCTGTTGAGCTGCTGATACATCGTGGTGTCAGTGTACATTGTGTGGTCCACTCTTTGATACTGTCAGTATGGCAGGGTGACCCGGTTGCCAAAGATTGGGTAGATGCCATCT
>NC_136505.1:78122478-78162478 GCF_053919585.1 Euprymna scolopes | reverse complement strand
TTCTGTAAAGAAAATAAGTAATTAAATTATTTACAAAAAAAAAAAAAGAAAAAAATGCTAGGCTAAGATCAAAATGTAGTAGTTGTTCTGCCTCACCCCTCAAAATATCCAAAACCATGCTCTTAAATCTGTAAATTGCTAAACATTCATGAAAATCTTTAAGTTTTAAGTAGCAAACTGTTATAATTCATTTTTATTAAATTACATTACACATTTAATGGCTTTGTGCTATAAGCTGTTTTGAAAGCAACATTTTGAAACAATTTCTCTAAAGTTAATAAAGCAGTTTAATTTATTGATAAAATGCAAAATTTATGCAAGTAACAAGGATGTAGATTAATCAGAATTGGTTATTAAAATTACAAGATAAAATAGTATTTAAAAAAAAAATCAAATCAGTTTCATAAAAAGAAAACTAAACAATTCATGCTATGAGTAATAGAAGTAATATAAAATAGAGCATCCTCATGAAATTGTCAAGAACTTTGCAAAAAATTCAACCAATAAAGAAGAAGAAAAAATATTATTGCTAAAAACTATAAGAGAAAAAATTATAAAAAATAACAATGTTCAGTGTAAGAGAAAATATAAAAGCATTTCAGTAAGAATTAATAAATGTTCTAACAATACTTTTTGTTTGGAGAAAGAAAAATAAAAGAAACAAGAGAAAATAAAAACAAAAGATAATACAGTTTATTCCTCTTAAACTTTCTTTTCAACTACATAAAGTCCCAGATATAGCAAACAAGACCTCGATTTAAACGTGTGATGATCCATATATAAGGTATGACATGAAATCAATTTCCTGTTTAGTTCAATTCCTCAAAGTAACACCATAGTTGCACAGTGCTGCTACTTTGTCCAGACGAATGCTATCAACAGGTCTTGATAAATCCCTCTCTTTATACACCCAGATGTTAAACTTTGAAATGTGTGCATATTCTGTTGTCAGCACAAATAAATTCAATAATATTTTTATAAGTTTTACTTTTTTGCTGATGTCTTACATGCAAATACAATTAAAGTGATACTTCTTATAAATGGTGATTCCATCATTGTGATACATTTCATAGAACGCTTTTAAAAATAGACTTTTTACAGTATGTCAATATGAAGAAAAAAACTTATGATTAATGCCAATAACCTGCACACTTAAAGATTCTAAAGCAAGTAAGGTGCAAGAGGAAGTATTTAGGCACCAAGGACCAGTTGTTAAATAATAAGACCATCCTTGGCGACTGTATGAAGAGGCAGAGGAATCTAAGCATGGCTTGGATTGATCACTAAAAGGCATATGATAGTGTGCCCCACACATAAATACTGTGGTGCCTTGATTTATATAAAATCTATCTAGTAATCGAGGAGACTATAGTTGTACATATAAAAATGTGGCAAACAACCAAGACGGCATTAATGAAAATTTAAGGAATCTTCTGATGGGATAGCTTTACTCTTCTGCTTGCAATAAGCAAATTACTCAATAAAAGTTGGAATGCCTACAATCTGAGCCAGGGCCTACAACAAAACATAGAATCAAGCACCTACTCTTCATAGATGACCTCAAACTGTATGCCAGCTGAAATGCCGACTTAAGTTAACTCTTGTAGGTCATACATAACTTCTCCAAAGAGATTGGAATGAAGTTTAATTTGGAAAAATGTGCCAAGTGCTCCATCAGAGCTAGGAAGAAAATCCAAATGGTAAACAAAGTTTTATGATGATGATGATGATCAAGGAACTAGAAGAGCAGAAAAATAAAAATATGTTGGCATAGAAAAGAGCAATTTAATTCAGCATGCAAAAATGAGAGAGAAAATTGGCACTGAATATATACACCATGTAAGGAAAATATATAAAATAGAGCTTACAAACAAAAACAAGGTAACTGCCATTAACCAACTAGTCATGCTTGTGATAATATACCGTTTTGGCATTGTTGACTGGCGACAAAGGGACATAAACAGACTGGAAACTAAAATGCTCTCAGTTGGAATGTATGAAATAGTTGATGAATGTCCAAACCAGCTTGAACAAAATAAGAAAATTGAAACAAAAAAAAATTCCTTGTGAAGTTTGCAGATCAGGTGTTGGTAATAATTTTATTTTGCACAGGCTGATATCACTGGGTTCACAGGAGATGCAGTGTGCTGTAAGGAAGATAACTCCCTACTGAAAGTTATCTTTGTATGGTGTGCAGATATTGCTTGTCCAAATAAAGACAGGCCCTGCACTGACTTCTGTGGATGGTCTACAGATGTTGTGGACTCATTTTGCTGTCTTGGTGATATGATCTGTGCTAGTGGGGGATGTGAATCAAGTTCTATTTCGTGTATATTGACTGCATTAAGCAACTTTTGTGAGCTACTTCTCACCTAAATTTGTTGTCAACTCTTGTTACTTTACAACAGCTATGTTTGTCGTGCCAGGTTACATGAGAATGAACACTGGGCTCTCACAAGCATGGTCTTTCTGAGGATGCAAAGGAATGATGTGGCTATGGCTCAATGGATTTATGGCAGATACCTTGACTCTCCGCTATCATGGCTGAAGGTATCTATACCGGAATCAGCTCTGCATTGCAATCATATACAGTGATATGAACCTGTTGAACAAACAGATGGTCACACATTCCAATTGATAAGTGAGTAAAAGGTAGATTGACTAAAAGATGACTTCATGTAATGGCACATTGAAACCAACATATGTTGCAATAGTTAACATGCAACCCACATTAGATGTGAAAGAGATATGTTAATGATGCAATTTTGAACTTATATTTAAGAACAAAATTGATAAGAAAATGTTAAGATTTTGTAATCAGAAAAAAACATTTATATTTGGAAAATAGATATTTAAATAGTCTTTTTCTGCCAGAATTTAACAAGTATATTAACAGACTTTCTGGTTCAACTATTAATAGTTCTCATATGAACCACACAAGTTTATACACACAAAACAAATAGTATCAGGTACAATTTAAAGGGATGTTGATCATATGATTGTTCCTTTGTAGATCAAGTGATCTTCACCCACATCAAACTTTTAGAGTCATATTGTTTAAAACTTGTGATTCATGAATGTGTTACCAAATAAGTTTTCCTTAGTTCTTTGTGCCTCATTTTCATATTGTTCTGCTATTAAAATTATTGTGTTTTATGAAATGCTATATGACATTTCTGAATTTTTGAGAGTATGGTTATTCGTATTATTTGGATTCATTGGACTACTGTTCTCATTTTGAGTGATTTTCACGTTTCAGTCGATGTAACCTCTAACCTTCAAGTGTATCTTGTCAAACTCGGGAATGTTTCTGTCAAACTTGAGAATTTGGATGGAATTTCAAGCGGAACCGTTTATTTACTTCACGAGGGTAGCGTGCTTTTGTTCCATCAACTATGACTGGATAGAGGTCCTAAGTAATTCGCAATTGTATTTTTCGATTGCCCACACTGAGGACTGAACCTTCAACCTTCAGGATAATATCACTTTTTACAATTGATTTTTCCACTGTGCCACAGGTCATTGTGGACAATTCTAGTATGAATTTTAGGAGCCTTAAACCTATTTTTATTTCTAGTTGTAAATATCACTATTAGTAATTATATATATATATATATATATATATATATATATATATATATATATATATGTGTGTGTTTTTTACTTATTACTTGTAATATTATCTAGTGTTTATAATTACTGGTTCCCATATCATTAAATTCTATACTAGGTCTACTTAGTAATTCCCCAGAATATATGCTACTTCTTCAAGTCATCTTACTCTCAACTGTTCTTTTCTGTCTATAATTTTTACTTCATACCATAATGGTAGATGGTTTCCCTTTTCCGTCCAGATAGGGTCAGTTATATCTGACTTTTCAGTCTCTCCATGTATTATGGCTTTTCGATGTTCTTCTACCTGTACTTTCAGTGGATGACACGTTTCACTTTTGTATAGTTTTCCACATTTACATGGGATTTCATATACAAAGTTCTTAGTCATGATTTTTTCTGTAGGGGCTTGACTCTCACAAGCTGTTTCCGGAGAGTTGAATCACTCGTGAATACTGTCCTGATGTCATATGGATTACATATTCGTTGAAGTTTTTCAGACAAGTGCTTCATATATGGTATAGAAACTGTGGTGAGTTTCTGAGTGGTCTCCTTTTGTGTCTAGTTCCGATTTCTTGGAGCTGATGTCATGCTCTCTGGATAGTTGTTTCGGTGGTAGGTTTCTCTTAAACTGTCCATCTCCTCTTGATATGCACTGCTGTTACGTTTTTTTTTGTTTTTTTTTTACATAGGCGTCACCACTTATCAAGGCCGATAGGCCACTCAAGGATAAGGTTTAAAGAGTGTAGAGTAGTCAAAAGGACAATATAGTAATCGATAGTAATGGAAGTTCGGTAAATTTGTTAACTTAAGTGGAACAGCTCATCAGAAACTTGTTCACGTTGGACTTGAAGACAACCATATTATAGACAGTTGGAAAGCAGGAAAACGGAAGACAATTCCACAGGCGTGCAGTTCTAAGAAAGAAGCTTTGATCATGGAATCTATGTTTAGGTTTAGGTACAGATAAAGAGTGGGGAAAATTATTGATAATGTTTTCAGCTAGTCTAGTGTTTCTTGTGAAAGTTTGGCGAGGGGGGACCATAGATTGAAGCTCAGTTGAACACTTTCCATGAAAATAACGATAAAGCAGAGACAAACTCGCAACATCTCTTCTGTGAGATAGAGGTTGCAGCGAAGAGAAAAGGACATCTCCCACCAGGCCACGAAGTCTATTTTGAACCCTATCAAGGCAGGACAAGTCTTTTCTAGCAGCTCCTGCCCATATGTGGCAACAGTATTCCATCCTTGGACGTATCTGGCTCTTATATAGATAGAGAATTGCATCAGCGGTGAGATATCTACATATTGCTTTTGCTCAGTGTTGTAAGCAACGGACGATTCCTTTCTTTACATTATATGGATGGTGGGAGTTGAAGTTTAGGTACTGTCCAGTTAAAGTTAGCTTTTGATATACAAATGACAAACCCCTGACCAGTGCATGTTATCGACACATCTAGGAACAATAATTTATTATGTCCTTTTTCCATTGGACAACAGATCGAGTTCACATGGTCTAGTAATGTTTCAACATCTTCCTGATGGGGCCAGAGAATGAATGTGTCCTCTACATATCGCAGCCACATTTTTGCTTTAGTGGTGTTGATCCTAATGCCATTTCCTTAAAAGTATTCTATGTACTGAGGACAAATATAATCTCACACGTTAATATATAGTTATAAATAGTGATATTTACAACTAGAAATAAAAATAGGTTTAAGGCTCCTAAAATTCATACTAGAATTATTCACAAGAACCATGTGGTTAGAGTATTTGGGAAAATCAATTGTAAAAAGTTATATTTTCCTAAAGGTTAATGGTTTAATTCTCAATAATACGAAATGCTATATATTTTTTCTCAATCTTTTGGTATCTTCTTCCATATAGTGCTAATGTATAAGATACTCTGATGCTAAAATTATAGTCGTAGTTATTGACAAACATTATTTTATCTCACTGTGGCTGCAACCGAAAAATACAATTGTGAATTACTTAGGACATCTATCCAGTCATGGCTGATGGAACAAGAGCATGCTTCTCCCGTGAAGTAAATAAAGGGTTCTGCTCAAAATTCTGCCAAATTCCCGAGTTCGACAGAAACATTCTCAATACACTTGAAAAAAGTCAGAGGTTACATCGACTGAAACATTGTGAAAATCACACTCAAGATGAGAACAACAGTTGAATGAATTCAAATAATACGAAATGCTATATATTTTTTCCTAATCTTTTGGTATCTTCTTCCATATAGTGCTAATGTATAAGATACTCTGATGCTAACATTATAGTCGTAGTTATTGACAAACATTATTTTATCTCACTGTGGCTGCAGTAGCTCTGAATGTGTTTGAAGCTTATAATGTAAGATTATTGCTAGTGTGTTTAATATTTAAATCTCATTTAATTAAACAGACAAAATATTACAATTTACAGATCTTGAATTTGGGTCTGTTAAATTTATTTTTGCTGTTAAGCTCTAAAAACTTGCAATTTTCATATCTGCTTTGCTTGGCTGATACACATCCAATTTCTTGTACTGACAAATGAACAGTTTTGCTGTAAAACATCCAACCTTCCAGCCAATCAGAAGTCGCTAATCTTCCCACAAAAAAGACAACTTATTTTGGTTATCAGTTAACAATTTACTTATATAATTTTTAATATTGCTATCATGCTTTACAAATGCTGAAGGATCATATTTAAAATGTAGCAAGAAGTAGCATTGATTGGTGACAAATACCTAGAATTAAATATACCAAACAAAAAGTAGAGATGAGCAACTTATGAGAATGGACTTTATGAATTTCAATCTTTTACAATGAATTAAAATAATGTAATGGTTTTGTTTTAAGTTAAATTTGAATATATTAATGTGATCCAATACAACTCAGAAATCAGAAAAAGCACAAAAGAAAAAATACATTTTTATTATTTTAAAAACAATTAAAAATATTTTAAACATGTGGCTAGAAAGCTGCAAATCTAACATGAATTTTAATGGTTTTTAAGATAGGCATTAAACAGACTTTAATAGTATTATTAATGTTGCAAAGATGAATTCATTTTGTGAATTCAATAATTTGAGAATTTAAAAAGATCTTACCTCCTTGACATGATCAAGAAACCATTCCTTAGCAGAGTTAGCATTTGTAATTGTTTCCTGGGTTGTGAAGGTCTTAAAAAAAAAAAAAAAAAAAAAAAAAATTTCGCATATATTTTTCTTTAAAATTTTTGGATTGCTTAATTTTCTTATTACTAAGTAATCATCAGTCAAAATGATGAGTTAAAGACGACTCATCCAGAAATGGAGCTTATTCTTTTGATCTTGCAAAATATTTCAACACTCATATGCATAGTAAATATGCAGTCATATAGAGAATGTTTTGCTAAACAATTCTAATGAAGAATTAAGTTTTCAAGATACTTAAAAGATGACAACTAACTATTTTTGGAGAAAAGTGCATTCAAAATAACAATGGAGTGTTAGCAATAATACAAGTGGGATGCTTAGAAATGCAACTATGAGAAATTGTTGACTACTGAATTTTCATAGAATTATAAAGACCTAGAAGTTGTTGAATCTGGTCCATTTATAAGAATAAAAAAATTGGTGTGGAAAACAATGAGCAAGTCGAATAAAATTAAGATTGGAGGATTCTCAAGTATTGTAGAAATGTTGAAAACAGCAAATGAAATTTGCATTAAGATTATCAAACTTGATAAATCAGATCATAAAATAATTTTTCCTGAAAGATTGGTGACTTAGTACTATTGTAAATTGTTACAAGGATAAAAGGAAAGTACTTGATAGAGGTAATTACAGAGGTTTTAGATATCACTCAAACATGACAGACCTAACTAAGAAAACAATCTTTATGCAAAATTGGATTTGTCTAGGGTGATATATCAATTTCAATGCTTCTCTAACAATTCTATGCCTTTTTGTTCTTTTTGTAGAGTAACAGAAACTACCTTAAAATATGCTTCATTTTCTGATATCACAAAGTTTTATGTATTGTCTCATCGCATTCCTCACTGCAATGCCACCAACTAAGTCAATAGAGATTGTCATGTCTTTCACATATTGAACTTCCCATCATCAAATAAAATCTCCTCTTCCTACACTTATGTTTCTTCCATTTGATCATCGGTCAAGGTTTCCTTTTACATAATTTCACCCTTTCATCTCATACTAGCAGGGCTACCCAGCATTGCTGGCCCATATAAAAAAATAGAAAACAAAGTTGCGTTTGACTACGCTTACTAAATTATTTTTGTTTTAATTTAATTATTTCTATTGTGCAATAATTTATATCAGTTTGAAAAAAAAAAAAAAAATCCACTGATGTCGGCCCACTGCTACGAATTTGAAATAGAGACATGTAAGGGAGTAAAAAAGTTTTAAACAGTTATGATTAAAAAAGAATACTTGTGATTTACGTAAGTAATATTCATGCATTTGTTAGTAATCTGATCTTTAAATCAACCCTCAGCTAAATTAATCACCGATAAAAAAAAGTTGAAATAAGAAAAAAGATTTTTGTTTTAATTTAATCCCTTTAATTATTTGTTTTGAGCCAAGTAAATAATACAAAGTACAAAACAAAAAATGCAAAATAAATGTTTTCAAAAATATGTTAAAAACACAAAACGTCTGCCATAAGATGAAGATGAACATGAAACTAATAGTCCTTAGATAACCCTCTAACCGATTCAGCCATGGCAACAGTCATCATAGCATTGCAGATTTATGTACTTAACATATGCGAGAGATGAAGCGGTTCATGCATGCGCAGATGTTGAAATCATTTAGAATGAGATTTTATGTAACCAGGGTAGAGTATTACTTACATAAATCATATTCTGCGGTTATGAAGATGGAAAAAAATGAATATTTTGTTCTAAATTTCATATACTATGTGTCAGAGACCCTTTCCTTTACGACAATACTGGATCTTTCTTATTCGCTTTGGATTTCGAAAGTTTTAGTGAGATATACAAACATACATTCACACTAACACACATCTCTCCTTCATATAATAAATAGTATAACTATAATATGCATATTATTTATCTAATAAGATGGACATACTCCTCATCTCAATCTTCATGTTGGTGCAATTCTACAGTCATTGCATTACCTTCCAGAACTCACCGTTATCCAGAGAGTTAGTCACTCATTACATATCTAGAATATGTCAAGCTATTCCATGTACATAAATATTCTGTGATTGCATACCAGCCATCATGTTCAACTGTCTGCAAAGGCCATTCAGCTTTACCTGCACTTAATTTAACCAGGTTGTCTTGTCCACTTCATTTTCAAGGATGACTAGCGGATTTCCTACACTTGTACTGGAATACTGCTTGTTATAGTATAGAATTTTCTTCTACTCAAAACAAGAAATGTTCTCACATGATTTGTTGGGCATTTTATGTCTTTGTTCTCATGCACTTTCAAAATGTGTCCACATACATTCTTTAAATGAAACTGAATTTCTGCAAGCAGTGGAAATAAATTTTAAAAAAATACAAAAGAATTCATTTTTGAACCTTGCAAACATGAAATATTAAATTCTATTAATTTGATCGGAAAAAATGAGAAATATTTTGAAATATATCAGTAACAACATTTTGTGTAAAAATCCTTCAAAATAAAAAAAAAAAATAAAAAATTACATTCTACCTGAGAAAAAGATGAAAAACAAAGCCAAAACGAATACGCAACAAATACTTTCATTAGAAGAAGAGATTCCACTCATTTAACACATCCTCATCTAGCAATAGATGCTTTATTTAAACATTTTGTCTTTCACATTGTGTGGAAGAATTTGATTTTTTATGTGTTTTCTCAGTGATTAACACAGATTAAAAATATTCTTTGTATTTATTTTTTAGTTATTTGGCATATTTTTGAAATATTTGCAATTAAATATACATCTCCCCTGGAAATTTTTTTTATGTTGCTATCAATTTTAAAAGAGAGCATTCTTAATTTAAATTCCATATTACTCTTCTTCTGTTTTGAAGGTTACTATAAGAAAATTAAATTTGTCTGAAAATGAATAAATTTCATACAATATATATGAGCCAAAAGATTAAATCCAATAAAAATAAATAATCTAAATTAGTTATGTTTGAATAAAGCCAAACTAGCGTTTTTGACACCTCATCTTTCTAATAAAGGCATGGTATCTGTCCATTTTTTCTTTAGTCAATTCACTGTTTGGGAGATAATATCAGCACATACTCAAAGAAAATTGGTTAACTGTTGTTGAGCCATTTTATGCGATAATGGTAATTATACAATAAGTTTATAGGACATATATATTTTGTAAACAAATAGTCTGTAAATGATAGTTTCTAGATGGGATCCTGACAAAGACTACCCATCTGCCAAACTCCTCAAAGCTTCCAAATTGGAGGTTACAATAGCAAATGCACCTGAAAGTCATATCCTAAAAGTTTGAGAGGGAAGGAGTGCTTTAGCAATTAAATAGAGCAGGAAGAAAAAAAGGTATAAAAAGGGAAAAGATTAATTTTGGGGTGGTGGATAGAGACAAACACTTTGCCCAAGTGTTTCTGGGCTAGTTTAGTGTTGTTTCTAGAACAAATTCTATTTAACCCATTTATGAGACCCTAACATGAACCACTACTCCTACTCAAAGTAGACCTGATCATACAAAGTACCTACCTTTGATGCAATAATAAACAAAGTCGTTTCAGGATCCAATTTCTTCAGCGTTTTAGCCAAATGCGTACCATCGATATTCGAGACAAAGTGGACATTAGGACCAATTTGAAATGGTTGAAGAGCTTCAGTAACCATTAAAGGACCCTAGTAATAAAAATTTACATTAATTTGAAAAATTAAAAAGATTGTTGAAAAAATGCAAAGATTGTGTTTTTAAAAAAAAATGTTTTCTTTTTTTGCCCCACAAAGTTGGTTTTTAATGTGGGAGGAAAAACCAGATCGCCAAAAAGAGGCACTCTGACACAGTGGGCCCAGATGGCCAATGTTTGGAAATAGAGGTGAAGCATCATCACAAATGACTTTTATTAGACTTTTTCAAGACTTTTGAGGCATATTTTAACTGATATTTGTCTCTGAAAACAGTTTTGGGACAAAATTGACCTATTTTGGTTGTGTTGCAAAATGTCGCGAATCTACCGGAATTTACTAAATTCAGAGAAATATTAAAATAGGCATTATTTAAGTTTGGATTGACATAGGAAAGTGGTTGAGGGCTCGTTAGAAACATATGGCCAAGGAGAACGTAATGGAAGCATGAAAATTCATGTTGGGTCAATATATCAGTTTATATGTTGGTTTTTGTAAAGTAATGAATTGGTCTAAAAGTGTGTATTTCTGTTGAAAATTGCACAGGTAACAATAAAAACATTACAGAAAAATGCTCAGGTATCTTGGGTGTCTTATTTAATTTTATCATAACACCATATAAAGATAAAGATAAAATATAAATCAATCAAAAAAATTGTCTTCAATGAGGCATGTGTACCAAGCCAAACAACCGATTATGTGAACGTGTGGTATGGTCAGTACCGCCACATTCCGTACAGAACTTTCTTGGCTGACTTTGTGTACTGAAATTATGAATGACAGGATCTGATCTTTCCAGCAGCCTTGCCATCAAATCGATTATTTGGTTCACTGGATCAGTTTTTCTCAACAAAAACTGAAGGTAGTTACGAATGTCTTTGTTGTTTGATTTCAGGCATTCTTCTGACAAACTGCCCAGACCATGACCATCATTCAAACTCATGAGTTCTGCAGAATGATGAAGGGTCCCATGCAAGGTATGGTTCATCTTGACCCAAGGAAAACTGTCGCATAAATTAAAAGTGGTTAACTTACAAAGTTCTTTAAATTTCACCAGGTTTACTTTGCGTGAAGATGACAACTGAAAGAACTGTTGGAGCTGACAAAAGAGTAAAAGATTGTCTCGATGCTTCACATTCACCAACTTTTCAACTGTATCAATGACCTCCTCTGAGAAGAAGCGACGACCTTGAGGATCATTGGTTGAGGTCCCACCTTTGCCACCAGCACTGTTGACTGTGTCAAGGTACAGACCGGTGTCTGTGTAGATGGCTTCAAGAACACAATCCTTTGCCTGATGAATAGGTTCCTCTCGAAGGTCAGACATCTCAACCCACTGTTGATAGTCGGCATGACAATGATACAGTACCTTCAGAAACCAAGTTGTTCTATTGATATATGAATGTGTAACGGTGATGCTTGATTGATCCGATGTTGTGGTGGGCTTTTCGGTGAGTCCTTGATGAGTCTCAAAATCTCCACTTTTACTTTTGATTTCTCCATCCTCGTCAACGAGTTTATTGTACAATGAAAAAGTATCGCTTGCAGTTCTGTTAATAGGAAAGCCGTCTTCAACTTTCTTTCTGTCCATCCAATCTGCTACTTTAGTCTTGCAAAGGATACAATCAGCACCTCCCAAGCCTGAGATAATCTTCTTAAACTTTAGATCCTTCATCGTGTCGTGTACGATCACTGTGACATTGTATTCTTTATCATTAACAGTGGCACACATTCCTTTCACTGAAAAATCGGCTCGAGCTTTATCTGTGGTAGGAATGACCATACTAAAAAGGTCTTCATCAGTCCCTTTCTGCTGGATGATGGATGAGAAACAGTGACTGTAGTGTTCTGCAGTTGTTTGGTGTGTGATTTTGCCATAAACAGACAGTGGAGCCATCCTTGAATTGTCAGAGTAGTTTAAGTGAGGGGATGCCATATTGAAACATGTTCTCAGCTACATCTGCCATGCTTGTAGAGTTCCACACAACTTGTTGACCAGCACCATTACCTCCATCCTTAAACACCATTTCAAGAACACTACCATCACCATCTTATTCCTCCAAATCTTCCTTAGGAATCAAAGATATAACTGACTCGATTATCATCTTCACCAACTCCTTATATTGGACATGCACTCCTCTGTCATCAAGCACTGGGGAGATCACAGGCCTGAGCTTCTTTCGTCTTTCCAGTAATTTATTGCTGGTGGTGAAGTAGATATCCTTTGCAGCCATTATGTGCCTCATCTTTCTCTGCTCAGAGTTAACAAGTGCATCAACGAAATCGCTTCATCAATCTCAAAAGAGCGAGTCTGCAACTGATTCAGTGAAGATGTTGTATCCAACTCGAGCAATCTTTTTCTGGGATTAAATGTTCACACGATGGATGAGGTACCCAAGCAACTGGGTCACAGAAAGTTCAGGGAATTCTTGGGTGACAAATCCTTCTATATGGTGGAGAAGAGACTCTGTTCTTACCTTCTGCATCCTTTCACCCAGTGTGACAAAACTTTTTCTCCGTTTCTTTATTGGATCTTCAGGTATTGCACAGCTTCTTTCTATTACACGTGTTTCTTTACAAGCAAGCTTAAGTATATTGTCATTGGATTATTCTGTTTTCTTCTTCAGTCGGAAGAGACATGCCCATGAAGTTTTGAACAGGTCACCAACTTCTTTTTCATCTTTGAGATTGGTTCTTGATGAAATGACGCAAACATTTTGCATATTCAGGACTTTTGTTACTGCTACAAAGTTTTGTCTGAGCAATAATGGCTTCGAAAACCTGGTATTCAGAAACGAGAACAGATTCAGTATCTATCATGCTTGATGCCATCTTTACATTAATAGTAGTCTGAAAAACAAAGCACACCAATGTTATCAAAACAAAACATACACTCACACAATAACAATCATGAAGATGAAAGGCATTTCTGTAAGTCAATATTTTGTGAAATTGCTGAACTTGCTGAATTTAACTAAAAAGAGCAAATTTTTGCATGAAATAAATTTGCAAGAGCAAATTTTTGTCATGAAATAAAATTCAAACGGCTAACACGGTGAACTTGACATATTTGAAATGGGTTTAATCTAAATTTTTCAAAATATATATGGTTTAGTATGTGACTATTAGCGTTTTCAAGGTAACTGAGGGGTAAGATAAAAAAAAAAAAAAAAAAAAAAAAAAAAAAAAATCGGTCCCAATTTTTTGGAAAAAATGCTAAAATTTGATCAAAATTCTTTAGTTTTTTGACAACTGAAGGTCAAATTTCACAACTTTTACTATAACTGTTTTTTGTGAGTAAAAAGTCATTTCATTAACAAATAAGTCAAAACTAATGTTAAATTGACATTGTTCTGTCATTTTCATCACTATTGGTGGCCTATCAATGAACAAAGGTATTTTTCAGATGCTAGGATAATAGCACTGCTTGCTGTGCGACAAACTACTATGTTTTCCAATATTCAAATTATCATTAAAAAAAGTCTAGACATGCTAAGGACTTAATTTTTTTTGTTTGTTCAGAAATTTAATGTAGTTTTAGAATTGGCTAAGTTTTAAGTAAATTGAGAAAGCAAATTTTTGGCCTATTTCCACTTCTGGGCCCACTGTGTCTGGTAAGTTACAAAAATAAATGTATCAGTCATGAAGGATTTCTCCTCCACTAATCGAGACCAAAAAGTGAAGTAAAAAAAAAAAAATGAAATGCAGCATCAGAACAGATACTACACTTTGATTTTTGCCCAAAGGCCAAGAACTCTTTTTTTTTTTTTTTTTTGTTGCAAAGAAAAAATTACCAGATCGGAACCTCCAATACCAATATTGACAACATCAGTGATTGGTTTTCCAGTGTAACCTTTCCATTGTTTCTGGATGACATTTTCAGTAAACTCTCTCATGTGTTTGAGAACAGCTTTAATGCCAGGCATCACCTGTACAAAGAAATTTTAATTTTAGTTTGATCATTGTGTTATTAAATATTGCTCTAATAATCTTTAATTTACAAAATGCTTTCAACTGATATAAACAAATAAAGCTTCTAGCTATAGGTTAATGTAGTTTGCTTGAAGCATTGTTTAATGTGTATATAAAATAAATTTAGGTTTATAAGAGGGAGAAAAATGCAGAAATGTAATGGGTAGACATAATAGTGGAACAAGCTATGTAGTTTCATCTTTATTGAGTAAATACATGCACATGTGTGTATATATACAATTATCATATATATATATATATATATATATATATTTAATGTTTTTGCTTATATCAGGTCATCAGATAGCCTATCCATGATGCAGTATTTCGAGAAATGCCTTCCTTTATCAGAAGTGTTTGATTTTTAGACATGCATGATGGGTCTATTGTAAATTGAGCAAATTCTGCAGAAGTTGGAAGTTAATTTGTTTTAAATGTATAACTTAGTAATATAAGGCTTGTGTTAGTACTCAGTATTATTCACATATATTTAAAAAATATATTTAACTTTATTTATGTCTGTATTTATAAATAATTTTTATTTTTTATTTACTACAGTTCTATTAAGATGGTTAGGAGTTTAATTTTGCTATTAAGGGGAGATAACATTGTACATGGTTAAAGGGGGCATAACTGTTAATGTTTAATTATCTATGTCACTCACACATTCATGTACTGTTTTTTTTTTTTACATGGAGGTCACCACTTATCAAGGCCCGGAAGCCACTCAGGGATAAGGGTTACTGCGTGTACAGTAATCAATGGGATAGTATCGTAGTAATCGTTAGTATTGGAGATTTGATAAAATGTCTTACTTAAGGAGGCAATTCATCAGGAATTTGTTTATGTTGGACTTGAAAACATCCAAGTTGTAGTCAGGTGGGAAACAGGCAAATGGAAGAGAGTTCCACAGGTGTGCACTTCTAAGAAAGAAGCTTTGTTTATGGAATCTACGTTTGGATTTAGGCACAGATATAGAGTGGGGAAAATTACTGACAGTAGTTTCAGCTAGACAGGTGTTTTTCGTGAAAGATTGGTGAGGGAGGACCAGAGATTGGAGCTTGGACGAGCACCTGCCATGGAAATAACGATAAAACAAAGACAGGCTTGCAATGTCTCTTCTGTGGGAGAGAGGTTGCAGGGAGGAGAAAAGGGCATCCCTCATTAAGCCACGAAGTCTATTTTGTACTCTGTCAAGGCAGGATAGGCTGTTTTTTAGCAGCTCCAGCCCAGATGTGGCAGCAGTACTCCATCCTTAGACGTTTATACAGATAGAGAATTGCATCAGTAGTGAGATATCTTCTGGAGCAGTAGAAGGATTCCACCATTTTCCCAGCGACCTGGGCAACAGACTTGATGTACGTGTTCCATTTGAGATCAGAGGTAAAGGTCAAACCCAGAAGCTTGTCAAAACATGGAGCCTCCCCAAGACGAGAGCCATCCATTTCAATTGATACCAGACGGGGATCAGAGCACTGATGATGTAAAGATAACAGCTTGGTTTTAGATGCACTAAAAGTAACCAGCCACCTCTTCCCCCACTGTACCACGCGCTCAAGATCAGAAGAGAGAGAATCAGAGAGAACTTTGTCATTTACGGCCTTTGATATATTGTCATAGATGGTCGTGTCATCAGCATAGATGTCAACGAATGATTTAAGCATGTGTTTTGGGAGATCATTGATGTAGATCAGGAAGAGAGTTGGGCCCAGGATGGATCCCTGACGGACTCCAAAATTAATACTGTGGGCCTCTGATTTCTGCCCATCAACCACTACTCTTATGAGCCTATCAGAGAGAAATGATTTAATAATTGAGAAAAAATTTCCAGTTATACCGTAGCTGGAAATCTTGTGAAGTAGGTCCTTATGCCATACCTTATCAAAGGCCTTTGACAAGAGATTCACTAATACTATGAGATATAAACGTTAGCATATCTGCTGTAGATCTAGCAGAACGGAAACCATATTGCATGTCACTAAGAAGGTTATTTCTGCTGAGGTGGTTGACGACTACTCTATTTAATATAGATTCCAGCAGCTTACTCATGATACACAGGAGACTTATTGGTCTGTACTGAGAGAGAAATGACTTATCACCAGAATTTTTAAATACAGGGCATACTGATAAGGTTTTCCAGGGTGTTGGGAAGCACTTCTCCTTAAGGCAATGCTTAAACAGTTTTGTAAGTATGGGGTAAGTTCTGGTTGAAGCTTTTTCAACACTATAATTGGAATGCCGTCTGGGCCAGTTACTTTACTAGAATCAAGGTTCTTGATTAGCTTGGCGACCTCATGCACAGATATTTGTATGTTGCATAGCGTGTTGTCTGTTATAGGAGGAAATACAGGGAGTTGATGGTCATTGTCACATAGGGTAGAATTAGCTGCAAAGTTCTTGGCAAATAGTTTGGCCTTGTCTGATGCTGATGAGATGACCTCAGGTCCATTGATGATAGTTGGGATAGAACGCACGCTTCTGTTCAGGATCCTGTTTGCAATTTGCCAAAACTGATGGGAACCAAACCGCTGCTCAGCTATTTTGGATTTAACAGACTGAGCATATAGCTCTCTTGCATTTTTTATTACTCTTTTACAATGGTTGCTGGCAGCTTTAATCTCAGTACATCTATTACGTTGGTAGCAATGGAAAAAGTGATTTCTGTGCGCGATGGCAGCAGCACATTCTGGGGAGAACCGTGGCTGGCTGTTAGGTTTTTGTTGAAATTTTTTCGATGGTATGAATCGGTCTATGCCTACAATTCACCATTCGATCAGGTCTGACACTATAGAGGACACATCCTTTTTAAACATGGAATGCAGAGGTAGATCATCTGATCTATAGTATGAATGTATGGAAGCTATACATATATTTGCATACCCGTATGTATATTTAGTTATTCAGTGATTTTCATATTTTTTTAGCATTAGTCCTTTAATATTAGGCATGTTATTAGGTACATTAGTGAACGTTTGTCTAGAATTTTTAATCTAAATTGTTTTATTAAAGTTACTCTTATTTCGATATTTGTTTTTTTTCCTTTTTATTACATTTCATGTATAAGTACACTATTATTTATTTACTTTTGTATACGATCAACTTTATTTGTATTTATTTAAGGTTGTTAAATGTCAATCTCTTCATTTTGTTTATTTTTAGTTTATTACTCACACGTGTGTTTCCTCTATTTATTTATGTGTTAAAAAGGTAAGGCACAGAAAATATATACGTCTCTATTGGCAGAGAATTGTACTGCAATCTTAAGGCGTTATCAGATCTATATATGTACAGTTCCTTTATCAAAAGGAGACCTACTTTGACAGGTGGTACGCAGCCAAGAGTCTGGGTACAGACCACAACAGGCTAAGACTGTTAATGCTGATGGAAGAGTTCAAGCAGTGTGTCCATGACAATCTCAAAGTTTATCTTAACAAGGGACAAGTGGACACAGCATATAACATGGCCACTATCCCAGGCGACACATAAGTGGGTCAAGAACAAGTCGGAGCAATACTAACCCCAGAATGGCGGCTAGTGTTGAGCATGAGATTGATTCAGTGATGACTGTGATTGGTTGATGTATGACCTTAATAACTAATCAAAATTCAAGTAATCAACCAAAATTCTGTATTTTACAAAGATAATGTTTTCTCTTTTAATTGCTGCTGTTACTGGTTTTGTTTGCTCAAAACAGTTTTATCAGTAAAGCATTATCTACGAGAAAAAAAAAATGGATAAAATCTTCTCAATGATTATGCAACATTACTATGACTACAAAAAAAAATAATAAACATGTCTACATAAAAATAGGTCAAATCTATTTTAATTATTGGATTATTTTGGATATTACCTGAACTGATTTTATATATCATTACCATGTAATTAGATGAGTAACCATTGGAAATGCAGAGTGATGCATGTAAAAAGAACCAGTGCCAATTTGAAAATATTAATGTTCAATTAAAGAATGCTGTTCTAATTGTGCTAACTAGATATTGACTGGCGATGACTAATCAAGATTCAGAAGATGGAACACACACGCTTTTCAAATAAACTCGCCTTAAATTCAAATTTACTATACACTACTGATAAGAAGTATTGAAATATTACATTGAAGATGGGGTACCTAATAAATAATACTGTCTGACAAAATATATCTTAGTTATTGTCTATGATGCTCTCACAAAGAAGTGCTAGGGATTATCTACAAAATGAATAATAAAAAAAAACAGTTGTCAGACACTTTCTCCTAGCCATCTGCAGCTTTTGGAGAATATAGACGGACTTACAGACTTAGCAAAGATGAACTTATTTAAAGAGTTATTTTCTGCAAATATATGATAGTTATTATACGTCTAAGGTTTTCTCAATCTTACAACCAAGCTAAGATCCTCATAGAATTTAAATCAGAAGATAGTATGTTACAAGGTTATGTTGTTGCATTGACAGAAAACCATTGTTTACTGAAAAATTATTAGGCTTCAAATAATTTTGTTTCTGCCTCAAAACACTCAACCAGTAACTACTATAAGCTCGTCATTTGTATTATTTCTGGGGCTCAAATTACATTCCTGTTTGGCCTGCCCAATTAAACATGATCATTTTTCTTTGAGTGTGTGTTATGTGAGGGGTAGCATTCTTTTAGTATGTTGGACTGTAAGAATTATCATATGGCTTTAAAAGCATAAGAGAAAATATGTACAGAATTTGAAGCATGCAATTGACTGCTGTAGCATTTTTTTTTCTTGCAGAAATTTGTTTGTAGTAAAGGAACAGAATAGTAGCTTGCAAACAAGTAATATTTTGACAGAAACTTTTTGCTTACATTACATGTGCCATTATTAAGATATTTTAAGCAATTCCAATGTTTTAATTTGTTACTTTCTATATTTTTCTTTCCATTATGTGACAAATGTTGATTATAATGTATACAAGGAATAATATATTGCACACATGTGTACAGCTAGAAAATGATAAAGTGAATATCAAATATTCCTACTTTCCATTACTAAAAGATTGTATTTTTGAATAAAATGCATCATGCAAACTCACATCATTGCCATCCACATTCATTGGTTTGTCAGATCGATTACGCAAGGCAACATGAAAGACTGCTCGACCTTCAGTAAAGTTGATTTTTTCACCATTAAACATGGCATCTCTCATCTCAATAACTTTACGTTCTTTGGCCTGTAATAAAAAAGAAGAATCTTGTTAAGTATCTTAAAACTCAAAATGACAAACAAATAAAAAATATCAAATAGAAAAAAGTTATCAGAATTTTCAATAGCTAAAAAAAAAATTAAACATGCATGTCCACTTTGTGTTCAAATCAAAATACCTAGATCTCTTAATTTTAGGAAATTTTGTGTAATCCTATTATTCTTTGTTTCTTTTGTAAAATCATTCCTCTTCATTAACTAAGTATTAAATGCACATATGATACAGAAACAGTAGGATAAAAAGGAGAAAATCTATTTGATTAGAAGCAATAGTTGTCAAAGGTGTTTTCCTTGTAGATGATTACCTTAAATGAAGGCTGAAGGGGACATTTCTCCTAGTTGTTTAACCACAACCTTACAAACATTCCTGTTACAGCACACATATATGCATATATTGAATACCGAAGGAAGTTTCAACCACTCTTCAGAGGTGGTGTTTTTAATTTGGAGGCAGTGGCACCTTTTCCAGTTAGTCCTAAGAAAAGCATGATGAAGGAATCAGTATAGCCATCAATGACCTGACCATGTGGTAGGTAGTACTTGTGTGAAAAATAATAAATTATACATGCAAATTAATATTATCTATATAGTAGGGGGTTGTATTATTATCATGGACACAGCTTTCTAACTAAAAGATACATATAAATATCTGCTTTGTATGTGGGTTAGACCATTTATTTTATGTGCATTCCAAAATAAATTTATTTTCATATGAATTCATTGATTTTTATATTATATTCAACGAGCCATTTTTTGTTTGTTCTCTAATTTCACCAAGAGAGTAGGAGTGGCTACTCTTTGCCACATGTATCAAGACATTCTTCAACCATAAATGAAATATGACAAAAAATCTAGTTAGGATGATCACTTTTTTGTATTACAGTCACTTCATATTAATCATTATACCTATCAGTGGTTACATCTCTATATATACTGAAATTATGACATTTTCGCCCCTTTAACCATTTAATCTATATAGAAACCAAAGAGGCCATTCCTATGCAAATATTTCAGTTATGATTCAAAGTTAATACTGCAGCATCTTCTTGAACTACAATATGCACATTTCATTTCCATTAAAAAAAATGGGTCCTCCTTGCCTCACTCTCTAAACTATGTAATCCCACACAGTAACAAATATTTTCCCCTCTTTAGATTTACTCCTCCTACAAACTCCCTTTTTATTGCAGTCTTATCCCATGACACCGGGTAGCAATCACACATTTGGAAGCAAAGATTAGCAACATTATACATTTTTTTTTTAGATTATTTCCTCATCTGAGCGACTGTTATAACAGGATTTTTTTTACAGCTTCTTGGCCTTTGTACCAACAAAGTGCTTACATTACTATTAGGTTGAGAAGAAAGTTCTTGCAGAATTTAAAATTTGGATTTCAGATGATGTATTTTCAAATAAGTTTTCGTTATAATACCTTTACTTTATATATCATTTTAAAGAGCGTTTTTCACTCTATCTGATTATTTAAATTACAATCATTTTAAAACAATTGTTTTTTTTTCCAGAGCATTTAATACAAGATGGAAAAAAAGCAAATTTTCATAATTTTCTTATTTTACTTCAAGCTAAGTCAAAAAGCTGCTGAAACAGCTCGTGATATCAATGAAATATTTGGCCCAGGAACCACTACTGAACACACAGCACAATAGTGATTTAAGAAATTTTGTGGCGACAATGAGAGTTTTGAAAATGATCAGCATAGTGGTTGACCATCGGATGTTGACAATCAATTAAGAACCTTAGTCAAAGCCAATACACACACAACTGTTTGAAAACTTGCTTCTGAATTAGATGTAACATACAACAATTTCCAATCACTTGAGAAACATTGGAATGACAAAAAACTTGATAAATAGGTGCCTCACAAATTAAAGATAACCAAAAGAAACGCTGTCATAAAGTGTCATCTTCCCTTCTTTTATGCAACAAGAACAATCTGTTTTTCAATCAGCTTTTGACTTGTGATGAAAAGTGGGTTCTTTACAACAGCCGGCAACGCTCAGCTCAGTGGTTAGACACCAACAAAGCTCCACAACACTTCCTGAAGCTAGAGTTGCACCAAACAAAGGTCATGCTGATTGTTTAGTGGTCTGTGTCTGGTCTCATCCATTAGTTTTTTTGAAGTAGTAATACACATGGACGATAAAACACTTTGGGTAATCACAGACTTCAAGGTAGTTCTATTAAAATAAGTATATTTTTTTTAAACCACAGCACTTCAAGTCTTAAAAATACTACTGTTTTGTTCGGAAATGAATATACTTTCAAATGAATTAATAAATACGAATGTACATTATATATTTTAAGAGTTTTAAGCAAATAAAGTGATAAAAATGTGAACGTCATAAAATGCCATTTTCGGTAAGGTTTTGTAATGCATACCCCCCCCCCCCGATTTCTAAAAGCTTGTACTGTTACATGATAAGGGCTGTCCCCTTTTCATGTAAGTATAAAAATGGAGAATTTAGTTTAAAATGAAAATGAAATAGCATAGGCGGAATTCGAACCTTGTAATCTAGGTGTAGAAATAGATTACGTGTGAGAATTTAAAAATGTAAAACAAACATTTGTTTAGAATATAGATAAATATTTCAAGGAAAGAATGTTAACTATCAAGTTTGTTATGAAATTTTAAATTGAAAGAATGCAGCTTATAAGATAATGTTTTTAACATATTGAATATAGGTTAAAATTCCTTTTGTAGAAATAGGAAAAGTTTTGGACACGTATGTCCAGGACACGTGAAAGAATGCACATGTTTTAACATGTGTATGACATCACGGAAAATAAAAAGTTCTAGGAATAGAGAAAAAACTTTAGAGTAAGACAGTCAGTGAGAAAACTCGGAGGGAGTCAGACGTCGAGGAGCGAGACGTCACTTCAAGGAAAAATGTGAGACTTTGAATTCTTGGTGATGGAACACGGCCGTGTGAAGAATAAACCATCAAGTGTTTTTTGTAAAGCTCGTCTTGTGTTTATGATTCTTATACAAAGGTAAAGTCCAATTGTATTATATATTTGTGTTATATGTCTTTACATACACGTCTCAACATCATCATGTCTACACAATGTCCGAACTGTCTGAACACTATGTCCTCACTCAAAGAGCTTTCTTCTTCTTTCATTCAACACAATGAAGGAATGAACATTTTAATATATAAGAATATTAACATGAACAATCTCACTAAGTCTCTTACAACAAACATCTATCTCTCTCTGAGTCTTACAACATCCCTCACTGTAATAAGACTCTTTCTAAGCATCTCTTCCTAAGACTGTACCGTGATTGTATGAAGAATTTTGTCATGAAATTTGGGAACCAATCAGAAAAAGTATTAATCTTAATACTGCCAAGTGCGAGAAATATTTTATATTTTTGACCATTTATTTTTTTGTCGTGTTAAAAATAAGACTTTTAATATGACGAGTATCAAACATTTAAAAAAAAAAATTTCTTCAGACACCCACTAGTAAGTAAATCAATCTTTTTACTATCTTTATCAATTAAAAGTATTATTGTATAGTGAGTAAGACCGCAGTAATTGATAATAATTTAAAAGGACCCCCACCCCCAAATTTTATTTCTCGAGTTTGGACAAATGAAGTTAGTATTAGCAGTAGCAGCTGTAGTATTAGCGGTCAGGCAAAGATAAGTAGGTCCAGCAGATGAGCCTTGTTCTGACATTCGGAAAATTTAGGTTAACAACCTAAATAAGTGAAGCTACCGAAAGGTAACCCTTTTGAACGAAGATGGATATAAACAATATTTTTTAAATTAATTTCTTAATTTTACTTAAAAACAAAATGTAAACATATATAAACAAAATATTTTAGAAAATAATTTCTTAATTTTAAATAAAAATTAATTGTAAAGAATTTTTTTTAAAATGATTATTGAAAAATATTGCAAAGTGTTTACATAGCTGGTCCTTTGGGATAATAGGGGCGCCTAAAACCTCCCTTCCAAAACGAAAAAAAGCTTTAGTGTTTTTACTATCTTAAAGCGCTTTTTTTCTTTTTCTAAGTTTGAAACACAAGTAGTGGCTAGTTAACAAGGGCGTATGGCGGAAATTCTTCAGGGTTTAAATGTATTGCAATGCTTTTATAGTGGTCAAAAACATTTTTCAGTCGCCATTATTACTTCCTATTTACTTGCTTCCCCACGAGGGCAGACTTAGACACAAGGTCGGTTTTTAATGTAGAGAAGCATTTATTATTAAACGAAATGGTGAAATATAAAGTTAAGCTAAAAGTGATCTTTTTTTTTTAATTTAAAGAATTAAAGAAAAAAATTCAAAGAAAAATTTCGAACATTTATTACTACAAGCATAATGAACAAGTGAAACATAATGAACAAGTGCAAATAAAAAAAAAAATAATAATTGCAACCAAAGGTAAGATAAGTCAACGTAAAAAGGAAAACAGATTTTTTTTTAAACAGCAAAGTTCAAATGTTTGTTTGCATAAAGCAGTTCAACAAATTTTTTTTGAAAAAAATATTTTTGTAAATAAAACAATTCGTAGAGGTTAATTTACTTTCTATATCCATCATTCAAAGGGTCAATAATGGTAGAAGCACCGGTGTCACATTTCACGTGACCTAACTGTTCAGATTTTTCAGAACGAGGCTCGTCTGCAGGACCTACTTATCTTTGCTTCACCGTATTAGCAATAGCACAGTGTAAACAAAACACTTTAATTTTTATTCAAAAACGAATTAAGAAAAAAAATGAAAATATGAATATAAACGTTCTTACATGTTTAATTAGAGCTATTTTGTTATCAGAATAACATTAGTTTAGAACTATTCGGTTTTTAGAATATATAATAACAATCCCAACCACTTCGGCATTATGAATCTGTTGCAATTCCTCACATTTCTGGTAAAAACATGGTTACAAAAATAAAATAAACTTTTGTAGATATATAGCTTGCATGCACTTTTATTCATTGCATTAGTTTTGAACAGCGAATTAAAACAATGTTTTACTGCGAACAGCCACAAATGTTTTTTCCAAATCAAAAGATGTATGAAAATCTTGTTTGTATTACTATACACATAGCAGGGTTGGATCAAATACTGACTTTTAACAATTGAAATACAAATACAAATACTTTCGTTAAGGTTACCAGAAATACAAATACAAATACAAATACTTTTATTCCTAACTCTAAAAATACAAATACAAATACTAACGCTAAAAATACAAATACAAATACTTTTATTCCTCAATCTCAAAATACAAATAAAAATACAATAACTGATTTAAACAATCTGAAAATATGCGAAGAAAAGAACAAAAAAGAAGAAATATTTCCTTCCAAATTTGACATCTACATTACACTCTATATCATGTCCTCATTGCATTTTATCATTATTAGAGCTCTGAAAGTTTCCGGGCCAAGTTTGGCTCGCTCTGGGGTATAAAAATTACCAGCCTTGCTGAAAACTCTTTCAGATGGTGCCGATGTTGCACAGCACCCTAGAATATTTCTGGCGAAAGGCTTCAAAATCTTGAAGCTCTTGTTTTCCCGCCAGTACCTCAGTGGGTTGATGTCAAAAGCCAGAACACATTCTTCTAAGTAGGAATCGAGTTCTGCCTTTACCGCTGTAGTGTCGCTTATTGATGGACTTACATTTAGCTTCCCAGCTGGTGGCATGTAGGCAAAAAGACGAGGGCGTTTTGCATTCATGTCAGCCTCGTCTTGATTTGTGTTCACGGTCATGAAAAACTTCCTCTCTTGAACTGTGTTCTTCAAAGACAACTGAGTTGACTGCGAAATAATTAGGTCCACAATCTTCGAAATATTATTTTTCATTTTTTCACATGACAGCCATGACAGCTTAAACCTGGGGTCCATGACAGCTGCAGCAATGACATCAGTCCTATCAAGAAACGGATGCAATCTCTTTTTGATAGAAGACTGTAGTGCATTAGCCAAGTTTAAGCAGTAGGTTGGTTTACTTTCCATGAATAGTTTGAGGCTGTGTTCAAGGCCAAATACAGCTGGTGCAACGCAAGAAAGTGTCACCATGTTTTCTCCTTCCACTTGCGACATTGCCTCTTGGAATGGGTCCAAAATTTGCACCACTTCTTTTAGCATTGCTATTTCCACTACGTTCAATTCTCGTATGTTCTTGCACGATCCTAGGAGACAAATAGCTGAGTTGACGCCATTGACATTAAAATCTTGAAAATAGAAACTTAATTCAACGATTTAATCGCTGGCAGCCGCTGCTTTTAATTTTTCTGTACTAAAATAATTTTTATTTGTTAAAAACATGTTATTGTACAGAAAATTGTCAAAATTGATCTATAAATGTTCATTTACAAATAAGTAAATGAAACGTTTAATAATAATAGGAATGTTGGGTAAAGATCATTTAGAACACATATTAACATTTTGAAACATAAAAACAATTAAGAGTTGCAGCATGTTAAAATTCTACGGTCGATAGATAATTAAGTCCTACTGCATTTCGTATAAGTAATTTATTTTGTTTGTTTTTTGTTTAAAGATTAGGATATTTATTGAGTGGATTTTTAATTATTTTATCATAGTTTTATGATTTGCAAATACGTAAAATTGGGGAGATAAGATTTTTGGTGTAGAACATATTTTTGCCTAATGCATAATTATATCAAAGAGTTTTCTTGTTAATTTATTTGGAAGTGATATTTTCACCTGTGTACTTTTAGGGACAAGCACCAGGATAACATTAAGAAGTTTGTCAAATTAAAATGAAATTATATCTATATTTTAAAGTAGATGAGAACCCTCAGCTATCCCTCCTAAAAATGTAATTCTACTTTTTTTCAAAAGATTACTTGTGAACATCTAGAAAAGGAATATTTTATAATTTAAATTAAGTAATTAGTTTCGCATATAAATTATACATAAAATGATCTTTCATTTTCGGACCATCATAACTTTTTAGGGTAGTTAACTTTTTTCTATCTCTAAGTCTGACTGGCAAAATTGTAAAACCAAATGAAATTGCCTTAAAAAGTAAAAGGCACAGAATTTATCTCCCATAGCCAAAAATATATACCCCAATTTAGAAGAATTTTTCTTTCATCGACCAAGGACAGACTAGATAAAGTTAGGTCATCAGAGCAGGTACTACACTTTAATGTAAGCATTGATTGACAACGGGGACAGATTACATAAAAGAGATGTTTATAAATGTTTTTTTTACGATTATGATATTAGTAACCATTTGGAGTTACAATCCATTTAGTATTACACATGAAATCTGAAGAAAACACTTACAATGAGTAAACATGCGAGTATAATCGACAGATTTCTAAGATGACAGCATAATTGAAAAGTAGTTGGTTATTATCTTAGACTCCACATCTACTTACCATTTTTACTAGTGCCATTTTTTCCATACCATATTTATTGGTACAATTTGTAAATAAGTTTCTATTTGTCAATCATATTCTTAAAAGAATTATGTCAGTCGTCAGAAGACCAAATTTACTCAGGGGATTGGAGGTATCAACTTAAAATATCTCTAAAATATTGATAAATTTAATTTTAGTCATAACTCTAAAACTAGACTTTGTTTCCAAGAACAATCTATGCGTCATTATTAAGGCAAATGTGTCTATTAATCCAAGATAGTTAGAAAATCTATAATTATTGACTTTTAATTAAACTTTTGGGACTACTCAGGAAAAAGTATATGAATACTTAAAAATATTCATTTTAAATACAACTTTAAATAGCTATAGTTATAAGTTTTCAAATTTCTATAAATTGAAAATAAATTAATTCAATTAATTTCAAAACACTACTTTTAAAGAATTTCAAACGAAAAATACAAGAATTAATTATTTCAGAGGAAATATACTCAGTGACCTAATTGGCAGGGACAAGGCGCCAGCACTAAAAAAATGTCCCCAAAATGGTTTTATACTCAACTGTTAACTCTTTGAAAGGGTCCATATAGACATTTAGTAAGTAACTGTAAAACCGGATTAAACATTTAGGTGTGAGATTCGCTTAGTGCGAGAGGGTGTAAATCCATGAATGGGAGTGGGAGGTCAAAAGTTTTTTTTTTAAATCTACAAGTTTAGACATCCAAACAACTGTTTAAATTACTTTATTATAACTTTTTCTTTAATAATCCATATTTAATAAATATTTATATAAAATTATCCGAAAAAGGCCAAATTTGAAGCATAAATTTGAAAAAAAAACAAACAAAAATTTTGAAAGCTAAACTGCTTCAAAAAAAAGCCAAATTCGCGAAATTTGGCCTTAAAAAAGCCAAGCTGGCAACCCTGAATTGAAGCTACTTGACTCACAGACTTATCGTCACTCAACTAGCAGCAGCGTGTGTGACTGGAAGTGGACAGGGCTGGTAGACTGGTACACGTACGCAACATGTATGTGAACAGGGTTGGATCAAATACTGACTTTTAACAATTGAAATGCAAATACTTTCGTTTAGGTTACCAGAAATACAAATACAAATACTTTTACTCCTAAGTCTAAAAATACAAATACAAATACATTTATTCCTAAATCTAAAAATACAAATACAAATACATTAAAATTGTATTTAAATACAATTGAAATACAAATACAATTGTATTTGATCCAACCCTAACACATAGATTCAAAAAAGTTGCCAAAAAAAAAAAAATATAACAAATGTTATCAAAGGCAAGATAAGTTACTTTTCTACCTAACTGGAGATTTTTTTAGTGTTTTTATTTAATGTAACATGTTTATTCTGCTTGAAAAATATGCAGTATTTACCGATGTATTGGAAATTAAAAATGGCGCTCGACTCTCTCTTGAACATAGTAAGTTTAAGAAAAGGAGTTAAAAAAAAAAAACTATACAAAATACTGTTTGTTTTATTTTTCTGGAGCGGTGGTCAGAAGGGGTTGGTTGAGGTTAAACAGAAGGTGTTAATCTACAATTGTACCAAATACCAAAGATTGCAATATATTCATTTTTAAATGATTTAGATTTAAGTTTGTTTATACATAAAGTATATTACAATTCAACTTTGAGTTCTCCAACTTCTTTTCTGGATACATGGCATTTTTTAGCAATTGCAGCATATTCATGTACATTTACTGCAGATTATTTGGAAACCATGAACTTTTGGAGATTTTCAGTCACATATTCGGATTCCTTGTACAAAAATACACTTATATGGTCAATTTCATTGTTTAATCTTGTGTTTTAACAAAGATATGACATTTTTACTGAAAAAAGTAGTGTAAAAAATGTGACGAAATGCATATGGTCTTAAAGAGGGGAAAAATATCCAAACGTGTGAGGCACAAAAATAGTCATAACTTCCTTAATTTTAATCAGATTTAAAAAATTTAAAAAGATTCTTTCTTAGCTCATCACGCTCTTTCCATGTATACCAATATTGAAATATATTAAGCTATTTCAATTTTTTCATGTGTTTGAAGGCGAAACCATTATGGCGGAAAAGTAATGTCAACATATATTCTCTTTAATTTGAGAGAATTCAGCCAATTTCTTTTGGATAACTCACCTAATCACATCTAGTGGGTACCCGTCGTTAAGAGGGTACACAACGAATTGGTCCAGGATATATAACTAGACGATCAACCGATAATTCGGTCACTTCCCCATACCAGTAACTTTAGACGGCCAAGAATTATCATTGGCAATGAAAGGGTTCCGAGGTCAACGATCGTCCTCAACCGACTGGTGAAACAGTGGGGGTGATATTTGGTAGCCGTTTACCAGGATTATCGAAATCAGGAAGAAGGTGTGTTAGCTAACCAAAAAAAAAAAAAACAAACAAAAAAAAAACAGGAGGTTTACTGTTTATAACAGATGGAACCTCCCAACAAGCGAGTCAACAAAAAGCAGCGCAGAACCAGGAATATCTCGGCGATCAGGTAGGAAAACCACTATTTTCGTTCTTTTCACTTCCTTTTTGCTTTGTCATCGTTCGTTTTTGGACTTCTTGTTGGCTTTTTCAAAAGCGCTTAATTTTTTTTTTAATATGGAATCTACTAGGGCTGCAGAGGAGTTGGGTCGTGGGATTGAAGAGGGGGGTCGGCTAACCACAAAACTTAATGTAACGGGATCCAGAATTCCTTGTTTACAGGTTTGGCTGTGGAGTTAGGACCCTGGCTCAAAGCAATAGAAAAGAAAGGGCCAATATGATCTTACTGGCGTATGACTATACCGAGGGCGTTGCCTCAGAATGGATTGGGGAGTATTTGGATAAGTACAGATCCCAAACCAACTGGGAGAGGTTTGAACATGACATCCAGCAGCACTTCGGCAGTCACTCGAGCCGAACAGAGACCCTTCAAAGTTAGTCCTTGGGGAGGAAGAGATTATTTTAGGTAGCACGATGCTTGCTCGAGTGGACCTCATGTCTCGTGAAGATTTAAAGATTCCACCTAGAACGACGGTGACGAGCTGGGGTGAGATAGAAGGGGCTATAAGGGATAACGAAGCCGTTTATCAGGTGTTACCTCTTCCCCACATAGAAGAGGACGAGGACATGACAGTGTTACCAGCATTAGTGCAGGAAGGCCAGGCGCAGAATTTTCTGGTAGTTGTAGCAAATACGAGTCTGAAGACGGTTAACATTAAATCAGGAACTAAGTTGGGCAGAGCTTCAGTGTTAACATTAAAAACTAGGGTGAGGTGCGAAGAAATGCCTGTAGAGAGTGAAGCAATTAGTGACAAGGTAGAATTAGACTGTCCTGACCAATACCGAGAGAGATTAGGAAGACTATTTAAAGCTAATAAGCGAGTGTTAGTTAAGTCAGATAAGGAATTAGGTAATACGCATACAGTAAAAATGTCGATTGACACAGGAGACCATCAACCAATAAAGATGAGGCCGTACAGAACGCCTATTTGGAAGAGAGAGTTGGTTGAGAAAGCAGTGAAGGAGATGGGAGAGGCTGGTATTATTGAGCCATCTCAATCACCTTGGGGTTTCCCAGTAGTAGTAGTAGAGAAAAAGGATGGGGGAAATAGATTTTGCGTAGATTTTAGAGAACTTAATAAGACAACAAAATCTACTGCTTATCTTCTGCCCCTGATAGACGACATTTTAGCGATGCTAGGGAAAGCTACATGTTTTTCCTCTTTAGACTTAAGATCAGGTTACTGGCAAGTGGCAGTAAATGAGAAGGACAAACCTAAAACGGCTTTCTGTTGTCACATGGGGTTGTTCCAGTTCCGTGTCATGCCGTTTGGGCTAGCAGGAGCCCCTGGTGTTTTTCAATCATTAATGGCAATAGTGTTGAGAGGATTTGAATATTTTGCCATGGCATATTTGGAAGACATCTTAATATTCTCAAAAACCCCGGAAGAGCACTTTAAGCATTTACAGGCTGTGTTAGATCGTTTGAAATATCATGGCTTGAAACTAAAAATAAGAGACTAAATATTTAGGATTAATCATAGACCAATCTGGAGTAAGGCCAGATACTGATAAAGTAAAGATTATAAGGGCAATGCCAGAACCTCAAACAGTTGGACAAGTTAGAGCATTTATAGGAACTGTAGGTTATTACAAAAGGTTCATAGCAGGGTTCTCTAGAATAACTATACCACTAATTAATCTAACGAAAAAATATGCTAGGTTCAATTGGATCGAGGCATGTCAGAAAGCATTCGATACGTTAAAAGTGAAACTGACATCCATTCCTTTATTGATTTATCCCGATTTGAACAAGCCTATGGTCCTATATACGGATGCTAGTGATACGTGTATAGGAGTTTGCTTGACTCAGCCGTGTGAAGAGGCAGAAGCTGTAATCCAGGGAATAAAGGATGAAATGCCTATCTACTTTCTCTCTCACAAGTTAACAAAGACCCAACAGAAGTGGCCCGTGATTGAAAAAGAGGCCTTTGCCATCGCGTACGCTTTGCAAAAGCTGCATTTTTATTTAGTGGGTGCGACGTTCGTGATAAAAACTGATCATCGTCCATTACAGTACTTGTTCGATGCTGAATGGAAGAATCGAAAGGTGCAACTGTGGGCTATGCAACTGAGTGGCTACGACTGTAAGATAGAGTACCTGTCCGGAAAAGAGAACACGTGCAGATTTATTATCTAGAATTCCCGAAGCGGTAGGGGAAGAAGCTGACGCTAGTGATCAGAATCTAATTAATGATAATAACTATAGAATTTGCGTACTCAACTCTCAGCAATTGCAGAATAGGCCCTCGGAGATGGAAGATGAAATAGAGCCAGAAGAAAATGACTCTCAAGAAGTCGATTCCGATAAGATTGCGTGGAAATTGATAGACCTGAAGCTACTTAAGTTCGAAGCGACCAAGGACATAGAGTATAGCGAACTTAAGAAATCGCTAGTAGAAAGGAAATTACCACTTTCAAAATCGAGAAAATACCTGTTGGAAGATGAAGTGTAAGCCATTTTGAGTTTCAGATGGTTCGCTGTTACACACAAGTCCTGGGAGGTGACTTGTTTGTAGTAGACAGTTCCACAGAACAAAATATTCTTACCGTGTCGAGACGGAAAGAACATGTGAAATTGCTCCAGAAAAGGTTTAATATTTATGAAGCAATTCTGGCTTCTGATTGGTTGGTAGCAGAACGTGAATTAATTTGATTCGTCACTTCTTAGCAGCATCATTTATAAATAGAATCGTCCGACTGTGTGGGATCATACCCCATTACAACTCCAAAATATTGCAACATCCTCCCTATTTTTTATAATGGGGAAGTCCCTTGTGTTTGTTCTGCTCAAAAATAAATATATATTTTTATATTCACTTAGACATAACAAAAATTAGAAATCATTTGGATCTTAGAATTTTAGCATTTAAAAAGACGCCATTTTTAATTGTGTTCAAATGTCAAAAAGGAAAATTACAAAGATTTTTTTTTTTTTTTTTAAGCAAAAGTATTAGTTACACATTAGTAAGTTAAAGTGTTAATACAAATAAAATGAATACAGTTTAACGTCTTGTCCAGGACTATTTTTTTTTTTTTTTGATAGATAGAAATCTATATAGTCAAGGGTTTTCCGCTGATATTCATGCAAAAAAGTACGAGCCTTCTCATAAGTGGAATTCGTTGGTCTGTATTTTTAATATATAGAAATCTATATACATACAGGGCAGTGAAAGAAAAAAAAAAAATTATTCAGTCGAATTCCCCAATAAGTTTTCAGAAAAAACGTTTTAGCTTTATCCTTGCTGCGGGTTTCGTAAATACATCAGCGATATTTTGTTCTGATGATATGTAATTCAAAATAATGGATTCCTTTTTTATCTCGTTTTTTATGAAATGGTATTTTATATCTATATGCTTAGATCTTTGGTTGATTACCGTGTTCTGTGCTAAGACTATACTGGCTTGATTATCACAATTAATTACTACGGGGCTTGTAATTAATTCTGGCTCTAAAATAGTCTTCAGGATATTTTTAAGGTAGAGTGCTTCCTGGGTCATGTGTGTGATCGCGATAAATTCTGCTTCACACGTAGAGAGAGATACAATCTGTTGCTTTTTAGATTTCCATGAAATAATAGGCCCATTTTCTGAGAGTCTGAAACAATATCCAGATACACTCTTGCGATCTTCGTCGTTTCCCCAGTCTGAATCCGAAAAACCTTCTAATTTTAGGGGATTTCTTGATTTGCTAAATACTAACTTCTGTTCTTTAGTTGCTTTTAAATAACGTAGGACTTGTTCAGCTCTGTTTAAATCCTTTATTGTCGGTCGTGATAATTTTTGTGACAGTTTTGTTACTGTATAGCATATGTCGTGCCTGGTTGCAGTCATTAAATATATAAGACTACCTATAATTTCACGATATTGTGTGTCATTTATTATTTCAGGTTCTGTGTGTATATTTTTATTAATATCATTTTCGACCAGTGTAGAGCGTTTCTTGCACTCTCCCATTCCAAATTTTAATAGTATTTTGTCGATGTATCTCGATTGAGTCATCGTAACAAGTCCTTTGCTTTGAGTAAATTCTATCCCAAGAAACCAGGATATTTTGCCAAGATCGGTCATTTTGAATCTTTTACTTAATTTGTTCTTAACATCAGTTAACATTATGTCACAATTTGATGCGATTAAAATATCATCGACCCACAAAACCAAAATCAGTAGTTTATCGTCTTTTTGTTGGGTATATAAACAGGTGTCTACAGCGCATTGTCTAAATTGTTGTTTAATAATATAATCATGAAATACTGTGTTCAAACACTGAGCACTCTGCTTTAGACCATATAATGACTTGTTAAGTTGCCACACTATTTTTATTTTTCATTATAAATCCCTCTGGAGGGGCAATATAAATTTCACAGTCTATTGGCGCATTCAAATAAGCATTTTTTATGTCCATTTGATGGATGTTTAGGTCATAATGTGATGCGACTTGAAGTAAAATTCTGATTGTCGTTAGGTTTGTGGTCGGTGAAAACGTAGAAAAGTATTCTTTACCGTAAATCTGAGAGCACCCCTTAGCAACAAATCTTGCTTTGTACTGTTCTACGCCTGATGTTGTACTCTTTTTTGTAAAGACCCATCTGGTAGAAATAACATGTTTATTTCTTGGGAGAGGCACTACCGTATAGATATCATTTTCGGTTAAGGCATCTATTTCTTTTTTCATGGCAATTTTCCATTCAGCACAATGTTCTGAATTAATTGCTTCATTGAAGCTTTTTGGCACATTTTCCATTGAATAGCAATAGTCGATTTGATAATCTTTTATATTGTCGACCACAAAAAAATCGGGTCGTCTTCTATTTCTTTTGGGATATCTTTCGACTTTATCATCATCATCATGGACACTCTCGTCTCCGTCATTTTTATTGTTTTCGTTTGTTCTAATTATTTGAGGTAATATAATTTCATCCTCTTCATATGACGGGTTTTTGTCTGTAAAATTAAACGTGTCTGTGAATTTTACACACCGGATTCTTTTTATTTTATTTTTTTTGGGAAAAAATATTAAATTGGCTGGATTGTTTTTATCGTATCCAAGAAATATACCTCTGTCGGCTTTAATATTCAATTTACTCTTTTTCTCTATATATGCGAAGCAAGTTGAACCAAATATATGCATTCTGCTTAAATTTGTTTTTTTACCGCAGAAAGATTCATATGGTGTTTTAGAGAGTGTTTTGTTAAAGCACCTGTTGCGTATATAAGCTGCCGCCATAAGTACATACGTCCAGAGGTTTTTAGGGAGTTTTGATTCAATGAGTAGGCATCTTGCCATTTCAAAAAGTGTCCGTCACGCACGTTGAGCAGTCCCGTTTTGGTGTGGCGATCTAGGAGCTGATGTTTCATGCCTGATATGATGGTTAATTAGTAAAAGTTCAAAGTCTTTATTGGTGAATTCCGTACCGTTGTCAGAGCGAATACACTTGATTTCACCGTAGGGAGCCATGTCGGCTAGATATTTCTTAGTTGCTAGCAGGGTATCAGATTTGTTCTTTAAAAAGTAAACCATTATTAAACCTGAATGGTCATCTACGAAATTCAACACATATCTATAATGTTCTGTGACCATCGGTTGTATGGGACCGTTCAAGTCACAATGCACCATTGATAGGATTTTTTTGGCCTTTTTGTTTGGTATCTTGTTTTGATAGTTTGTCATTTTCCCTTGCGTACAGACGTCGCAGTTCAAGTTTTGTGATGTTTGTATTTGCATTCCATCAACTACAGTCGGCAACTTTTTGATATCAGGAAAATATTGCAGTGTCCAAGAATTTTATGCCATGTCTGTAGATCATGGCAGGCGGTTTTTGATGGGACTATGCTATTTAAATAATATAGTCTTCCATTTTCTTTAATGTCGAATACAGTTCCATTCGGGTATACCAGTTTTGATTTATTGGGGCTAAATCTTGTTTTGTGGCAGCTTGTACAGAAAATATATTTTGTTTAAATTTTGGGATTAGAAGAGCGTTTTCTAGAATACAGAAACACAGTTCACCTTTATTGTTCTTTAGCGAGATTTTCGCATTGCCTCTTTTCAAAACGATATCATTGACTCGACTCCCGTCAGCTAGTTCTACAAAATGATTTTGTGGCTTAAAGTTGGGATCAAAATTGATAAAATCAGATTCCTTTGTAATCACATGTGCCATGGCCCCACAATCGACAAGAAAATTATTATTGTTTGTTGAAGCATCAAATGTACGCGAAAATAAAAATGCATGTTCGCTACCAGAGCTCTCTACATTTTTAATGTAGTCGCCATTTTGAGTCCTGTATCTACATTGGAAACTCTTGTGATTAGGTCGTCCACAATTATAGCAAATAATTTTTGTACTTTTCTTAGGAAAAAACTTGCGTTTTTTATTCCTGGCATGGGTATAATTCGATTTTGGTGTTTTTATGTGTGTATTTTTAAATTTCATGATATTTGTGGATTCGTTTTTTTCTGTGATCATTTTTTCAGTTTCTTCGTAACTTCTTGAATTGGCTAAAAGTCATGGTTTTTTTCTTTCTGGGTTATCACGGTGGTAAATGGCTTGAAATCACTCGGTAATTCTTTAAGGACCATGGAAATTAACAGACTGTCACTTATAACTCCACCAGACATTTTTAAAGAATTTGCAGTTGTCTCGGCTCTTATAATATAATCAGTAATAGTTTCGGCTTCCATTCGTTTTAGAGAAGTCAGTTCAGCGTATAAAGAAATAATTTTGGGTTTTCCTTTCAATAAATAATGTTCTCTCAATATGTTTAATGCTTTGCAGCCGTCGTCCAGGGTTTCTCTCATTACCAGTGATAGACTTCGGTCATCTAAACACTGTATTAATTCTGCAAAGACAGTTGCGTTCTTTTCAATGAAGTCGGGGTCGTTTCTGTTCTCAGGTTGTGTTTGTAGTACTTTGTGTAGCTTTTGGATTTGTAGATATCCCAGAAATTTAACTTGCCACAATTCGAATTTTGATTCGGATCCATCGAAATAAAGACGCACGCTGGGCGCATAACCTCTAGAAGTGTAAGCCATTTTGAGTTTCAGAACAGTTTCAGATGGTTCGCTGTTACACACAAGTCCTGGGAGGTGACTTGTTTGTAGTAGACAGTTCCACAGAACAAAATGTTCTTACCGTGTCGAGACGGAAAAGAACATGTGAAATTGCTCCAGAAAAGGTTTAATATTTATGAAGCAATTCTGGCTTCTGATTGGTTGGTAGCAGAACGTGAATTAATTTGATTCGTCACTTCTTAGCAGCATCATTTATAAATAGAATCGTCCGACTGTGTGGGATCATACCCCATTACAACTCCAAAATATTGCAACAGGGTGTACTATGTAAATGGGGAAGAAAAGAACCCAATGTTACGCTTGTATGTCCTGGATGGTCACGTGAGGGCCAGTGTAGTGCAGGTAGCACATGACGGGTTAGGTCATGTAGGTATTGATGTGACGGGACACCGGACGATGCCGGGTGTCCCGTTCAGCTAGGTGAAGATAAGAATGCTTATGGCCGGGGGGGGGGGGGGCGTGCTGATACTGTGTCAAAGATTAAGACAGGCGTTTATGAGATTTTTGGGAGACATGATATCTGTTTTAATGGCAGAAACAAAAGAGATAACTCTGAAAATGGGAACTTCGACAAAGAGATTATTTTTATAGTTGGATCTGGCGAGAATGAGTTTTAACTAACGTAATTGATTCGGACAGTCTCGAGAATTTGGGTTCCAAATGTCTGCTCGGAGTCGGGGACCCGGGGTGTTTTAACTCAGAGACCACCAAGCTAGTTTGACAGATATGTTCACAAAACAATAGAGAAAGGGAAAGAATAAGAAAATAGGGGGATAGAGAAAGAAATTCACAAGAGAAGTAAGAGGGGGGGAATAGAAGATAATGGAGAAAAGAAGGAAGATGCTTTTGATAAACAACGACCAGCCTACTCAAAAAGAGATAGAAGGGTTTTGGCAGTCTTTGGCTAGCGAGCGAAGCGTACACATCGGCTCTCGCCCCGCCTGGGGGTGAGAGGGGCAGAAATCTCAATAAGAACTAACTTGAAAAGATCTTGTTCTTAGCTAGAGAATTAACCTGATATCTCAAGTATACAACCTGCATCACGAAGCGCGGATAACGAAAACACGACTTTAAACAAATGTAGAATGATTGCGAATAATTATTTTATTTGGTTTAAACGAAAATGACCTCAGAGTTTTTTCCTTGTTTCTCGATTGTCGGCATAAGTGAAGATGCAGTTTATTTCAGGTATGCCCTGACGCCAGACGACGAAGACACATACACAAAACCAGAGTGACGGCCGAAGAGGACAATGTTGCCACACGGACTTGGGGTCATGCACGTTTAACGTGCCTTGAGCAGCGGAGGTATGTTTTCCAGGGACCAGTACGAGTCTGGTCACGCTGGAGGGGTCCACCACTAGACGACGCATGCCCGGGACACGAAAGTGTCACATTCACGTGCCAGTGACATATATCTTATAATCTGGTGCCGATGACTATCACGATCTGTTGCCGTGACTCTTGTGTCACAACGTGATGCGCGTGACACCGACCCGTTACATTGATAAGACTTACTCGATTTTAGCAAAGAAATACTATTGGCCTGGTATGTATAAACATATCCACTCCTATGTGATGGAATGTGTCACTTGCCAGAAGCGGGCTGTTAAAGGCGCTATGACACCCCTAATGGAGACTGATATTCCATCGTATCCATTTGAGAAGTGGAGCATGTATGTCTCAGGGCCATATAATAGTAGTAACAAGAGAAATAAGTATATAGTCAGCATGGTTGATTGATTAACTAGCTGGGTAGAGGCATTCCCGGTGCAAAGGAAGGATGCACAGACCATGGCGGAGATACTTATGAATGAAATTTTCCCTAGGTATGGTGTCCCACGTATGTTAGTGACAGACAATGGCAGAGAATTTGTAATTTGTATCCTGTCACCTCCCTTATACTGGTATAAGGGAGGTGACAGGATATTTAGGAGTGAAACATATTGCACCCTCTCCATACCACCCCCAGAGCAATGCTAAAGTAGAGAGATTCCATAGGGTTTTGGGAGATAAGCTGTCGAAGTTATCAGAGGACAAAGTCGAGAATTGGGACTTGTTCTTTAATCAGGTCTTAGCAGCGGCCAGATTTTCACATAACGATACGACTAAATTCTCTCCATATTACCTGGTGCACAGTAGAGATGTAGTCTTACCATTAGATAATCTTCTACTACCAAAAAAAGGGTATACTGGGGAAGAAAATCATAAAAAAATGATTGAGCAGCAGTTTGGTGAAGTGCATCGAAGGATTAGCTCAGCGTAACAAAAGAGTCAACGATGGAAGGGTTAAGAAAACATATGGAGTTGGCGACCTGGTATACTACAGAGCACAGGTTAGAAAAGGAAAATTAGATCCTAGATGGAAACCGTACTATAGAATAGTAAAACAAACGGGACCGGTAACATATAAAATATGGGATCAACTGACGAATAAAACGAAGAGGCTCCATGCGTCAGATATTTGTGAAGCCAATATTAGGGAGTGGAAAATGCCTAACATACAGACAGACAGACCTGTAAGGAAAGCCACCCTGATAGAACAGGAATGAGATCGGGAAGATACGGATAGGTGAGCTGATGATGAGATAGCAGATGAACGGAAGTTAGAGGTAGAATTTGAGGTAGATATAGATAATCGGAAGGTTGGGGATCTGAAGATGATATTCCATTATCGGTATGGAGAGATAGAGAAGCTGGTAAGGAGAATAGGGCTGAAGAATCAGAAAGCAATACGATACCGTCGACACAGCCCCCAGAAGTAATAGGCGACGTGATGGGACCTAGACTTCTGAGAAGCAGGATAAAACGACCTATCAATGTTACATCAAAACGAGGGAAAATTAAAGATAGCTATGAAGAAGATAAAAAAGACGAAGAAAGTCCAATTAATTCTATCGTAAAGTTATTTGGGGAAATGGAAATAAGTGATTGAAATAAAAATGAAACAAAGACTCCGATATGTTGGAGAATATTTTAGGGATATTGGATTACTGGCAACAGAAGGGACCCAAAAACGAGTTAGAAAGAGATCTATACTACCTTTCGTAGGTAAAGTACTACACATATTATTCGGTACAGTATCAGAAAGTGACACAGAGGCATTAGGAAAGCATATAAGCGGTTTAGAGGAAAATCAACAGAAGATAAAGCACGTCGTAGGGGAAAGTTTATCGATAGTGAATGTTACTAGATACGAACTAACAGAACATAGATAAGAATTAACTGGCTATCTCATACGGTCACCAGCCTAAACGGAAGTTTAACTTTTATGGCTAGAAGAATAAGTACCGTAGAGGCTG
>NC_136505.1:77961849-78109349 GCF_053919585.1 Euprymna scolopes | reverse complement strand
GATAGCTTCCGTACATTTATATCAGATCTACCTCTGTATTTCATGTTTAAAATGAATGTGTCTTCTATAGTATCAGACCTGGTGGAATGGTATAGACAGTTTCATACTTTTCCAAAAATTCCAGTAAATACCTTACAGTTCTTTCGAGAATGTGCTCCTGCCATTGTGCACAGAAATCAGTTTTTTTATTGCTTCCAATGTAATAGATGTATTGAGACTAAAGCTGCCTTCATGACTGCCAGCAACTATTGTAAAAGTAATGAAGAACGTGAGAGAGTTGGTTGTATGCTCAGTCCGTTAAATCCAAAGTGAGTAGCAGTTTAGTTTCCACCAGTTTTGGCAAATAGCAAGCAGGGTCCTGAAACAAGCATGTGCTCTATCCCAACCATCATCAATGGACCTAAGGTAATCTCGTTAGCATCAGACAAAGCCTAACCCTAACCCGACAAAGCCAATCTCTTTGCCAAGAACTTTGCAGCTAATTCTGCCCTATGTGATCAAGGCTGTCAACTCCCTTGTATTTCCTACTGTATCTGAATACACTCTGTGACATACAAATATATGTGCGTGATGTTGCCAAGCTAATCAAAAACCATGGTTCCAGTAAAGCTTCCCAATTATAGTGCTGAAAAAGCTTCAACTGTTTTTTTTTTTTTGTTTTTTTTTTTTACAAAGGCATCACCACATTATCAAGGCCCAGAGGCCACTCAAGGATAAGGGTTAAAGAGTGTACAGTAGAAGTTGGTCAATATAGTAATCATTAGTAATGAAAATTTGGTAAATTTAATAACTTATATGGAACGGCTCATCAAGAACTTATTTACTTTAGACTTGAACAAAACCATATTGTAGTCAGCCGGAAAGCAGGAAAACGGAAGACAATTCCACAGGCGTGCAGTTCTAAGAAAGAAGCTTTGTTCATGGAATCTACGTTTAGGTTTAGGCACAGATAAAGAGTGGGGGAAATTATTGATAGTGTTTACAGCTAGACGAGTGTTTCTTGTGAAAGTTTGGCGAGGGGGGACCATAGATTGAAGCTCAGTTGAACACTTTCCATGAAAATAACGATACATCAGAGACAAACTCGCCACATCTCTTCTGTGAGATAGAGGTTGCAAGGAGGAGAAAAGGACATCTCCTACGAGGCTACGAAGTCTATTTTGAACTCTATCAAGGCAGGACAAGTTCTTTCTAGCAGCTCCTGCCCAGATGTGGCAACAGTATTCCATCCTTGGACGTACCTGGCTCTTATATAGATAGAGAATAGCATCAGCAGTGAGATATCTACTGGATCGATAGAAAGATCCCACCATTTTTCCAGCGGCCTTGGCAACAGATTTGATATACGTGTTCCATTTAAGATCAGGAGTAATGGTCAAGCCCAGAAGCTTGTCAAAACTTGAGGCCTCCTGAAGACGAGAGCCATTCATTTCAATTGATGACAAATGTGGATTAGAATGTTGATGATGTAAAGAGAGAAGCTTGGTTTTAGATGCATTAAAAGTAACCAGCCACTCCTTTCCCCATTGTACTACGTGCTCAAGATCAGAGGAGAGAGAATTGGAGAGAACTTGCTCGTTTACTGTCTTAGATGTGGTACCATAAATGGTAGTGTCGTCAGCATAAATGTCTACAAATGATGTAAGGATATGATTTGGAAGATCATTAATGTAGATCAGGAAAAGAGTTGGGCCCAGGATGGATCCCTGAGGGACACCGGCATTAAATTTGTGAGCTTCTGATTTTTGCCCCTCAACTACTACTCTTATGAATCTATCAGAAAGAAATGATTTAATAATTGAGAAGACTTTTCCAGCTATACCATAGCTAGCGATCTTATGAAGTAAACCTTTATGCCATACCCTATCAAAGGCTTTAGATATGTCAAGAGCAATTGCCCTAGAAAGATTGCCACCGTCGAGAGATTTGCTAATCCTATGCGATATAACTGTTGCATTGTGGGGTGGTATTTATATGACCGTTTATATACTGTACCACATTAACATACATGTGTATATAGTTGAATTGTATGTGTGTATATACGTGTTTGCGTTTGTGATATATTTGTGTTGTGGAGGAGTTCTATATGCGTTTATAGTTGAATGTGGTGTGTTGCACGTTGCACTACTAAATGTCTGTGTGTTCTTATCATAAACAGACCATATGTATGTTGTGTAACGGACTGTTGTCCTCGCCTAAATGTCTATTTTAGTGGCCTATGATTCATCTTGGTATTGGTGTGTGCATGTCAGAACATTATAACACATGACATAACAACATACCTGTTTTGGGGGAGCTGGAATCTGTTCGAAGGATCACTTAAAAAAAAAGTCGAAAGGCTGTCTGAAAATGACGTCAGGTAGTTAAAGAGGGGTGGGGGTGCTGTTTTTCTTTTTTTTTCTTCCAGATGTGCATCTGTACATTCCTATTGTGAACATTTGTCTAATTTTTACCATTTAATTTAATTATTTTTCTATGTTCCTGTTATTAAATTAAAAAAAAAAGTTTGATTTTTTCAAGAGTATATAAAAATTATGTTACACTGGAAGTTTCACATTTATGCAAGCAAGGAAAATATTAGACGTACATATAAAAATTATGCGAAACCTGTAATTCAAAATAAGATATAAATATTTTTTTGCAATTATAATTTTTTTGTGTGAAAAGCAATGCTTAATTCAATGATAATATCGGTAGTTCGAGAATTTTTTCGAGTTATATCGAATTCATTAATACGGACTTTAGGGGCTTTTTTCATCATCTTGCCGTAAAAATAATTTTCTTATTGTACTTTACAATATTTTCATTAAAAAAAAAAAAAGCAAAAATAAATTCATGCATTTTATTTACTACTAAAAACCATAACTTTAGTAAAGGTATTTTTTGTTTAAACTAAATAATGCATTTTTTTTTTTTTTTGTTTTACATGGGGGTCACCACTTATCAAGGCCCGGAGGCCACTCAGGGATAAGGGTTATTGCGTGTACAGTAATGAATGAGATAGTATTGTAGTAATCATTAGTATTAGAGATTTGATAGAATGTCTTACTTAAGGGGGCGGTTTGTCAGGAATTTGTTTATGTTGGATTTGAAGACATCCAAGTTGTAGTCAGGTGGGAAACAGACGAATGGAAGAGTTACACAGTCGTACACTTCTGAGAAAGAAGCTCTGCTCATGGAATCTACGTTTGGATTTAGGCACAGATAAAGAGTGGGGAAAATTAATGACAGTAGTTTCAGCCAGACGGGTGTTTCTCGTGAAAGATTGGTGAGGGAGGACGAGAGATAGGAGCTCAGACAAGCACTTGCCATGGAAATAACGATAAAACAAAGACAGGCTCGCAACGTCTCTTCTGTGGGAGAGAGGCTGCAGGGAAGAGAAAAGGGCATCCCCCACTAAACCACGAAGTCTATTTTGTACTCTGTCAAGACAGGATAGGCTGTTTTTAGCAGCTCTTGCCCAGATGTGGCAGCAGTACTGCATCCTTGGACGTACTTGGCTTTTATACAGATAGAGAATTGCATCAGTAGTGAGATATCTTCTGAGCGGTAGAAGGATCCCACCATTTTCCCAGCGTCCCTGGATGGGGATTAGAACGTTGATGATGTAAAGAAAGAAGCTTGGTTTTTGATGCATTAAAAGTGATCAGCCACCTCTTCCCCCATTGTACCACGCGCTCAAGATCAGAGGAGAGAGAATTAGAGAGAACTTCGTCATTTACGGCCTTTGATGTGTTGCCACAGATGGTCGTGTCATCAGCATAGATGTCAACGAATGATTTAAGTATGTGTTTTGGGAGATCATTGATGTAGATTAGAGAGTTGGGCCCAGGATTGACCCCTGGGGGACTCCAGCATTAATACTCTGGGCCTCTGATTTCTGCCCATCAACCACTACTCTTATGAACCTATCAGAGAAATGATTTAATGACTGAGAAAACATTTCCAGTAATACCGTAGCTGGAAATCTTGTGAAGTAGGCCCTTATGCTATACCTTATCGAAGGCCTTCGATATGTCAAGAGCAATTGCCCTGGAAAGGAAACCTTTGTCAAGAGATTCACTAATCCTATGAGATATAACCGTTAGCACATCTGCTGTAGATCTTGCAGAGTGGAAACCATATTGCATGTCACTAAGAAGGTTGTTTCTGTTGAGGTGGTTGACTACTTCTTTATTTAATATGGATTCCAGCAACTTACTCACGACACACAGGAGACTTATTGGTCTGTACTGAGAGGGAGATGACTTTTCACCTGAATTCTTAAATACAGGACATACTGATGAGGTTTTCCAGGGTGTTGGAAAGCACTTCTCCTTAAGGCAACGCTTAAACAGTTTTGTAAGTATGGGGGCAAGTTCTGGTTGGAGCTTTTTCAGCACTATAACTGGAATGCCGTCAGGGCTAGTTGCTTTACTGGAATCAAGGTTCTTGATTAGCTTGGCAACCTCACGCACAGATATTTGTATGTTGCATAGCGTGTTGTCTGTTATACGAGGAAATACGGGGAGTTTATGGCCATTGTCGCATAGGGTAGAATTAGCTGCAAAGTTCTTGGCAAATAGTCTGGCCTGGTCTGATGCTGACGAGATGACGTCAGGTCCATGGATGATAGTTGGAATAGAATGCATGCTTCTGTTCAAGATCCTGTTTGCTATTTGCCAGAACTGGTGGGAACCAAGCCGCTGCTCAGCTACTTTGGATTTAACAGACTGAGCATATAGCTCTCTTGCATTTTTTATTACTTTTTTTACAGTGGTTGCTGGCAGTCCTGAAAGCAGCTTTAGTCTCAGTACATCTATTACGTTGGTAGCTATGGGAAAAGTGATTTCTGTGCGCGATGGCAGCAGCACATTCAGGGGAGAACCATGGCTGGCTGTTATGTTTTTGTTGGAATATTTTGGATGATATGAATCAGTTTATGCCTACAATTAACCATTCGGTCAGGTCTGAAAATGATGAATTCATCATATTCCATGATCATTATTTGATAAATACTGAAAATTTCATTAAAATTGGTTAACTTCCTGATTTTTTTTTTTTTTTTTTTTTTAAGTAAAGGGTGAAAATGTTTATAAATTTGGAGCATCAGCATTCATTTTGCACGGATTTTGTTATAAATTTGCTGCATTAACCAAAAGTGTTCATAGTTCCTTTTCTTTTGTAATGTTTCATTCTTTGTTTGGTTAACATTTAGTAAAAAAGAAAAAAAGTAATCGCATTTTTCTTTCTGATCCACCGATGGCCATCGAATGTGACAAGTAAACATTGACGCAAAAGCATAATAAAACGTCTTGTAATTTGTAAATTGTAATTCGTTTCAGCTTCATTCCAGTTCGGGTTTTCCATAAACCCGGATCACGTGACCCATAGGCGACTATCGGACGTGATAAATCAAAATAGCTTAAAAAGCTATAGAGAGTAACCACTTTAAAATGTTATTCTCCATTCAATATGTTCAGAGATATTACTACCAAGAACAACCTTATACCACAATCATCTTTCAAATTTTTTTTCGGCCGTGCCATATCACCATCTAGCCCATTCAGGAACTGACTAGTGCTACTGCCATACTAACCACAGTGGACAAGGCACCGTCACCATTTCCGTTAAGTCTTAAATTAGGCCAGATGCCCCCTCCCATCTCTTCTGACCATGAGTTGTGGACAAAGAACTCGCATATGATCTCATTTCTATTGTTTCTTCAAACATTCATTAATCATACCAATGAATGGCGGATGTCGATTAGTAGCACTCACTTTACTTCATTAATTCAACACGAATTTGAAATCCCGTTTTCTCGCTGGCTTTGTCAGCTCATTATCACTTCATAAAGTTCGCTACTCGAAAAACTAAAAAAAAAAAAAAATAGTTTAAAATAATATTTTATTCATATTCTGGTTAAGGTACAAATGGGGGTCCGAAAATCCAGCCTCGTTCTGAGTTCGGGGAAAAGTTGGGTCTTTCACCGGTATTTGAATAAACGTGCAAAACATTAACCTAGGCACCGCCAAAAATGGCCGAAAAATCAAGTTGTTGTTTTTTTAAAACGAAATTACATTTATTAAAATCCATCATTTCTGAGTAACTTTTTTTTTTCCAGAAAGATAAAACCCTGAATTTTATCATATAGTAAACAGAATAATGTAAAACTTTTTCTACTATTTTTAATTAAATTTTAAATGTTAAATTTTCCCAAAAAGTTAACAATTGACATTTTTTGTCTTGCACAAAAAACGTACATAAATATTTAAAAAAAAAAAAAAGGTTTTTGAAATAATTAATTTATTTATTTATTGTCTAACTAAGATTTAGGATGATTTTCTAAGAGAATATGCAATAATATTATAATATAAGTACCTGAATTTCAAATAATTCCACTTATTCATATATGTAACCAGTTATTTCGCGTCAATCTAGAGTCTAGATCGACACTGTTTGCGTTTGATAAGAAGCAAACTATGGAAGACCAAACAGGCCAAAAAAACTTATTTTTCAGTGACAAAAATTTCAATGTATTATTAAGCTGAGGCTGGCCAGTACCAGATGGGTGACCATTTGTGAGTTTGGTTTTTAATGTGTATGTGTGTGGGGGCCCAGGCTCTCCAAAATGGGGGGGGGCAATTTAAAGCAGAATAAAAAAAAAAAATTATTTCAGCGCGTTTGGTCCACCGTAGTCGAAAGGCGCCAAACGTTTTCAAACGGGATCGAAAAAAATGATGCTATTTTTAACACAAAGGGCACAATATTTATCGAATTTTTTTGGTATCGATTCTTCAAAGCATGCCCTGTTTAATAATGGTCATGCATTATTCGGCTCGCTAAAAAAAAATTGTTAATTTATTTAGCAAAGATTTTAAAATGGCTTTTTTCGTATAAATATTAAAAACATTTTTTTTTTTGTTTTGCTTAACTTTAATTATTTTACTTAACATATTCACCGAATTTAATTTCACACTTCAAAACTCAAAAGCGGGATAATTAAACACAATCGAAGTTATGATATTCAGACGTCAAAATAAGGTATGCAAACAATTTTTTTTAAATTTTTTTTTTTTTTAATCTATAATTTTGTCCCTTACAACAACACAATATGTCGTGTTCAGTTTCAGATGATTATTTTAAGCATATTTGTTCCCACTTCAAAACAAGGGGGGGGTTGCAAGCAAAAAAAATATATATATATAAATATCGTTTATGAAAAATAAGTACACCGTTATAAAGTTCATTCTTCTCTTAATAATCGCTGAAAATTTCGTATTGATCGGATAATTACTTGATTTTTGGTAGATTTTTAAAAAAGACGGTCCGTCAAAAAGTACTGACCTAGCCCCCCCCCCTCCCCCCAGTTTTGGCGGTGCCTACATTAGCCCTTTCTACAGGAATATAAACAGCATGAGCAAGTTTGGGGGTTGCTAACGAGAATAAGGGAGAAGAATATCTTAAGAACATTAAAAAAAATAATTCTTTGAACTGTTGAATTTAAAAAGAAATTCCAGTTTTCCGCATTTATTCGTATAAATAAACATTATTTTGGTAATTTTTAATACAACTTTATTAATATTTCAAATAGGATCCTAATGGAATAAAATAAAGCAGAAATCAATTTGCCTGAGCGATAGTGTGTGTACAGGGCCAGGGGTGGGAGGTCGTTTTTAAACTGAAACTTCTAATCTTACAATTTAGTTGTTGAAAAGTAAGGGCCTCTAAAATTTCGGATGCGAAGCGTATTTACAAGATGAAAAACGATCATCAAAAAAAAAAAAAATGGCGTCGTTAACTGGAAAGACTAAGGCATGAGGAAAGAGAAAGCGAACAAGACAGTTATCTCCATTCATTTTCTCTTATGCCTAGTCGGTAAAAATTCTAGATTGCGTTTAAGATTTTTTTTTTTTTTTTTTACATAGGCATCACCACATTATCAAGGCCAAGAGGCCACTCAAGGATAAGGGTTAAAGAGTGTACAGTAGAAATTGGACAATATAGTAATCATTAGTAATGAAAATTTGGTAAATTTGATAACTTATATGGAACGGCTCGTCAAGAACTTATTTACGTTAGACTTGAAGACAACCATATTGTAGTCAGCAGGAAAACGGAAGACAATTCCACAGGCGTGCAGTTCATTGTATTACTAGCAGGGAGGCGCCCGGCTTTGCCCAGTCGTAAAATATGCTTAAATATATTTTATTTTGTCCAGATTTTATATATATATTATTATAGTCATGATTTCAAAATTTAAAAAAAAAAAAAAAGTATTTGGGTGCCATCAGCTAGAATCGAAACCGAAGCAAAACTGTATCAAAGATGAAAGTACAAAATGTATAACGATTATTTCAGTTTTGACCTATTTTTGACCCCTTGAAAACTACTCTAATCGGATAAAGACCCATGAAAGGACGGTCCATAGAAAAATCCAATCATTTGAGGCTCGTGGCGCTAGGTGTGTCAGAATCTTTTGGGAATTTTTTGACACCCTTAACAGAAAACTGCGAATAAAATATACAAAACTCGTAATTTCTCTTTTTAAAGTGGTTTGTTTAATTTATTTATGGCATATGCTTTCAAAAGAAAATATTAAAGTTTTTTGAAAAATAATAAAGCCTTTATAAATATGAGAAAAGAAATTTTGAAAAAAAAAATATCATGTTAGAGTGGGGGATCACTTTTCTATATAAATTTAACGTAAAATGAGCACCCACTTTTTGGCCACCAAGCGTTCAATGAGACATGTCACCTCTAGCATTTTTTTGAAGTTTGGCGATTGTGAAGAAGGGGAAAAACTTGGGGGGAATAACATTGAAAACATTAAATAACGATAAATTTCATTATTTTTTATGAGACCATTCTCTACTTCCACCTAACAATTTAATAAACAAAACAAAGCCCAAAATATGACAAATTCAATTTTTTTGTGTGGAGGGGGGAGGGAACTCATTAGAAACATAAAACGACTAATCAAAAAGCAGATCTAAAAAATTTTTTATTTACAAAAAAAAAGCCAGTAACAAAAGTGCCCTTACAAAAAATAAAGGTAAATATGTAGTTTAGCGGCGTAAATTATTTGAAAATTATAAAACTATTTTTATATAAAACATTATTAGACCCAAAGGTTGAAATAAAATTTAAAAAAAATTCATTTTTGTGTTTTTTTTTTAATCACTTTTTTATTAAACTAAATGTGTACGCCTTACACGTTCAAAATTTGGCCTTTTTTAGGTTTGGCAGATTAAGGCCAAATTTGGTCTATTTACGCTCTTTCATTACAACAAAATATATGGCAGCCAAAAACATAGTTCATGAAAGAGCTTAAAAAGGCTAATCTGTCAAGTCAAACCTTAGAAAGGCCAAATTTTAAAAGCAGTATAGCGGCCTCAAATAATAAATATAAATGATAAAAAATAATAAAGTGAAATTTTTTTTCTCGTTTTATTTCAGCCTAACAATGAGTTTTATATAAAAATATATAGTTTTTATATTTTTTTGTCTGGCAAATAATTTACGCCGCTAAACTACATATTTACCAAAATAAAAGAATAAATACACGCATTAATGTTTATAAACGTTATTTTTCTTAGGTTCAAAAAATCGTGATTTTTATTAGGACAGTGATCCCTTCTACTGAAATATCTGGTGGAGAGGGTATTAGATACTTCTTTTTGGGGGTGATTACATTTACATGTTTTTATCCATTCTTTTATTTTTGAAATTGTTGTGGGGGTATCCACGTTACCCATGATGAAAATGATTAGTATAGCAGGTGTGTTTCAAACGGAACTTTGTCAATGCTGGGTACCCATGCTTGAGTGTATATATATATATATATATATATATAATATATATATATATATATATATATATATTATATATATATACACTAGCAAAAGTACCCGTCGTTGACTGGGTTCAAAAACAGCCTACAGAAAATGGACTCTGATTTATGAAAGTATGATAGGTTATGAAAAGGAAGGGTTGTAAAGAGATAGCTTCGAATTTGGAGGTATCAATTCAAAACCAAAGCAAAATATGACGAAAGTAAAAATAAAATAGATAAACCCCATAATTTATTATACCATACATGTTCACACTGAAACACTTATCACAATATTCTGTGGATCTATATAAAAACCCTTGTTAAACTTTGTGACATATTTCCATTCTATGGAGATCAGGTGCAAACGAACACCTCATAATTTTATTATACCATATTTCTTCAAACTGAAACATAATTATCAAAGTATACTTACGGAATTAGATATGAAGTGTCTTTATTAAAGTTTGTGCCTATTTCCATTCTATGGAGGCCAGGCGTGAATGCAGACCCCACAATTTTATTATACCATCCCTATTTAAGATAAAACATACTTATCAAAGTATTCTCATGTACATCTATATCAAAAACACTTGTAAACGTTTTTTTTATTTTTTTTTTTTATTTCCATACTTTGTGAACCAGGCACAAATGCAGACCCCACATTTTTAATGAGCCACCGTTCTGCCAGATCAAAAATACCCATTCCTGTGTCTCGATACATCTTCTATCATTATATGTAATCAATTTTTTAAGTAGTCAACCATATAGAAGCCTATTCGTGACCAGACACACACACACACACAGCTTTACATTATAGATATATATATAGTAGCTGTCTTCAATCTTGACAGACTATGGATGCCCGCTGTAAGGGTGCTTGTGCATGAACCACTAGTTGTCGGTCGGTCTGTCTTGTTTGTAAGATGCTTTTTTTTTTTTCTTTTTTTTTTTCTTTTCTTTTTTTTTTTTTTCCGATACGAACACATTTTAAAAATCTCAGACTTGACATTTTAGCACATAACCATTTAGATGTTTGTTGATGCACAGGTTACATTCCTTGGAATTTGGAGCATATTATTTGTGTTGTGGAAGTTTTGAGATGAAGAGTTGTAATTTCTATTATTTATCTTTATTCTAAAACTCCGTGAACCTTCCAGGTGTTCTTGCTTGTTTAAATCTTATCGACAATCGGGTGATTCCATCTTTTAAAAGAATTGACAGGTGAGTTGTATATACATATATATGTGGGGGGAGGCGTTGCTCAGAGTTTTAATCTCACTACTATATATTAGGTTCAATATAATAATTGCTAGAGAATTGTCTCTAATAATAAATACGTAATCTGCATCAATGGAAATATCATATTTAAGCATATCTTACGATTGGGCAATGCCGGGCAGCCTACTAGTATATTAAAAATATGCAGTCAAAACAAAAATAATATGGAACCTGAAAAATACAAATCAGCAAATGGAATTCTCATATTTTACATTGAAGAATTTTTATAGACTAGCAGGGAGCCCGGCATTGTCCAGTCATTAAATACGCTTAAATATGATGTTTTGATTAATGTGGATTTCATATTTATTATTACATTATATTGGACCCCATATGTGGTAATGATTTTAAAAAGTTAAAAAGAAATCGACTTGTGTGCCACCACCAAGAATCGAAACCAAAACGTTTAGCTTACGATTTATTGTCTTCTGCTGTTAATGACATTTGCTGCAAGGCTAAAAATTAAAACATGAACCAATAGCTATTACGTTATGCATGCATATTCGTAATGCTGTCATTTGACTTTCACCTAGCAAATTTCATATTTTTAATTTTCACACTTTTGTACACATTTTCTCAGGCTAAAACCCAAATATAAAGTTTTGAATGGGTTTGAAGCCTTTACTTACCCTTTGTATTTCCCCTGCCTGCACAACACCTAAAAGCTCTCATCGAACTCTTGTTCTCGCTTCTTTGGGACAAAGGAAGACACTGGGTTAGCAGACAGGTCTGTATTCAACATCTGTGTGAGGGAGGCTTGGGAATGCTGGACGAAGTGTCATCGAGATGCCGAGAAGCTGGTCTTCCTGAGCCATTATCTGCCGTCTTTCCTGACCTCATTCTTGACCCTTCATTGAGAACTGCCGCAAGAAGAATCTGCCTTCCTAAAAGAGTGCTGAGCTGCGCTAAAACGACTACCAAGGTCCAGCGACCTTGAGACTGCTACCTGTAGGGAACTCCACAGGGATCTAGTGAGGGGGGGGGGCGCACTGATGACTCGCTATGCACGTGTTTGGATTGGCAGCAGAGTGAGATCCGCTCTGTGTGGAGTTGGGAGCTAGATTCGAATCATCTGAAAGTTCTCTCTGACCTGGCGATTGGTCCGAAATGCACTTCCCCTCAACAGCATACAATGCAATTCTGTTTTTGGAGTCGCCTGCTTGTTCCCATTGTGGAACAACGGCCAGAGAAACAACTGATCATGCTTTCTTTGATTGCTGCAAACTTCACCAGTACTGTCATGTCAGTGAGGTAACAGCTCGCGTCAATCCCGAGCATCCTTGTTTAATTACCGTATCCAATGTCATTGACAACGTGAGGCCGCCGTGGGACTGGGAAAGATAAATGGTCTACATTATGATCCTGATTCTCTCTCCTCTGATCTTGAGCATGTGGTACAATAGGGAAAAAGTGGCTGGTTACTTTTAATGCATCTAAAACAAAGCTTCTATCTTTACATCATCAACGTTCTGATCTCCATCTGGCATCATGAATCAAATGAATGGCTCTCATCTTGGGGGAGGCTCCATGTTTTGACAAACTTCTGAGTTTGACCTTTACTCCTGCTCTGAAATGGAACAAATGCATCAAATCCGTTGCCAAGGTTGCTGGAAAAATGTTGGGATTCTTCTATCGATCTAGTAAGTATCTACCTGCTGATGCAATTCTCTACCTATATGAGAGCCAGGTACATCCAATGATGGAGTATTGTTGCCACATATGGGCAGGAGCTGCTAGAAAGACATTATCCTGCTTTGGCGAGTTCAAAATATACTTCGTAGCCTAGTGTGGGATGCCCTTTTCTCTTCCCTGCAACCTCTTTCTCACCGAATAGACGTTGCGAGCCTGTCTCTGCTTTATAGTTACCTTCATGGCATGTGCTCATCTGAGCTCCAATCTATGGTCCACCCTTTGCCAAACATTCACGAGACACTCCTCTATCTGAAAACACTATCAATAATTTCCCACACTCTTTATTTGTGCCTAAACCTAAACGTAGATTCCATGAACAAAGCTTCTTTCTTAGAACACGGCTGTGGAACCACGACCACCGAGAGTAAGAAGGTCGGTTAACTGAAACATGTCTGCAGGCAATGTAGGTAAGATTTGTCAGACTGTCAGTACTATATGAGGACCATTTGAAAAAGAGCAATGAAACATTTTTTTTTTTTTTAAAGGAACACAGTTCGATTAATACTGAAACTGAACTTTATTCAATATCTATATAATTATAAAACTCAAATGACCTTGTAACGAGTGATGTAACCCACTTTCCGGTTTACGACATCCGGTTGCGCATGCGTGCATAACAACGTAAAAAAATAAACACAAATTGCTTCTTTTGCAGATTTTGACCTGCGCACTGAAATATTAACGTTATTATTTCAAAATTATTATTTAACATGAGAAGAGTGGGGATGTTTTGCAACTATTCTTTATTACAACTATACTGTCGCTATTTTCTTACAACTAAACAAATTTAACCCGTTGACAAACATAAGAACAATTGTAGTAATGCCAAGACTACTACTATCTATCGTACCTTTTCTTCCCTTCCTTCCTTGGTCCTGGATATGACCTTAAACTATATCCGATGGTGAGGGCCCCAGCTTGCAGGCCTTAGGGAGTGTGGAGCCACCCTTTAATTGCAATTGCTCCCAGGTCCACTCTGACCCGAAGTGGTAGCACCTGTTAGGGTCCCAACTATGGGTTAAATAGAATACGACTTAAAAAACAAATGTACTATATTAAAAAATCGTTCTTCAAAATCACCAGATTCGGCATTAAATAACCTGAAAAGGGTTGATATGCCGTAAAACAAAACAACCAACCAACTAACCTTCCTTCCTTCTTTTTTTTATTTTTTGTTTACATTTCTATATACAAAATAGTTGTGTGAGAACGGTGAATTTGTTAACACATTTACTAATCTGTTTCAATACTAGTTTTATTTTATTTATTTAGGTTTTATTTTTTTGCTTCAGGTTTTATTAATTATTTTTTTTCAGTTTTTAAGTTTCTATAACTTGGTTGAATATGGTTTTTCATTTTTATATTTCTCATCGGTAGGTAGGTCCATGTGCGTTTTTGCTGCTAAATGACTTTCGTCGGCGTTCGATCGTAGGAAAATCATGTTTAATTTTCGATTTTTGAGCGATTATTCGGAAAATTAGGTAACTTTACACGAATAGAGAGGATTTTTTTTTTTTTCTTGTTTGAGTGATCCGTCCGAATGCCATTAACCCGGAATAATCAATGCAACCATAAAACGTATTGCGTAGGTTTTTAGCGTCCCAATTGTTCTTTTTTTTTTTTTTTCGCGTTTAAATTATCCAAATAAACAATTGTTAATACTGTCTGCTTTTTTGTTTTTTTACATCGTTCATTTCTGTATTACGTTTAAGTTATTTTAACGGATTTTTTTTTTTTTTTTTTACAAATAATCTACTTTAACCCGTTGACGGCCATAAAATAACTTATATTCTCATTGTAAAAAAGATATATCTAAATTTGAATTTAACTATAAATATTATGGTATCTGTTCAGTGCACATTTACCTATAAGTATGGCTAACCACTTATAATTCAGTAACTGTAAAAAAATTTTTCCAAAATAATCAATTATAATAAACAGAACGACTCATAGAAATCTACCTATATTCTTTTTTCATTTTATTATACTTTCATAGAAATGTTTCTGTTATGTCAAAAAAAAAAAAAAAACTATTTTCTTTACGTCACAAGTGTCACGCTCATACATGAATTCCATAGCTAATATAACATACTGACCCAACGGATCACGGGTAGTCTAATAAAATATAAATATTATCTATGTAAAATTAAGTAATTTTAAAGCAATATACAATTTAATACTGATAAAACTGAATTATGAATTTGGGGAACAAACAATTAAAGAAACATTAAACATAAATATTTTTTGGCCTTCAGAACAAGATCACAGGGTAGTATCTGTGATGCTACACTTTACATTTTCTGTCTTCGGTCGGTGGAGGAGAAATCTTTCATGACTGAGATTATTTTTGTTCCTATCCAGAGTGTCCTTATTGGGAAGCTGGATTTTGCCCACAAGATTATATGTTGAAATATTTAAATAACTATTACTTTAAATACAGAAATTATATTTAAAGTTTTGGTTTTCTGTTCTTCTATGTCCATTTTTTCCCCATGTTTTGCATCAAAATTATTAGTTGGCTCACAGGCCATCATCAGTGATCACTCACTGACAGTAACTTATAGTGTTCCCTGGAGACCAAATGACAAGTCTCCCCAGATTTCCAGTGTTCTCCACCTCTTGACCACTTGTGCAGATGATTGCATGTTATCGCAACAGCCATTGTCACTGATTTCTCATTGGCATCGGCCATTGGTGTTTCCTGGAGTTTGGATGACAAAATGTCTCCCCAAGGTACCAGATTTGAACTGCACACTTCCAGTGGAGATTTACTCTCCCACCTCAGTCTAGTTGGTGTGGTGCCAGTCGATATCATCTACACCAGTTTTTTATTATTATTATTATTATTATTATTATTATAAGGGTGCTTGTGTAGTGTACACACATGTATTTTAAATATTATTTCCAAGTTAAATTTTGGATTTGTATTACTATACTGTGTTAGAAATCTCAGAATGCAAGGGCGATAACTGCTAGATTGTTCCAATCACGCAATTATTTTGACCAATGAAATTGCATTATTTCAGTTGCTGCGGAGGATTCAGGAATTGGCGGGAATATTGTTTCTTCAAATAGATTTCCATTCCGTGTCGAGCAAAGCAGACGCGTGGTGTCTCTCTCCGTGCCAAATGAACTTTAAGGCAGGGTTCTATTCTATTTGTTATCTCCACTCACTTAAATGCGGATACAAGCCTGAGGCAAAAATGTTTATGGACTAATTACATTCATCATCATTGCCCGCAGGAGGGCATCCTTTATTATGGAACATCGATCGCAATGTGCGTTGTTCTTATTTGACCAGTCTGGAAGGATTTCGAAGAACCCTCAACCACTTCTACGAGCGGCCGAATTCAACCAGCATCTTCACAGAAGAAAACTACCTACACCTTTCGAGGCATAAACTACCCGCCATTTGGCCGAAGCTAAAGAGATGCACTCTTTTGCAATTATGGACAAAATGAGTCCACCAAAATATTCTTGGAATTTAAGGTGAGCCTTTGTTGCTTTTCTGAGTGTCTCTTTCATTCTGCCAAAGGCAAAAACGAGTAAGAGAAATTCTTACACCGTTTTTATTGCAAAAGAAATCCTCCCCCCCCCTCCAATTTTTTTTTCTTATGAGTAATAACGTTCTTATTGCATAAGATTTGATCCCCCCCCACACACATTATTTTGGATTTTTTCCTTTCATTGTGTCGCCTTTAAAAAAAAAAAAATTTTAATATTCATTTTTATATTTAATTTGTAATGGTCCTTAAAAGACTATGTGCTTTGAAAAAAAAAAATAATATATTGAATATTCATTCTTATATTAAATTGTAATGGTCCATAAAAGAACTTATTCATTGAAAATAAATATTATTTCATGTAAATTGTAACTGAAGTTCATTTGAAAAAAAATATTGTTTCATGTAAATTGTAAACTGAAGTTTTAATTCGTAAAAAAAAAAAAAATACCTTTCAAATATTTTACGATAATTGTAATCGTTTAAATAATGTATGGAAAGCAATTATATATTAATTCTTGAATTTATAATTGATTCATTGTTGAAATGTGTTGTCGTGGTGTCGGTCTGAACTTTCCTTATGGGTTTAAATTCCTTGTTCATTGAGAGTTTCGAATTTTGTTGACGTAACCCCCTTCAGATAATAGTTGTTTCTCGTCGGAGAATCTTTTTCGCGCCCTTTGCTTTTATTTCCCCACGTGGGAACGGCCATTTTTTTTTCTCGTGTTGTGTCCTTCGAACATGGCAAATTCAAATCTCCTTGGTCTAAGAAGAGGCTAAGAAGTTTCCTATAACGGCTTCTTTGGATTAGATGAACGAGAGAGGAGGTGGGCGTTGTATAAATAATTTTTCTTCCAACATCGAGAAACGGTTGTCTGAAGTGGACGATTTATTAGATCAGTTAATTTTGAAGTCCCCAGATGAGGAAAGACTAAATATCTGTTGTGACTTCGAAATGTTTAAGGCGGGAGTCCACGACAGACTGGCTGAGCTCCAGCCGGAGATTGAAAAATCAAGGGATATTGTTCCCATGAAAATGGAGTTGGAGTGCCCCCCACCTTTAGTGGGGATTCAACTCCCAATAAGTTTGAATTCCGTGGGTTCCCAAGGAAATTTGTATTCTGTACTGTGAACATGAAAAGTGCAGATAAATTATTATTGCTAAAATCCAAATTATCAAGAGAGACGTTTAATATTATTTCTAGGTTTGATGTGATTCCCGAGAATTACGACGCAGCTTTGGAGTGTCTGAAGGAAAAATATTTAAATCCTTCAGCAATTATGAACAAAATATTCGATGACATTATTCCGCAACCAGAGCATTATGCGTCTTTGAGGAATATCAGAATCCTCCTCCAGCGAGTCAAACTAGAGCTGACGGAGATGGATAATTCCTTTGGCACGGATTTTCTTACAGATAAATCCACCTCAGGAAGATTAATAGCTCATATTCTGTTCGCTAAATTTCCGAACAGTGTTTGCAGAGAAATAATGAATAAATCCTGTGAACGGTTTCCTTCTTTAAAGTCTATTTTAACGTATACGTTTGACATTATAGACATAATAATGGCGTCGCCTTTAAATGCGTCAAGGCGGGAAAATTTCGCGCCAAACATGTCGGGTTCGTTGAATGCTGGAACCCTCGTGGCGAAGAATTCGGAGCCAAAACAAATCAATTCCTTTCAGAGTAATAATAACTTTAAGTCTTTCGTCAAAAATGGCGAAAATAAATTTTGTAAATTGTGTCAGGTTGATGGTCACCTGACAAGAGTTTGTTCTAAATTTCCAAATTCGGAATCTAAAATTATTCGAGCGAAAGAATTAAGATTATGTCTCCGGTGCCTCGGTGAGCACTCCAGTGAGAGTCCAGTTGCAGGGGGGTTAAGGGGTTCCCCTTCCATTGCAGCAATTGTGGTCTAAAAAAACATTATTCCTTAATGTGTCCTAAAGGCTCTAGGTCCTTTGTGGGACGTACTTTCGTGGCGGATCAGGACAAGAGTATTACTCAATTAGTCCTGTACTCAAGATATCTATGAAGGTTAAAGGGCACCTGGTTTATTTTTTCTGTCTGATAGATACGGGTAGCCAAAAATCCTTTTTCTCTAAAATAATTCTGGACCGGTTGATTCACAACCGTAATCTAAATCCTGAGACGGTACAAATGTCCGTCAATACCCTTGTGGGGAATAAGTCCTTACATCTTTCAGAGCTGGAAGTGTCTATTAAATTGGGACATCAGCGTCCTTTTTATCATTCTGCATTGTTTGCTGAAAATTTGAAATTGAAATTTAATGTAAACAGGTTCGACAAGATTACGTCGAATTTAACTGAAAAAGGGTATAAGTTTTGCCCTGGTTATTCTGAACTAAACGGTTCTAACATTCTCGGTATCATTGGCCTGGATCTTATTCCTAGAATCCATAATCTCAGTTTAATTAAGTGCTTGGGAGGTTCCGCTTGGAAACTCCCCAATTATATCATTCCCTTCGGTGAGGGGTCAAGTTTTTTAAACAAAAATGATAAGGCTGTGGAAAAATTGCCAGCCTTCGATCAAGTTATTAAAATACTCCCTGTGTGTCAGTCATATTTAATTGATAGTGTATTAAAGCCAGTAGCATCTTACGAGGATGTGCTGCAACCTTTTTTTGACGGTCCTGCTGTTGAACGTGGAGTAGAAAAGTTTTTTTCTCTGGACTCCATAGGCATCGAGGATGCCAACCAGTTGTCTTCAATTGATAAAGAAAAAATAAATGCCTTCGAAGAGGCTATAGTTCTCAAGGAAGGAAAATATTACGTCGAGCTGCCTTGGGAGCATGACAAGCTTCTCAAGGTGGAGTCCAATTATGTGCCTTTACTGCGAATGATGCATAGGGTGGCCCAGTCCTTGGAAGGAAAAGGACTGTATAACAATTATATGCAGGTCTTCAAAGAATACGAAGACTGCGGAATTATCAAACCTTTCTCCGTTCCCCATGGAACTTATGAGAATTATAAATGGATTCCCCATCGGCCAGTAATTAGGAAGGTCTGGGAATAACTACAAAAATCCGCCCTGTTTTCAATTGTTCATTGAAACGTAAAGGTAGCATTTCGATTAACGACGCTGCTTATTCGGGTGTTAACATGACTGCATTGTTGCTAGATATTCTACTAGCTTTCTGAAAAGAAAAATATGTGCTTTTGGGCGATTTGCGCAAAGCTTTTTTACAGATCAGGTTAAAATCTATTGAAGATTAAAATAGATTTTGTTTTTTCCTCAAGGTAGATGGCAAATTGTGTGCCTACCGATTTAATACTATTATATTTGGGTTCAATGCCAGCCCTTTTATATTAAGCTTTATACTTAAGCATCATGCCAAAAAATATGAAGCCGATTTAGCTTCACATTCGATTTCCAATAATTTCTATGTTGACAATTTAGTTACTACTAATAGTGACCGAGATACTCTAACCCATGTGTATAATGAAGTCCGCGACAGACTTGGAGAAGTGGGGTTTGAACTCCAATCCTGCAACTCCAATTGCACGAGCATACAAAATAAAATGATGGAAGACGGTACTATCTCGTCTTCTTCCCCCACCTTTGAAAAGGTGCTGGGGTATCAATATTCTGTTGAAAGGGATACCCATAAACTCGCTCCATCTGTAATAGATGGCAATGCCAATACCAAACGCAAGATATTATCTCAAATTTCAAGTGTATATGATCCATTATCTTTACTTCTTCCTGTCACCGTGCAGGGGAAGATTATTATTAGTCAACTGTGGAAAAAGGAGTTGTCTTGGGATCAACAAATCCCTGAAGAAGTTAAGGCCACGTGGCAAGCACATGCCAACGAGCTGAATTGTATAGGGGACTTTGAATTTCCTAGATGTACTCTCCTAGCGGAATCCCCTGTTGAAATTATTTGCTTTAGCGATGCTTCTAAGCACGCTTATGGGTTTTCCGTGTATGCGAAACAAGGTGCTCAGTGTTCCTTGATATTCACCAAGGCAAAAGTGGCACCCATCAAGGGAAAATCACTACCTGTTTTGGAATTATTAGCTATATTTCTAGCGTTTAAAGTTATTCCACAAGTTTTGGGTGCTCTAGCGCCCATCAATATCAAATCCTTCTTTGTCGTGTCTGACGCACAAGTAGCCCTGTCATGGCTTTTGAATGGGAAGGCTGCGAGAAAAAATATATTTGTAGAAAATCGCGTGTCAGACATTAATAAGTTCATTGAAAACATTAAACTTAAATATGGGATAAACCCTAAATTTAGATATGTTCATTCGTCGGATAATCAGGCTGATCTTTTAACCAGAGGTATTACTGCCTCTAAGTTCAAACAATTTTTCAAATTTTGGACCTGCGGACCAGATTGGCTTAATCAAGTTGAAATCAGCTGGCCCACGTCCCCCTTGCCTTGTCTTAACAATGTTAACAGGAAGATGGTAACATGTATGTTCTCGGATGAAACTGCTTCTAACGAGAATCACTTGCCAATTAAAATATCTGATTTTTCCTCATTAACTAAGGCTATTAATGTCTTAGAAAAAGTTGTGAGATTTGGTGATAAATTACGTCACCGAAAGACCGACACCGTCAAGAGAGCTAAATTGTTGCTCTTCTCTCATTTACAAAGGGAAGCCTTTCCCACAGAACTTGCTTATTTGCAACAACCCTCTGATAGGGCTGCTCCCCCAAGAGTTACGGCCCTTGGGTTATTCCTAGATAGGGAGGGACTGATACGGACTCAAGGACGTATTCAGAACTCCAAGGTTTTTCCATATGAAGTGAAATGTCCTATATTGTTAGGAAAAAATACCCACCTGACCAAATTGGTCATTATTGAAGCTCACCAGAATTGTTGTCATATGGGAGCAAATTCAACCCTTAGCAAGGTGAGGCTATCGGGTTTTTGGATCCCCCAAGGGAGACAGGCGGTGAAGTCGGTTCTCCGTGACTGTGTTATATGTAAGAGAATTAATTCTCTACCATAAAAAGCACCCTCTGGGTGCTTTGTATGGTAGAGAATTAATTCAACTGCCTTCTGATAGAGTAAATTTTGTCCGGCCCTTCAAATGTGTAGGGGTGGATTTTACTGGACATTTTTTTGTCAAAAACAATAATGAGGATGTCAAAATGTACATCCTACTGTGTACTTGCATGAGTTTACGTGCCATACACTTGGAATTGGTACTGGACATGAGCGCAAGATCCTTCTTGTTAGCGTTCGTTAGGTTCACCAACTTATTTGGTGTACCAACTCATATGTATTTCGACAATGCTAAATCTTTCATAGCGTCAAGTATTATATTATCAGACATATTTGTGTCTGATGAATTTAGAGAACATTTCAAATCCACTACTATTGTTCATTATACAATTCCCCTGTACTCTGCATGGCATGGTGGAGTATGGGAGAGATTAATTAAAACTATGAAACAGTGTCTTTCCAAGTTGTTGGGTAGGAGGAGGGTCGGTTATTTCGAGTTCCTAACCGCCCTTTCAGATGTTCAAAAGGCCATAAATGATAGGCCACTAACATTTATTTCAGCTTCTGATAGAGGCCTTGATGGGTTGACTCCCAACCATTTTTTGCAGACAGGATATCATCCCCGCCTGCTTATCAATCTTAGCGGTTCAGAGGACCCTTGTCCAGAACCTCCAAATAGAAATTCGCTCTTACATTCCCTTGAAATGAGGGATGAATTTGTCAGTAAATTTAAACGTAGTTGGCATAATGACTACTTGCTCTCAATTAGAGAAGTGGACGCCCACATTACAGAAAATGAAACCTCTAAAATATCAGAGGGTGAAATTGTTCTTATCAAAGCTCCTAATAAATCCCGGCCCTTCTGGGGGTTGGGTAGTAGTAAAATTATTGGTCGGAAAGGACAACAGGGTTCGTTCAGCCTCAGTGCTGAAAGATGGGTGTGTCCAAATTCATTCCTTAAAAAGTATTTATCCTTTAGAGATAAAACATAACCCTGAACCTGCATTAGCAGAATTTGCGGAAGAAGGAGGCCTGACGGAACAACACCTATGGTGTGTTGCGACTCGTGCAATGAGTGGTACCATTTTGGTTGTGTCGGGGTTGACCAACAAGTTACCGTAGAAGATTGGGTGTGTCCGGATTGTGCGGACCAAACACCAAGTTAATAATTGTATATTCCTTTTATAGACTCATCAGTAGAGTCATACCTTTTATTACTAATAAATTCTCTGTTTGCCGTGTGCTCCATCCCAACTATTATCAATGGACCTGTGGTAATCTCGTCAGCATCAAAGCCAAACTCTTTGTCAAGAACTTTGCAGCTAATTCTACCCTTTGCGACCAAGGCCGCCAACCCCCAATATTTCCTCCTGTATCAGAAAACACGCTATGTGATATACGTATATCTGTACGTGATGTTGCCAAGCTAATCAAAAACCTTGATTCCAGTAAAGCAACTGGCCCTGACGGTATTCCAATTATAGTACTCAAAAAACTTCAACCTGAACTAGCGCCCATACTTACAAAACTGTTTAAACGTTATCTTAAGGAGAATAGTTTCCCATCTCCCTGGAAAATTTCATCAGTATGCCCTGTATTTAAGAATTCAGGTGATCGCTCCTCCCCCTCTCAGTACAGGCCAATAAGTCTCCTGTGCGTCATGAGTAAGTTGCTGGAATCTGTGTTAAATACAGAAGTAATCAACCATCTCAACAAAAATAACCTTCTTAGTGACACTCAATATGGTTTCCGTTCTGCTAGATCTACAGCAGATGTGCTTACAGTTATATCTCATAGGATCAGCAAATCTTCCGACGGTGGGAATCTTTCTAGGGCAATTGCTCTTGACATATCTAAGGCCTTTGATAGGGTATGGCATAAAGGTTTACTTCATAAGATCGCTAGCTATGGTATAGCTGGAAAAGTCTTCTCAATTATTAAATTATTTCTTTCTGATAGGTTCATAAGAGTAGTAGTTGAGGGGCAAAAATCAGAAGCTCACAGTATTAATGCCGGTGTCCCTCCTGGGCCCAACTCTTTTCTTGATCTACATTAATGATCTTCCAAATCACATCCTTACATCATTTGTAGACATTTATGCTGACGACACTACCATCTATGGTAGCACATCTAAGACAGTAAACGACCAAGTTCTCTCCAATTCTCTCTGCTCTGATCTTGAGCACGTAGTACAATGGGGAAAGGAGTGGCTGGTTACTTTTAATGCATCTAAAACCAAGCTTCTCTCTTTGCATCATCAACATTCTAATCCACATCTGGCATCAATTGAAATGAATGGCTCTCGTCTTCAGGAGGCCTCAAGTTTTGACAAGCTTCTGGGCTTGACCATTACTCCTGATCTTAAATGGAACACGTACATCAAATCTGTTGCCAAGGCCGCTGGAAAAATGGTGGGATCTTTCTATCGATCTGGTAAATATCTCACTGCTGATGCTATTCTCTATCTATATAAGAGCCAGGTACGTCCAAGGATGGAATACTGTTGCCACATCTGGGCAGGAGCTGCTAGAAAGGACTTGTCCTGCCTTGATAGAGTTCAAAATAGACTTCGTAGCCTCGTAGGAGATGTCCTTTTCTCCTCCTTGCAACCTCTATCTCACAGAAGAGATGTTGCGAGTTTGTCTCTGATGTATCGTTATTTTCATGGAAAGTGTTCAACTGAGCTTCAATCTATGGTCCCCCCTCGCCAAACTTTCACAAGAAACACTCGTCTAGCTGTAAACACTATCAATAATTTCCCCCACTCTTTATCTGTGCCTAAACCTAAACGTAGATTCCATGAACAAAGCTTCTTTCTTAGAACTGCACGCCTGTGGAATTGTCTTCAGTTTTCCTGCTTTCCGGCTGACTACAATATGGTTGTCTTCAAGTCTAACGTAAATAAGTTCTTGATGAGCCGTTCCATATAAGTTATCAAATTTACCAAATTTTCATTACTACTGATTACTATATTGTCCAATTTCTACTGTACACTCTTTAACCCTTATCCTTGAGTGGCCTCTTGGCCTTGATAATGTGGTGATGCCTATGTAAAAAAAAAAAAAAAAAAAAAAAAAAGAGATCGTTATAAGTTCAGATTGACAATAAACACACATTGAATTTAATTGCTATTATTGTGTTAATATTAAGTCCTTTGGGACAGAATTTCATTGTAATAATTTGTCCAAATAGGCGACAATCATTAATTTCCCGATTAAAAAAAAAAAAGAAATGAGTAATCCATTTCTTTCTCTTCCTTCCTTTGGCAGTGTGTTAGAAATTTCAGAATGCAAGGGAGATAACTGCTAGATTGTTCCAATCACGCGATTATTTTGACCAATGAAATTGCATTGTTTCAGTTGCTGTGGAGGATTCAGGAATTGGCAGGAATATTGTATTTCTTCAAATAGATTTCCATTCCGTGTTGAGCAAAGCAGACGTGTGGTGTCTCTCTCCGTGCCAAATGAACTTTAAGGCAGGGTTCTATTCTATTTGTTATCTCCGCTCACTTAAATGCGGATACAAGCCTGAGGCAAAAATGTTTATGGACTAATTACATTCATCATCATTGCCCGCAGGAGGGCATCCTTTATTATGGAACATCGATCGCAATGTGCGTTGTTCTTATTTGACCAGTCTGGAAGGATTTCGAAGAACCCTCAACCACTTCTACGAGCGGCCGAATTCAACCAGCATCTTCACAGAAGAAAACTACCTACACCTTTCGAGGCATAAACTACCCGCCATTTGGCTGAAGCTAAAGAGGTGCACTCTTTTGCAATTATGGACTCATTTTACCTTTCTTGTAAATAAAATATTCTTGGAATTTAAGGTGAGCCTTTGTTGCTTTTCTGAGTGTCTCTTTCATTCTGCCAAAGGCAAAAAGTAAGAGAAATTCTTACAACACATAGATTCGAAAAAGGGCAGATTTGCCGTTTAGTTGTACAAATAGCCTCCAACCTTGTTATAAAAAAAAAAAAAGGGACACGTTGGATCGACACTGGTATATCGTAAACAGAAGTTTGTTAATATTTACGTGATTATTGAAAATATAATCCTGTGATTAAAGTTTAATTAAAATTAACCACGTTGTTTAACAAATAAAAAAATAGAGAAATAATGAAAGATGAAGTTTTAAAATTATTAAATTTGTTTTATTTCATAATTCAAAAATAAAAACATTAAACAATATAATTTATTTATATTGTTGGTTTTGTTCTCGAAAAGAAATAATGAAAGATGAAGTTAAATATTGAATTATTGTGGAGACGCATCATCATATGCATCCGAGAACAATATAAAATGTAAAATCAAACCAAAATCTTATTTGTATTGTACAATGTTTTAAATTTTAAATTATAAAATAAAAATTATAAAATAAAACACGTTTAATCATTTTAAAACTTCATTTTTTTTTATTTGTTAAACAACGTATTATTTCTATTGTTTAATGTTTAAATTTTTAACTATACAATCAGAATTTTAAATTATAAAATAAGACGCATGCAGTAAAAAAAAAAGAAATAAAATTAAATATTCGACTTTCTTCGATAGAAATTAAAGGTTCAAAAACTAGTTCACCTACTATTTGTTAATTAAAATTATCCCAATAGGCAAATAATTATTATCCAAATGGAGAATTCCTCTTTCTCTTTAGACCATACATGGACAATCGATAATGCATATTGGTAACCATGAACAATCGGTAGCCATATTTTTTATACCTGTTAGCGTGACCACGTGGTTGAAGTAACGTTACTCTGTCATGTGCATCGGCCTTCTTTACTCTCGGTAGCCACGGTGGAACTCTCTTCCGTTTGCCTACTTTCCAGCTGACTACAATTTGGTTGTCTTCAAGTCCAACGTAAACAAGTTCTTGATGAGCCGTTTCTCTTACTTAGTAATCCAATTTACACTTTTAACGATTACTATGATATTCTCCCTGTAACTCCTGTACACTCTTTAACCTTCATCCTTGAGTGGTCTCTAGGCCTTGATAAGTGGTGATTCTTTGGAAAAAAAGTTTCAAGAATTAATTCTCTCACAAAATGAAATAGTCAATGAATGTGTTGTCTTTTCAAATCTAATTTTTCAAAAGTCTATCTGTCGTTCAACATATGTTTATTTTCTTCATGCGACTCCAAATTTCCTTCAAATGTTAACTATTTAAAAAAATCCTCTTCCATATTACTCCATTTGATAGAAGCCCCTTTCTGTAATCTGCGCCTTTTCCCTAACTTATCACTCGGCAGTCCCGACTAGAAAGAATATCATTTTTTTTTTCTTATTTTTATAATTGTTTTTTCCTCTTCTCTCTTTCCCCCCCCCCTTCTCTCTTTCCCCCCCCCCTTCTCTCTTTCCCCTCCCTTCTCTTTCCCCTCCCTTCTCTTTCCCCTCCCTTCTCTTCCCCCCCTTCTCTCTTTCCCCCCCTCTTCTCTTTCCCCTCCCTTCTCTTTCCCCTTTTCTCTCTTTCCCCTTTTCTCTCTTTCCCCTTTTCTCTCTTTCCCCTTTTCTCTCTTTCCCCTTTTCTCTCTTTCCCCTTTTCTCTCTTTCCCCTTTTCTCTCTTTCCCCTTTTCTCTCTTTCCCCTTTTCTCTCTTTCCCCTTTTCTCTCTTTCCCCTTTTCTCTCTTTCCCCTTTTCTCTCTTTCCCCTTTTCTCTCTTTCCCCTTTTCTCTCTTTTGCTCTTCTCTCTATTTCCCCTTTTCTCTCGTTTGCTCTTCTCTCTATTTCCTTCTTCTCCCCCTCTCTCTTTCCTTCTTCTCCCCCTCTCTCTTTCCTTCTTCTCCCCTCTCTCTTTCCTTCTTCTCCCCTCTCTCTTTCCTTCTTCTCCCCTCTTTCCTTCTTCTCCCCTCTCTCTTTCCTTCTTCTCCCCTCTCTCTTTCCTTCTTCTCCCCTCTCTCTTTCCTTCTTCTCCCCTCTCTCTTTCCTTCTTCTCCCCTCTCTCTTTCCTTCTTCTCTCCCCTCTTTCCTTCTTCTCTCCCCTCTTTCCTTCTTCCCCCTTTTTCTTTCCTTCTTCCCCCTTTTTCTTTCCTTCTTCCCCCCTTTCTCTCTTTGTATGTGTGCCTTTCTCGCTATTCTCTCTATCTCTCCTTGAGTCTATCAGCTTTTCTCTCCCTTGTAATATGTCTGCCTGTCTCTCTCTCTCTCTCTCTCTCTCTCTTTCTGTCTGTCTGTCCCTCCTCTCCTCACTGCTGTAAATTGACCCCAGAGATCGACCAAGGAAATGTATATGCCCATTGCCCCTCCTTTCATTTCATGTTTATTTTATTTATTTTAGATGCGTTCTCAGATCTGGGTTTTTTTTTTTTTGTTCGCATTGTCATTGCTGAACGTGCAAATAAAATGGATGCACAAACGAATGAGCTTTATCTCTAGGTACGGGCAATGGCTACTTCCGTAGGCGGGGGGCATGGTTTTAACGCCGGTTGATCATAATAATCTTTTTAATTTCCGAGTATTTTTAAAAAATTTTTTATTGTATTTGAAAGATTATAGTTTAAAGTTAATTTCTCCAAGAAAAAAAGTGTGTAATAAAAAATACATCGAATAATTTTATCTAAAATCTGACCAACCCTAGATTTTACGTAAAAATTCATTCACTCTTATTGTCTAAGGTTACAATCAGGATTCGGTTCTGGGTTTCGGAAAGGAGTGAGTCACTCGCTTGACAACAGCACGTTTCTGCCCTCTTCTTTTCCAATCAACCACACCTGGCCTCTCGCCACCAATGTCACACCGCACAATCTGAACGTCAGCAACATGAAATACTTTTCAAGAGAAGATGTTCACGACTCTTTTCTTTATGCCCCGTCCAGGGAATTTTTCTTATCTAGAAAAAAAAGGAAGAGACAGGAAAAAAAAATAGCTTCTCCCATTATGCCCTGCCTTCCTAAGATGCCCTTCGTGTATAGCCATCCTTTCCTTCTTCTTTCCAAAAGAGCGATGCAGATACGCCCGGTACGTTTTTTTTTTTGTTGTTTTTTTTTCTAACCATATACCCCACACACCCTCTTGATCTTCGAGACCAATAAGACACTTCATAATCCTTCATCCAAGCAGGCCTCCTCCTCCTCTCACGTTGAGACCTCTGGGGGACAACTTCTTGGGGGTTGATGTTTTCAGGTTCACTACAGACATTCTCGTCCAGTTGTAAAGAACCACAATCAAATTGGGGTGCATCATTAGCTTCTTGGTGGATCTCGACTTCCTCCTCTTCACTGCCATCACTGCGCACCGGCAGGGTTACACGACGCAGGTCTAGGATATCCCGGGGAACGCCATTCACCATCACATTGTTCTTTGACTGCGTTCCCGTTACAACCCCCCTACCCCAGCGAGTAGTACATTTTGCATTGAGAGGCTTCACCCACACCTCCTCACCCACTTTAATGGTAGCTTCTTCACCTTCAATTCCTACCGTTTTGTTGCATGGATGCCGTCACTTATATGCGAAGATGGCTCTATGATGCACTGTTGTCTCATCTTGTCTGGTTTTCGGTGAGATGTTGTACCAAAACACCACCTCCATGGGTGAAATGTTGCTTTTTTCCGCAGCAGCCTTGATGGAGCGACGATTCCTCTCCACTATCTCATTGCCACTCGGTCAATACGCTCCCCACTTATCACACACCTCTTTAAAGCCTTCTGATCAAAAAACGAGGCCATTGTCCATTAACAGCTCGCAGCTTCTGCCCTGATCTTTCTCCAGATGGCTAACTTCCCCAGTCGACTATCAATAGATATAGCTTATCGCGATAATGGGTCACATCAATAGCCAATCGCTTCCAGTCCTCCGCAATCTGTAACTCTCCTGCTTCGTGTCTGGACAGTCCGGGGTATATCGATTGGCACTCCTGACAGTGCTCCGCTACCTCCCTGACCTCCTCAGTGGTATCCGGGTAAACTTCTCTTGCCAGAAATAACGTCCGTTCTCGACCAAAGTGGTGTAGTTCATGTAACTTTTTAACTTCCTCCCCTGCACAGCATACCGAGGAAACCTCCTTTCCCTCTTGCAGCTACGGCTTCTTTACCCATATCATCGAATCCGTCTTATTCTTTTCTGATGGGACCAGCACTACAGATACCCTCAACTGGAATTCTGCTATCAAATCTGAGTGCTCCGAGCCTGCACTTGATCAGCATTTCTGCAGCACCTCTGGTCCTAACTGTCTTATCACGAGTCACTGCTGACCTGATCCATGAAACTACTGTTGCTGAATCGGATTTGATTTCAATTGTTTTCAATCCCCACTGCAGGGCCAGATTGATGCCTTTCATAGCGGCCTCCAGTTCGGCTACGCTGATATGGGAATAGTCGTTTTTCTTTCTTAGCCACACCGCATCTTCCACAGTTACACCTCACATCTCTAATACAGGCTGCTGGCATCGCACCAAATCACCCCCACGTCTCCGCCACTGATGTACCATTCCCCCTTTACTGGGTCTTCTTTTGTCATTCTCGTGATGATTTCTTGTAGCATGTTCATGACCTCCTTCGTCACACGGCCCTCCCAGCCATCAGTGCCCGTTTGTCATTTAATAAATTTCAGAATTATTGCGGCATTGTTCTGTGATTGTTCAATCTTTACAAAGAATTTACTTCCGTTTTGTGCAGACTGTTCTACTTTACAATGAATGTCCTGAAAAATTCCCTTCTGATTAATGTTTACCCCTTCACTTGTTTCCCTGGTCCCGTGAAACTACGCAATAGCGGCTAATGTGCCCCACTCGTCCACATCGGTAGCAAGTGACCCCTGGTCTCAGCTCTTTGCAGTCCTTGAGCAGGTTAGGACGCTGGCACCGGAAGCACTTGATGGCAGGTCTCCCCTCCTGTCACTTCGCTGCCTGTCTCTCGTCATTCAAGTGGGGCCTCATGCACTTATTTCCACTCACAGCTGCAGCCACGATTGGGCCCTTGACATTCTTGGCTAGGACTCTGGCATGGACCAAGAGATTGTCCACTTCCATCATATTGATCTCAGTGATTCTCTACATGTTCGCGGAGATTTCTTCTGAGAAGCCGTTCACTACGTATAGCTTTACTGTCATCTCCAGGCTCCTCCCCCCGTAACCAGCCAATCCTACCAGTTTCCTGATCTCCGCAGCAAAGACGTCAACAGACTCGCCAGTCCACCTCAAACTTGCAAACTTGCCGAGTGCTTCAAATGGACTCTCAGCGAAAGCCAATTTCAGTCTTTGCTCCACTGAGGCAAGGTCTCCCTTATCTTCATCGTGCATCTGCTGGTAAATAGTGAGGGCTTCCCCTTCTAAGTAGAGCAGCAGCAGGGTGACCACATCTTCGATTTTTTGCAACCTTGCCACCATCTTTAATTTTTCCAGCCATTTAATTAGGTCACCCTCCCCAGTGAAGGGTCTCAACATCTGAGTGTTCAGTCTTCAGTCAGCCATGTTAATTTGCTCAACAGGCCGAAACAGCTTCTAAAGTTACAATCAGGATTCGGTTCTGGGGTTCAGAAGGAGTGAGTCACTCGCTTGACAACAGCACGTTTCTGCCCTCTTCTTTTCCAATCGACCACACCTGGCCTTCTGCCATCATGTCCTCCCTTCCCAAGATGCCCTTCGTGCATATAAATGAGCTAGCCATCCTTTCCTTCTTCTTCCCCAAAGAGCTATGCAGATACGCCCGGTATGTTTTTTTTTGTTTTTTTTCTAACCCTAGATTTCACGTAAAAATTCATTATGACAAAAATTGCGTTTACATTTTTCTGGCAAGAAAAATATAAGTTTTCTGGAATTATTTCCAAGTTAAGTATTAAGTTAAAGTCTTAAGATAATGAATTAATACAATAAATGTACTTTTGCTAAAAAAGTAATAATGATCCTGTTGTGGTTGCAAGGTTGAACAATAATTAGTAAGGAAATACAATGAAGACGCAAACAACAAGATAACGCAATAATAAGTGTATTAAAGAAAAGGTATATTTACAATATGTAAAATGACGGTGTCGAGTCAGAGAGTCTTGGTGGGAGGACATGTACGCTCTTCGGCGTCACTTCCGGTGGCATTTGAGTAAGACACACCAAGGCCAACCTAGGCTTGCCATTTATAGTGTTATGTTATTCGCATATGCAAATAAGTGGTTGCCACCACAACACCCCCCTCCCATGATTTGAAGTCACACAGATTTCAATATCTTTTTCTTTTTGGGTTTACCATTAATGGTTCATTCACTTTTCTTTTCCTACCTGATCTTCGGGGTTCAGGTGCATTTTGAGGCGGTTCCAAATTAAAAGATTCGTATATGATATCTATGGTGTCCTCCTCTTCGACTGTTGTCGTATCATCATCATCTTGGATATGACGTTTTTTTTATCTGATTTAGGTGCCTTTTATGTATCTTCTGTGGACCTTTAATCATGTATGTACAATCACCAATGCGTTTATCCACTACTCCACATTCCCAGTAAGATGTGTTATTTCTGTAGCACTTAAAATATACTCCATCTTTCGAGTTATATTTCTTTCTTCTCGTGTGTGTAGTGTTTTGGATAATTGCCTGCCTTGGCAATAGTTTGTCAAACGCTGATTTTACCTTTCTGGCAAACATTAGATCAGCTGGTGATATGTTTGATGGTGTACTAGGATGTGGTGTAATTCTATATACTTGCAAGAATTGTTGCAAAGCTTTTTCTGTTGGTGTTCCAATGGATTTCTTTAACGCTCGTTTTAGCGTGTCCACGAACCTTTCCGCGAGGCCGTTCGACCTTGGATGATACGGCGGAGTCGTGATGTGCTTCACTCAGAACGTGTCGCAAAATTCCTTAAACTCTGCGGATGTGAACTGCGTTCCGTTGTCAGTGACCAGTGTGTCTGGTACACCGAATCTTGCAAACAACTCGTGTGTGAACCCTATTGAGTTGTTCGTTGTTGGATTCCTGCAACGCATTACCTCCGGCCATTTTGTGAAACTATCCACTACAATTAAATAATAGTTTCACCTACTGGACCAGCGAAGTCCATGTGGATTCTCGACCATGGTTGGTCGGTTTTCGGCCAAGGTTTGTGTACTATAGGTGGAGATTTTGCCGCTAACTGGCATCCTTTACATTTATCAATTGTTGTCGCTATGTCAGTGTCCATGTTACGCCAGTACACGTAGCTTCTCATTAACGACTTCATTCGATTTATCCCCGGATGTCCTGTGTGGAAATCTCTTAACATCCTATTCTGCAATGTTTTGGGTATTACCACTCTCTCGCTGTACAGTAACACATCGTCACATATGGAGAAAACTTCCTGCACCTTTGTGTCCGTTATAATTTTCTCTTTTATGTCCTTTATATATTCGTCTTTCTCGGCTTCCCTTTTAATGTCCGACAAACTTACGGGTAGTTCCTTAATGATGTTTGCTACCATATTTTTTACTTCAACATTTGTCCGAATTGCTGCAATGACTGATTCTTCCAGATTGTGTTTCTGTGGTATCAGTGTTGACAGTCCATCCGCATGGCAAATCTTTTTTGATGCTAGATGTTGTAGCTGGAAATCGTAATTAAGTAGTATTGTACCCCAGCGCAGCAATCTATTTGCGGTGTATACCGGCAATCCTCCTTTTTTTGATCCGTAGATCGTGACTAACGATTTATGGTCGGTTTCAAGTATGAATTGTCTACCATATAAATATCGGTGAAATTTAGTCACGGCAAAGATTATGCTCAACGCTTCTTTTTTGATTTGTGAATATGCCCTTTCGGCTGGTATCAGCGTTCTCGAAGCATGCGCTATTGGTTTTCTAGACCCATCCGGCACATTATGTTGAATGCATGCTCCTGAGCCGTAGGAGCTAGCGTCACTAGCGACGACTATTTTTAAGTTTGTGTCAAAGTGCGTTAAGAATAATTCGGATGTTAGTACACTCTTTATTTTGTCAAAAGCGGTTTGACATTCTTGCGTCCAGTTCCACGGTGTATCCTTTTTAAGCAGATTATTTAAGGGGGCTCGCAAGTTATGCATTCCTTCAATAAAAGATTGGTAATAATTTGCGAGTCCCAAGAAACTCTGCAAGGTTGTTACATTATCGGGTGCTGGCATATTTTTTATTGCCGCAGATCTGTCTGGGTCTGGACGTCGTCCATGTTTGTTTATTATGTGTCCAAGATACTTAATCTCGCTCATACAAAAGTCACATTTACTTTCTTTTACTTTAAAGCCGAATTCTTGTATTCGAGTAAATACTTGTTTCAAATGTTCCTTATGTTCTTCTAGGGATTTGCTCCTGACAACAATGTCGTCCAGGTATGCACATGCGCACTCAATACCACTTAGCATGGTGTCCACCGCTTGCTGAAAGATGGCAGGCGCTACTTTGATGCCAAAAGGCAATCGGTTGTATTTGTATAATCCCTTATGCGTATTGATGCATAGTATTTTTGAGCAATTCTCCTCGACCGGTATTTGCAAATACGCGTCGCTCAAGTCTATCTTGGAGAAGATATTACCCCCATTCAACTTCGTGAATATTTCCTCTGGGCTTGGTAGGGGGTAATGGTGATCTTTTAATAGGGAGTTGACCTCGGTCGAAAAGTCTGCGCACACTCTAACTTCATCATTCTTTTTCTTTACGTATACGGTGGGGGCTGCCCACTTGCTGTGTTCTATTTTTGATAGAATTCCCGTCTGTTCCAATCTATTTAATTCTTTATCAATCTTTTCCAACCCAGCGAACGGAACATTTCGCTATTTTCTAAAAATTGGGCTGGCGTTTTCTTTAAGTTCAAACGAGGCCTTGAATTTATTGCAGCGACCTAAGTTAGTCGTGAATGCCTCAGGAAATAATTCTTTTAAATCGTCTTTTATATTTACTGTTGTTGAAGAACATTCTAATTTTTTACAGAATGTATTGATTGGCTTATCCCATAGTCCGAATTTCTCAATTAAATCTATTCCAAACAGATTTTCACTATTTTTTAGTACGAATATTTTTAATTTCTTCGAAATCCCTTTCAATTTTATCGGGAGGACAACTTCTCCTTCAAATTTTATACCACCACCAGTTACCGTCCGGGCTGCTTTACTAGTTTTCATCATGGCTGGTTTTCCCAACTTTTTCCACGTATTCAGGTTTATTATAGAAACATCGGAGTCGAATTGTAACTTTATTGATGTTTTAAATATTTCCACTTTTACGTATTTTCGCCGATCTTTGTCTAATTTTGTATTTGATTTTGTTTGCTGTACTCTCTTTCTGGTGTAATCTTTATATCTGCAGCAATCGCTTTTGTGTCCCACCTTCTTACAAATGTAGCATTTTTTCTTCTTATAAGGACAATCTGATTCCCAATGCTTTTCTGCACATCTCTTACAGTTATATCTAGGAAGAGGCTTGTTATATTGTGTACTATATTTATGGTTATTATCTTTGGAATATCCCGTTCCATTGCTTTTCTTTGTAAAGTTCTTGGTTGGTGCGTATGGTTTTCTAACTTTTCTTACATATGCCACTCCGGATTCTTCTATATTTTTTTAATCCTTTTTTAGTGCAATGGCCCTTTCACAGTCCTCTGCTAGTTTCTGGAGGGTTAAATCTTGCTCGGATTCCAGCTTAGACAACACTCGTCTGCGTATTTCTGCATTTTTCGTGGAAACTAACCCTTGAGCGAAGATTAGACATTTAAAATCTTCTACCGTTAGTTCTGCAAGCTTAAAATTATCGCAGTTTTTATTGACAACTGATGCGTATGTCAAATAATCTTGGTTGTCCATCTTTCTTAGATTCATGCACAGCCATCTTTTATGAAAAAGAGATATATTTGGATTAAATAATTTTTTTAGTAATTTTACAGCTTCCATGAACTCTAATTCCGCAGTTTTTTTAGGTAATATGTAATCTACGAATTTGCTGTGTTCTGATGTACCCAATTTTCTGAGTAAAAGGCCCACTTTCTGACTATTTGGCCAATTTTTACAGTCCAGTTGAAAAACATCCTCGTATCTTGTGTAGTATGCTTCAAAATTCTTCTCTTCCTCAGGCACATAATGAAATGTGTCCATGCTATTAAAAATATTTGTATGGGAGAAATTAACACTATCGACATTTTCTCGATTACTCTTTAGTAGTTCCAGTGTTTTAGCAAAACGTTCCTCTTGTCTTTCTTCATATTCCAATTGTAGTTTCTTATGCCTTTCTTTCTGTTGCAATTGTAGTTTCTTATGCCTTTCTTCCTGTTCCAATTGCAGTTTTTTCTGCTTTAATTGCGCCATTTTCTGCTTTTCTTCTTGTTCCTGCTGCCATTTCAATAATCTGTCCCCTCTCTTTTCCTCGCGGTCAGCCTGTGCCTGTATTTGTGTTTGCAAAAGCTCGTTTTGTGTAGCTTGTCTGTGTTCATCCCGCTCAGCCTGTGCTTGTAAAAATTGCATGAACATTTTTGATAAGTCTTCCATGTTTTTTAGTGTGTAGTTAAAAAAAATATTGTACCATGTACCATATACACCGGTTTGGGTTACAACAGAAAAGCAAATTGCTGTAAGCTCCTGTTTTCAATAATAATATCGCTGCTTGCAATAATATATTCTTTTTGCGAGTCACGCTGCAAAAAAAAATAAAACAGGTTTATCTGGAATCACAAAAGGGAATTGACTTTCCGTTTTTAGGCACTTACTAATAAGTAACTCTTTCCACAAAATAAAAGTTTGGTTTTTTTTTTTTTTTTTTTTTTTTAATCGAGTCACAATTGAATAAATGTATGCAGTACATTTAGTTCTTTGAGTTTTTTTTTTCTAGTATTTTAGTAATTAAAATACCTCTTAAATTGAGATTACCTTTTTTTTTCCGTGACGTTTTACTGTATTATCCGTTATTCAGTGACAACTTCAAGAAAAAAATCCTTTCCTTGAATTTTAGTTTTAGCTGTGGTATTTCCTTTTAGTACCGACGTCAACCAAAACATTAATTAAAAAGTCCTTTAGTTGTTGTTTTGTTTATGGAGAACAGTAATTAGAATCCACTGGTGAACTTTTTTCGTAGGTTACTTCCTTGCTTTTCGTAATACGGGTCTAACCTGTCGTTTTTGCGACAGAACAAAGTTCGCTTTTCGTTTGCAAGTTGGTCCTTTAGTAAGATTTGTCGTGTAGCGACAAAACAAAAATTCACTTTTACATTCGTTTGCAAGTCGGATTCCCAGAAAACAGCGTAAATTGTCGCTTTTGCCACGTTAGAGTTTTTTTTTTTTTTCACTTGAGTTGAAGCTTCTCTTTAGCGTAAAATCCGTTTGCTCGTCAACACTTTGCATTCCTTAAAAAAATGGTCAACCTTTGCGTTGTACTTTTTTTTTTTTCTTTTTTTTTTTAAATAGTTCTTCGTCAAACTGTTATATTTGACGCTTCATATCTCGTCGCCAACTGTTGTGGTTGCAAGGTTGAACAATAATTAGTAAGGAAATACAATGAAGACGCAAACAACAAGATAACACAATAATAAGTGTATTAAAGAAAAGGTATATTTACAATATGTACAAATGACGGTGTCGAGTCAGAGAGTCTTGGTGGGAGGACATGTACGCTCTTCGGCGTCACTTCCGGTGGCATTTGAGTAAGACACACCAAGGCCAACCTAGGCTTGCCGTTTATAGTGTTATGTTATTCGCATATGCAAATAAGTGGTTGCCACCACAACAGATCCAAAAATCTATCACTGGTTGGAACGAAACTTGTTCATCGCATCAAAAAAATTCTGGCGGCAATATTCAAATATGTATGGAAGGACAAATTAGACATAATTTATGTCTTTATTTAACATTATTCTGGCATACCTAGCGACAGTTTTTTTTTTAGTCGCATACTTCATTTAAAAATGCAGAAAATTTAATTAAATTCATTAATTATACTACTGACAATTTATTTTTTGAAAAAAAAAAAAGTTAGCACCATTATTTAATTATAATACAGAATTACAATTGGTTAAGAAAACAATTTATAATCATTGAAAAAATTACACACTACAAAAATAAAGACTTGCGTTAAAATTTTTTATCATAATGCTTACGTGAAATTTAAAGTTCATAAACATAAACAGGCGGGTAGTTGAAAAGAGGAGGTAGGTGGGTGAAGAAAAATGTAATAAGCAAAAAAAAAAATCAGAAACACAGATAAGAAATAGTATCGCCCACCTCTAGAAGAGAGGGATTTCTTGGCTGTAATAAAAAAAAATAAATAAATAAAAATAAACGTAGAGAAAAAAGTAGAAAAACAAATAAAAAAACAAAAAAATAAACGTAGAGAAAAAAGTAGAAAAAGAAATAAAACAAACTAAAAAATAAACGTAGAGAAAAAAGAAGTAGAAAAAACAAAAAAAAACAAAAAAATAAACGTAGAGAAAAAAGTAGAAAAAACAAATTAAAAAAAAACAAAAAAATAAACGTAGTAAAAAAAGTAGAAAAAAACAAATTAAAAAAAAACAAAACAATAAACGTAGAGAAAAAAAAAGTAGAAAAATCAAATAAAAAAAATAACAAAAAAATAAACAAATAAAAAAACAAATAAAAAAACAAAAATAAACGTAGACAAATAAAAAAAAACAAAAAAATAAACGTAGACAAAAAAGTAGAAAAAACAAATAAAAAAAATAAATAAACGTAGAGAAAAAAATAGAAAAAACAAATAAAAAACAAAAAAATAAACGTAGAGAAAAAAAGTAGAAAAATCAAATAAAAAAAAATAAACGTAGAGAAAAAAGTAGAAAAAACAAATAAACGTAGAGAAGAAAAAAGTAGAAAAAAACAAATAAAAAAAATAAACGTAGAGAAAAAAGTAGAAAAAAACAAATAAAAAACAAATAAACGTAGAGAAAAAAGTAGAAAAAACAAATAAAAAAAACTAAAAAATAAACGTAGAGAAAAAAGAAGTAGAAAAAACAAATAAAAAAAACTAAAAAATAAACGTAGAGAAAAAAGAAGTAGAGAAAACAAATTAAAAAAAACAAAAAAATAAACGTAGAGAAAAAAAAGTAGGAAAATCAAATAAAAAAAATAACAAAAAAATTAACGTAGAGAAAAAAGTAGAAAAAACAAATAAAAAACAAAAAAATAAACGTAGAGAAAAAAGTAGAAAAAACAAATAAAAAACAAAAAAATAAACGTAGAGAAAAAAAAAGTAGAAAAATCAAATAAAAAAATAACAAACAAATAAACGTAGAGAAAAAAAAGTAGAAAAATCAAATAAAAAGGTACTTGTGCATTTAACAAACCAGACGTAACTCAGCATTTGCTCGGCTTTGTCCGGCGCATGACGTCAACGGCCGGATAAAACCGAGCGTTGGCGATAAAATAAAAACAACGCTACAACAAAATAACTGTACAATGAAATTGTAAAATGTAGAAACAAAAAAATTAAATAAGTAAAAAGCAAAAACCTACCGTTCATTTATGTTTTTTTATTAATATTGTTTGAAATTGTTTTCCGTTTTAAAAATAAATACATATAAAACAAGTTTTTTTGTTAAATAATAGGAAACTTTTTTTTTGTCTGACCTGTTTTTTTTTTTGTTTTTTTTTTCAATTTTTAACGAAAAAAGACATTGTCTATGTCTTAAACACGTAAAAGTTTTTTTTTTTTTTTTATTTTTTTTGCAACTCTTTATGTCAAATGGAAAAAGCCTAAAAAAAGGGGCAATAAAAAGCATTTGGGGGGGGGGGCAGGAACAAGGATTATTTGTACATTTTTTTCGCCAGAAACAAGGACTTTTTTTATTATTTATTAGTGGAAGGAGGGTTTCGGCTTTCCTATTTGGTACAGTGACTAAGAAACCCTCCTTTTCGGCGGGGGTCGTATCCACGGAAGACCCAGACCACCGGTGTCAGAAGTCTGCCGACGTTGTGTTTTCTGCGGTTAAAAACGGACTCGTCAGTTTCTACCATTATGGCCTGGGCCTCCAATCTGCCGGGGATTCCTGAGAAAAAAGTCCCTGCATATATCACGCAGGAAAAATTTCCAATCCACAATTGTGCGGCGAGAACGTAACCCACATTCGCGATGGAGATTTTTTGTAGATGCCATCTCGAACGCCCATAAGTATATTATTTTTATTATACATGTGATGGTTAGTCGGGATTTTGAGAAGAAGGTCCCAATCCTAATGGAGGTCCATCGACGACATGTTACACTTCTACACCTCCAACTGTAACCGTCGGAAAGGCTTGTTCTCTTTGCAAGTACACAATCCTGACCAAAATGTAAACACCTTTTCTCTTCTGCCAACAATTTCCGTTGCTGGCAAAAGTTTAGTGCAGCCTCTGGGGTCTGGAGCTGGTCCGCAAGGTTTGTAATATTCATTATTATTTCGTTAATTATCTTTTTAAAACAAATTTTTTTTAACTCTCTTCAAATAAGCGTTTCTTGAGTTGTGACACTCTTCCAATTGATAGCGAAATTCTCGTCTGCTTAATCGGCAATGCTTGGGTTTTATCCAGCTGTTGACGTCATGCGTCGGACAAAGCCGAGCAAATGCTGAGTTACGTCTGGTTCGTTAAATGCACACGTACCAATAAAAAAAAACAAAAAAATAAACATAGAGAAAAAAAAAAGTAGAAAAAACAAATAAAAAAAACAAAAAAATAAACCTAGAGAAAAAAGAAGCAGAAAAAACAAATAAAAAAAAACAAAAAAAATAAACGTAGAGAAAAAAGCAGAAAAAACAAATAAAAAATAAACGTAGAGAAAAAAGAAGTAGAAAAAACAAATAAAAAACAAAATAAACGTAGAGAAAAAGCAGAAAAAACAAAAAAATAAACGTAGAGAAAAAAGTAGAAAAAAAATAAAAACAAAAAAACAAACGTAGAGAAAAATAGCAGAAAAAACAAATAAAAAAAACAAAAAAAATAAACGTAGAGAAAAAAAGTAGAAAAAACAAATAAAAAAAAAATAAACGTAGAGAAAAAAGTAGAAAAAACAAATAAAAAAAACAAAAAAAATAAACGTAGAGAAAAAAGTAGAAAAAAACAAATAAAAAAAAATAAACGCAGAGAAAAAAGAAGTAGAAAAAACAAATAAAAAAAACAAAAAAAAATAAACGTAGAGAAAAAAGTAGAAAAAACAAATAAAAAAACAAAAATAATCGTAGAGAAAAAAGTAGAAAAAACAAATAAAAAAAACAAAAAAAATAAACGTAGAGAAAAAAGTAGAAAAAACAAATAAAAAAAAACAAAAAAATAAACGTAGAGAAAAAAGTAGAAAAAACAAATAAAAAAAAAACAAAAAAATAAACGTAGAGAAAAAAGAAGCAGAAAAAACAAATAAAAAAACAAACAAAAATAAACGTAGAGAAAAAAGCAGAAAAAACAAATAAAAAATAAACGTAGAGAAAAAAGAAGTAGAAAAAACAAATAAAAAAAAATAAATGAACGTAGAGAAAAAAGTAGAAAAAACAAATAAAAAAAACAAAAAAATAAACGTAGAGAAAAAAGTAGAAAAAAACAAATAAAAAAAAACAAAAAAATAAACGTAGAGAAAAAAGAAGCAGAAAAAACAAATAAAAAAAAAAATAAATAAACGTAGAGAAAAAAGTAGAAAAAACAAAAAAAAAAAAATCGTTTCTCACAGACACGTGGTTCGTCACAAAGAACAATCGAATCGCCAGAACCACCTACACACAATCTGCCAGACACACCTCACTGCTTTCCAGCGTCCTGCCTTTATCCATTTGCATAATCGTGTGAGAGTAGACACTATTCTACAAGAATTGCATGGGGTCAACACTAATAAAAACCCATGGACACCATCTTGAAACTCTCTCTTCCGCTCAGCCTGAAACACAACAGACGTATCCGAGGTAAGCTCTCTATTTCCCCTCATTTCGGTTATTGCTAATTCTGCTACACTGCCCCCTGATCGCATGATCACAAACAGGACAAGTCGTCTTTGTCAGGTACTTCTTCGAAGAACCGGAGACAGCACTTCCTCATTACCACTGTTATTGCCACCAGTCTGTTCCATAGGCGGTGTTTCACAATCAGGGCAGGGGGCCAGTATCCGTCTTTGTCGGGTATTCCTTCATGAAGGCAAGACGGGTGGTCCCTCTTCCGCTTCTTCTGTATGTGCATTATAAGGCTCAAAATCCTCTCCGTCGTCCTGCATCATACTCTGTCCTTTCAGAAGACATCGTACTGTCTGAGTTTTCCTCTTCGTCCGATGTAACAATATAATGGCGAGGGTGCAGATCTTTCATGTGACGAGGCACGCCGTCCACCAAAATCGATTTAGGGCTGATTATACCTTGGTCACCTCACCCTTGGCGAACCTCGTGGTACATCGATTTTGCGGTCTTTTGACCCACACACGATCTCCAACCTGGTAAGAGCTGTTCTTGAGACATGGGGACGCAGTTGCGAGATTGGTCTCCTTTACTCAAAGTTTGTATTAATAAATCCTGTTGGCAGGCGCAGTTAAGGGAGATGTCATCTCTTGGTGTGATGTTATACCAGTAGACAGCCTCCTGTATGGGACAGTGCATTTTAGCTACTATTCGTTTCACTGTACGGTGACATCGCTCCACTATGCCATTCCCGGATGGAATGTATGCACAACGGAATCGCAAGTGAACTCCCCATTTATGTGCAAATGCTTGGAACTCGTTGCTGCAGAAAGCCGTGTCATTGTCTAAAAGGATTTCATGCGGCGAGCCATGCTCGAGAAACACTGCCTCCAACTGATGAATCATGCTTGCCGAGTCCTGCCTCGCCAATTTCCTCCAAATGGAGAAACGCGATGGACCACAGTCTGTGAGAGTTAAAAAATGGAAGGTGCCATAATGCGTGATATCCGTTCCAATTTTCTGCCAATTTTCGTTAACTTCCAGCTTTCCGTTTTTCCACCTGACTGTCGCTGGGTCAATGAACTGACATTTTTCACATTTCCGTATGACTGTTTTAACAGTTGCTTTTGTCGTGGTTGGGCAACTTCTCCTGACAAAGTAGGTAGTGCGTCGCACCTCCGGATGTCCACTACCTTTATAAATAGCCATGATTTGACTCTTATCCAACTTGTCTGTGTAAACCGCGCCTATCACCGGGTCAAGGCCGTTTTTCTTTTTCATTGCCTCAAACCACTGCTGTGGTACTCGTGTCAATCGGTCAGTGACGTTTCGTGCTGTTTTGTCACGTCCACTATCAGCCCGTACTCTTTCACAAGCTCCTTGAGAGTGCTTAGTCAACTCCTAATAAGCATCTCGCTGTTGCTTTGGTGCGTACTCGCACCTTTCCAGTTAGCGTGTCCGAGACCCAATGGTATAAGCAGACAGAATCTGTCTTTAATTTATATGTAGCACCTTGCTCTGCCACTGAAGAGCCAAATTAATGCCTTTTAATACGGCGTCCAGTTTGGCTAAGTTGATATGTTGAGAGTCATCTTCAGGTCGCAGCCAACATGCATTTTCCAACACAGTTTCCCGCATCTCCAAGGCTGCACCAATTGCTAGGGAGCTAGCATCAACCCATACATTTAGCTCTTTGCCGTCTACACACCAATTTCCCCGGGCCGGATTCTTCTGCTGCACAGATTCTAAGGCTTCAAACATCATACGATGCAGTACGGCGTCCTTTGCTTCATCATCCCAGTCCTTTGTTACCGAACTTACTCTCCTTTTGAGTATTCCACAAGCCACACGAAGCCAACCACACACCGGAAAATGCCCGACAAATCGACCACACAGGGAAAACATTGTTCCTCGCGTAATAATGCTAGGAGCCTCTGGAATTGCATTTCCTCATTTCCACCACAGTTCACTGCATTCCATCGTGACCGCCAATCCCAGCACCCGTGCACCGTCCTTCAACCGCTCCGGTTCTTGCCCTCCAACCCGAACTGTGCTAGGTGTTCTCTTACATGGGTCACGGGCACCACGTCTTCATTGACAAAAATGTCATCAATGTAAGCAGATGCTGCGCGGCTTACAACTTCTTCCTGAGATAATACTTTGCTGACAAATGCTCTCATTATCAGGGAAGGTACATTCAAATCGAACCCCAGACGGTTTAGACAGTGTTTTTTCCCGTCGATTTTCACAGTCTGGTATGGCCAGTGTCTCATGGACTTGTAGGTATGCTCTCCTGAGGTCCAGTAGAGACACGTTAACACCTTTTTGTCTCCATTCGCGCAGCTTAGCCACACAAACATCTGCATTGGCTGTAAACGCGTCTATGTAATGATTTAGCTCCCGGTAGTCCATCACCGGGTGCACTTTGGCTTTGTTCTCATCAGGGGAATTAATCCTTTGGGGGGGGGGTCCCAATTTATCCTCTTGGTATGGCATGAACCAACAATTATCTATGCAGATGCAGAGCTCCTGTGTGTATTCTTCAAGGGCGTTCTGCTGGCACTGGGTATTCTTACACTCGATTGTGTAGCCTTTCAGGGGGGTGGTCCTCAGACCACTTCCATGACGCAGTGTACGTTGCACATTTAATATTTTTCCTGCCGCACTGGTCCTATAGGATTCGGTATCAATAAGCGCCAAACATGGTGTCCCGTCAACATGAATGCTTATCACCGGGAGCATTGTGTTCGCATCTTGGTGGGGAAGGAGACTGGCGCTTATGCGTCTTCCCCTTGCTCGTTTCCCGAGCAGTTCCGAGCTCAGTGTCCACTCTCACCACAGCGTTAACACCGTGTTCTACATTTTCGACAGTCCCTTGCAAGATTTAACATTGCATTTGACACAGGTCACACTAACAGGAATATTCTGGGCCCTGTTGTTGGGTGAGCGTGTGGCCACAACCATGTCCTGATTTTGTTCCCCAGTCGTCAAAATTCTTACTCTCGACATTAGCTCCCCCATGGTCAGGGCTTCGATGTTTGGCACCTGTTGAAGAGCAATTAAGATGGCGTCAGAGAACCCAGTGACGAAAGTCAATTTTGTGAGTTTCTAAGCCATCTCCTGTGAATCCGGCCAATTCAACCAACTGTCTGATTTTGTTGGCGTAAACATCCACACGTTCGCCAGCTCATCTAACCATAGTTATTTTTCTGTATGCTGCAAATGAGTCGTTGGTAAATGCCTCCTATAATCGAGCCTCAATCTGGTCTATCTTCTTTTGATCGTCCTCCTCCATTTCCATGTAGAGGGCCAGTGCATCACCTTCCAGATATAAAGGTAGACTCGCTACATCATCCACCTGCTGAAGTTGTGCGACAAGTCTCACTTTTTTCAGCCATGCTACAACGTCTCCCTTGCCAGAGAATGGCTTGATAATATCACTGCTTATCCGCACCTTCGCCATAGTTGGGCCGAAATAGCTTGAAAAAAAATGTAGTAGGCAAAAAAAAATCAGGAACACAAATAAGAAATAGTATCGCCCACCTCTAGAAGAGAGGGATTTCTTGGCTGTAAAAAACGTGGAGAAAGAAGACAAAAACAGAAAGATAAAAACTTGCTTCTCGCAGACACTTGGTTGGTCACAAAGAACAATCGAATCACCAAAACCACTTACACACAATCTGCCAGGCATACCTCACTGCTTTCCAGCGTCCTGCATTTATCCATTTGCATAATCGCGTGAGAGTAGGCACGATTCTACAAGAATTGCATGGGGTCAACGCTAATAAAAACCCATGAAAAAAAAGATAATTGGTCCCCACTTACCATAAATACATTTTTCAGGTAACCTAGTAATTGCGAATGATATATAAAATACCTGAAAAATAAAGAAAACCTATCATGATAGAAGTTCTACCTGGTTAAGAGGAGTAATTCATAAATTAAAAGAGTAAGGGATAAAAATTACATAACTTTATGTAGATCAATAAGGACGAAAATGAGAAAATAGGCCATGGCATTTCAAAGCTAAATGCTTCGCAAAATCAACATTATACAAATATAAATGTATACAAATAAAAACCGACAAAAGAACATTTAGATTAGAAATTAAAAAATTAAGATAAAGAATAAAATAATAAAAAAATAATGCCTCGAAAACTAATTGTAGGAGTAGGTACGGAAAAACATAAGAAGTAAAATAGAAAAAATATATAAGCAGTAAAGGTATTTTAAAAAAAAAAAGTCCCAACTTTATAGATTGTCCAATTGATGTCCTTGTAATATACTCTGGATAAAACGATAATTGTTCAAAATAAACTGCACCCAAAAGTAAACTTCAATGCAGGATTCCTCGGTAAAAGAATTTGCAAGAGAATTTCATATGTCGGCAATGGATCCGAAAAACTCGTGTGTACCATATCCCAAAAAATTCTGTGTACATGCAGTATATTAAAAAATAAAAATACAATGGAGAAGCTGAAAATATAGAAGGTAAAAAAAAAAATTATAACTCCAAAAAATCCTTTTAAATTCTTTGGAAGAAGCTGGGTAAATTCAACTCAAGACGGAGTTAAAAATGTAGAGCAAATATTGAAAAAGGAAGACGGCAGAAATAGATGCAAAATGAATAATAAAAAGATAAAAAATTAAATAAGAAATAAAAGAAATATAATAATGAATAAAGATAGAAAAATGTATAAAAGTAAAGAAAGAATAGGAAAAAAGAAAAAGAAAGGAGGAGGAAAATGCTGGAGCGAAGAAATTGTAGTATAAACAGATAGAGGGAAAACATAAAGGAACTCTGAAGAGAAACAAATACAGTAGAACCCCGGGATATGGCATTAAAAATCAGTAATTAAATACAGTACAGTATATATTACACATGTATATAATCAAATAACATTATAAATAACACCATCAGGCAGGACAAATACCATAACCAGGGCCTGAAAAAACATCATATTCCACATCATAAACTGAAGAAAAAACGTATCCCGGGGTTCTACTATAATTGAATAAATATATCTATAAAAATGAATGTATCTGTGTGTCTGTGTACATTTCCCTACGCAGTAACTCTGTCAATTTTTAGTCTACAGACTCGAAATTTGATATACAGAGTACTGAGATTTGGGAAAATCGATGTGATCGGTTTTTGGCCAGAAATTTGGCGATTAAGGAGTCAAAGTTCAACGATTTGACCTTTGAGAACTCTACCAAACTCCTCAGAATATTTTGGGTCTACACTTTTGAAATTTTAGATATAGGTTCCTTGGACATGGATCTAAGTTAATAACTTGATTTGAGCCCAAAACAATAAATTTTAAGGGGTTATAATAGGGGTCAAAGTTTTTTAAAAAATTGACCTCTGCGGTCTCTTCCAAATTACTCAGACAATTTCTGGTCTAAATATTTGAAATTTTACATAAAGGGTATTCAGAGATAGGTCAAGTTTTTTCATCAGTTTGGGTCGCAAATTTTTAGTTACCAATATATAAATGTATGTATGTATGTATGTCTGTTTGTATGCCTGCCTTAAACTTTCAATAGGCGACAGATTTTACCGAGATCAGTATCGTTTTAAAGTTCGATCTTTCATACGACAAATATTGAAAAATTGGCTAAAAACATTAATATTTTCCCCTTCAACTAGGCACTTTTCTACAGGGGGAGGGGTCACTTTTTTCGCCGATATTTTTTAAAGTTATCCTCTCCTTTAGATTGTCTAGCCTTAATTTTTAAAAATGTCGCTTCCGGTTTGGCGGTGGTCGTAACAGTATAAACGTTAGGATTTACCCCGTTCTTTTCCTCCTTTGCAGTACAGGTTCGAGCTTGCCTTCCTACTACCACTTTTTTGCTCAACATACACATCCAAACACCCGGGCAACGCCAGGCGCCCATGCTAGTGTGTATGTATGTATGTATATATATATATATATATATATATATATATATAAAGAGAAAGAAAATTAAAATTTTGCATTTTGGATGAACTTGAGGAGTTTCATGCAAGCTGAAATATTATCCGCGGGTTTTTTGGGGGTTTTTTTAATGTTTTTTATTATATAGCTTTTTTACATATCCAACATTTTTTCAACTTTTGTTCACTTTTTTATTTGGCAATTTATAACTACACTGTATTGTGGTTTCACTTAATGCCTTAACTAGCAAACTTTAGCATTGCTACAAATATAATTTGCTGATTTCTTTGTCCTCTGATGAGAAGAATAACAAGAATAGCATTCTTTGAAACCCTGAGGAATATGGGCCTTTTTAAATTGTTTTTTGGAGTATTCAGTCGAACAATAAATTTGATTTGTAATTTGATTGTAAAGTTCAACTTACAGTTTTAATTTTTTTTCCTTATAATAGGCTCTATTCTCTCTCTCTCTCTCTCTCGCGTATTGAGCTTTGTTAATTCGGTTGGGATTAAATGTATTATATATAAATACTCTTATTTATATTAGTGCGAAGTTAGCCATTGCGTATATCAGGTAAACACTACATCCCTTTGTTTTTGTTAATATTAGATACTGTCGTTATGAGACAATTCAGAATATTAAAAAGGCTATGACGAGGGTCATTGACACACTCACACAAAACAGCATTCATGGGCCATCCGGAAGTTGTTGGAACGGTACAAGTACATTGCAGCCGGAGAAGATTACTTCGAAGAGGAATGAAGTTTCATGCTGTACTATTAAATCTGGAAACTTATTAAAGGAACTTCCTAATATATTTTTCTTCAAAAGGATCATTTTAATTAACAACTCCATGAAATTCAATAACGTAAATCCACTGTTAGTTTCTTTGCCTAACATCATTCTTCTTCTTCTTCCTCCTCCTCCATAATTGTTTTACTTTTTGGATGTTTTTAGTTATTTATTCTTAAATACCTGTTCAATTTATCTGACTGTAAACATTCAACTGTGAATTCCCATTTCCTCTGATCGTAACAGTCTAACATTTGGAAAATTAGAAAAATAATCTGTCAAACTGAATCAGCCGTATATGATGGCTTTTCGTCTAGGTGCTAAGCGTTCCTATTAAAATGTGATCATATTTACTTCTTTACATACCCATAGTCTGACTAATTTCTTTCAGATTTTGATATTTATTTTAACATTCTTTCTCGTGCAATCTAGTATCGGAAGGGCATATAATATAAATAAATTAATTGCTCAGTTGCCTTTTTTGGTTTAGAAAAATTATGAAAGTTGGGAGGATTATATGACCTTGTCAGTTTTGAGGCGTACGTCCCTTAAAATTTGGATGATGTCGTTTTTCTGGACCTCATTTATCTGGTTTATTCATATGTCAGCTTTTATTGATGACTTATTCATAGGGTCTGCACATATTCCTGTGTAGGACCTTAGCTATTTTGTTATGTCATAATTTCTCATGCTTTTTTAGCTAGCACCGATCAATCCGATGTGAAATGCGATAGATATTCTGCACTCTTGTGTTTGATTCAAGTGTGATGTGTTGCTTGGCTGTCATTAAAGTGATCGTAATCCAGATACTATTATCTTTAGATTTGATTTCCTTATAGAATACAGGATATAATTTCTTTCCCATACTCTTTCTACTTTCATTTATATACTCTTATTGTTTACCCTAAGTCAATTATCTTTTTTTCTTGTACTTATTGAAGAGGGTTTCATTACTTTCAGAAGTATATTTTGTTTGCTCGCCGTCGTCTACATTTAGTGCATATTAAACCGTAATTTTACCTCAAATTTTTCTAGATAAATATAATTGATCTACATCATTATTTTAGCAAATGCCAATAAATTGTAAGCGTTTTACGTGTTTTGCACCCAATACTTTTAATTCATATACATTCCATTGTAGTATAGCAGCGGTATATCAGATTATTGTTCTAACACTGATGACGTATATTTTTCTGACTGCACAGTTGCGATTTAAGAATCAAATTTAATCTTCAGTTGTACTCGGCTGTTTTCCCATTACCATCCTATCGCCTTCCAGTATCCTAAAATATTTATAGCTTATCTTGCTATCAATATTTTTTTTAGAAAATATTATGTTGTGAGTTTAAATGTAACTTAGTAAATGAGTTTAAATTTATTTCATCATATGAATTGCACATTTGATTATGCCAAATTCCATCCCTATGTTAATTTGACCATATTCTTTAGAGTATCTAACAAGTTGCCATTTTTTTCTAAACGCATAAAGACAACACATAAATGATTCCTTAACATAGGAGGTATTTGATAAATTCATAATCTGTTTTTACATTCTGTAAAACAAAGTGTCATTAGAATCAAGTCGATGACAAAAATAAAAAGTGGAAAGACTATAACCCTGAAAAATTCTTCTTTTAAGTTTTACTTTACCTAATGTAACATTTTTATTTCTTCATGCTCATCTTTATAAGTGTTCTAATGTTTGGCATTGTTGGTAAAATTTCCAAACATCTGAGTATAGAAAAATGGGGCACAATGTCAAACGCTTTTCTTAAATCAACTCAGCACATGAAAATGTCAGTTAATCTATGCGTGCGGTTTCTTAGTTTGTTATGTTCTTAGCATCAATTTATCAATCAAAAGCTTAAATCTGGTGCCTCGTTATCTTTATAGTAATCTTTTCCTTCCTCAGACAGCGAATAACATAGGTCTAAATGACTATACGACATTTGAGACAATATGCTAGGGACAAGTTACACATAAATGAGAAGCAAGTGATTGATCTAAAATCTGTCATTCACCTTCTTTGTTTATCTTTCATGATCAACCTTTATAGATAGCACCACAGGGAAGTTATCTAGCGTCATTTAGAATTGTTGCAAGAAGTGGTTGAAGAGCTAGTATATATATAAAAGTGTGTGTGTGTGTCTGTGTACATTTCCCTACGCAATAACTCTGTCAATTTTAAGCCTACAGATTCGAAATTTGATTTATAGGATACTGAGATTTGGGAAAATCGATGTGATTGGTTTTCGGACAGAAATTTGGCGATTAAGGGGTCAAAGTTCAACAAGAACTCTACCAAACTCCTCCTACAGTTTTGGGTCTGAACACGTGAAATTTTAGATATAGATTCCTTGGACATGGATCTAACTTAATAACTTTATTTGAGCCCTAAACAATAAATTTTAAGGGGTCATAATAGGGTTCAAAGTTAAAAAAAATTGACTTTGTTTTGCTCAGCATACACCTCAAAACACCTGGGCAACGCCGGGCACCCATGCTAGTATATTTATATGTTCAATTACAGTAGAACCCCGGGATACGTTTTTCTTATATATCAGGTTGACAAGAAAGTTTTTGCAGTTAACTTTTAAAATCAAATGAACATATTTCGGCCAAACAAGAATCTATTGATTGAAATAAACACCATCAGAATCAAGACCCTTTTACCAACTCAAAACGAGTGTATTTATGCGTAAAAATCTTGAAACAAAGTCGCTGAAGGCATTTTTAATGTCACTTAGGTTTTTGAATTATTTCTCACGCAAGATGCTTGAAAAAGTCTGGAGAGTATGGTGGATGAAGCAGTTTCATAGCCCAATTCTTTCAACTTCTGCAGGGTCTGTTTAGCAACGTGCAGTCGGTCATTGTTGTGAAGGAGAACTGGGCCTTTTCTGTTGACTAATGCTGGGTGCTGTCAAAGTTTCTGATGCAGTTCATCCATTTGTGGACAGTAGTTCTCTGCTGTAATGGTTTTGCCTCCTTTAAAAAAACTAATGGATAAGATTGGTCGCACACCACCAAACAGTCAGCATGATCTTCTTTTGGTGCAACTCTAGCTTCGGTAAGCATGGTGGAGCTTCGTCAGTGTCTAATCACTGAGCTGGTCATAAAGAACCCACTTTTCATTGCAAGTCACAACCCGGTTGAAAAACAGGTCATTCTTGTTGCATAAAAGAAGGGAAGGTGACAGTTCAGCATTTCTTTTGGTTGCCATTCAATTCATGAGGCACCTATTTATCAAGATTTTTGTCTTTCCAATCTCAAGTGGTTGGAAATCATTGTATATGTTACATCTAATTCAGAAGCAAGTTCTCGAACATTTTTGTGGATTGGCTTCAACATCATTGTTAACATTTGAAGGCTGACCACTACGCTCACGATCTTTTAAGACTTTCATCACCGCCATGAAATTTCTTAAGCCACGATTCTGCTGTGTGTTCAAATGCAGAACTGTAGGCTTGGTGAAAGGAAGTTAGATGGTTAAAGGCTAGTCAGCTGCTGAAATGAAAAGAACACATGTTAGCAACAATGACGGAACATGTTCATCTTCCTCCCACGAGTTTCTGGTTCAAAAGCAAGAGTACTCAAGGTTCATTTCCTCAGACCAGGGTTGTTCTGTAGAGCTCGGGACATCTTCTTCGTCACCACCGGTGATCTATCAATCACTTCCTCATCCTGATATGTCATATCAGGAACATCAGTCAGGTTGCAGATTATTTGTTTGTGTGAACTCACTTTAAGCAGTGTCGTCAGTGATCAGTGGGTTAGAAAAGGGAGCATGAACAGGAAGAGGAGCATGAAGTGTTACCGGATCACCAGCTGATGGAATAAACTGATGATTGGTTATCATATTTGGTGACATCAGTTTTAGAAAGCGCTTATTCAACAATGTGGTTTGACTGGAATAAAACATTTTTCCATGATACTGGCGGTTTGGTAGCACCTCAACAATATGGCCGCCAAGCATCCACTTCTTGTCTTTACCCTACAACAACACGTTAGACCCCAATAACAAGGGCTTGAGTTCATGAACTTTTGAATTATAGCGTTTCAACAAGGCCTCGTTGCATTTACTGAATGATGCTTCCCTATCCTGTGCAGAGATGACCCACTCTTTGTGGAGGAGATAATGATGTGGATGGGATGGAATTCCATCATGAAGTTGGCGGTGTAACAGGATCTGAGCAAAACTCAACTTCATGTCGGGCAAGAGAGTATTTTGGTACTGCCGTATGGTATGAGCAGCTCTGTCGGCACTCAAACTGCCATCCAAGGCAACATTATTGTGAATTCTTTTTGCTGTTTTTACTCCAATCTCTGCCATTTGATTGGAAATATGCGACTGAGAAATGCCGGTGTTTTTCACCCCACAATTGAAGAAAATTTTTGAACTCTGTGCCCATATACAGGACAGTATTAGAACTCAATCCTCCAATACATCATACGCATCAAATAGTTTATGGAAAATGTCCGCCAGTGTCTTTCTATTGGCTTTGTATGCTTTCAGTGCATATACACAAATCCACCCCCTAAATCTGTCCATGACAGTCATATATGCATGTGATCCAAGTTTAGAATAGTCGCTACATATTTGTTGGATTGGTTATTCTGATGATTTGATCAAGATGAGTGGCTCAGATGGATTTGATGGCGTGTGTTTTGCACAATAAAGGTAATTGTCCCTGATTGATACATTGGTCGAGACCAGGCCAATACATACACTGATTTGTACAAAACTCCATACCAGAGACCCCCACATTGGCGGCATGCAGGTTATCAAGGACGACTCTGCACAATGCTTATGGGATTACAAGCTGCTGATCTAAGAGAGCAATGCCATGAAAAGTAGTGCGGCGATGCCAAACTGGGCAATATACTCGGAGGTGATTCGCAACATGATTCCGTTTATCAGGAAAACCAATTTGGACAAGGTCTTGATAGTTGTGCTGCACTGGTGACATCAAATGTGATATTACTCAATTTGCTCAATTTACTCAATTTACTCAAGGCTGAAACGCTGGTTATCTTAAGTTTAGACACATTCTCCGGAATTGATGCAAAAGAAAAGCATGCTGATGGAGCATGAGATGGATGAACTGTTCTGCAACAGGTGGTGCCTGCATTAGATGGGGATAGCTACTTAGCAATATGTTAGCTTTCATACACCCTTCCCTACTGAAGTACAAGCGATCAACCTTGTCACAGAAAAAGAGGGGTTGCGTGGTGAGATAACCCTCAACATTGAACTCTGCAGTGATCCACTCCTTGCATGTTAAAGCAGATCCGCCAACAGCTAACACTCTTTTGAAGCAAGAAAGCAACTGGGATTCATCGAGCTCCCTTTGTCTCAACTGTTTCAGGCCAGCCAAGCATGTTTGCACCATTGTCAGAAAAAATGTCCAGAATAGCAGGTTGTTATTCAATTATATCTGGTCAAACTGATGCCTTGATTCCACAAATGATGGAAAGGGCAGTGTAGAGGTCAATGTCTTTATTGAGCTGGACTATTGTTTTCAGACATTTGTAGAGATCTGCATACATTACTAAAGTGGTTTGGTTTCCTGCACACCAAACAAGTCTTACCCCAGGTGGGACAATGTATGTGGTGAGGCGGGAGGGTGGCCAAATATACCATGGCAGGATTGTGGTGATTTGAGTTGTCGAGACTTGTTTCTGTGATAGCTGGATCTAACAGCACAAATATCAGATGACTAGCTGAGCTGAAACTGATCTCTGAGCTTCAAAGGCTTCTGCATGCTTGGCAACATCTTCAAAGGCCAGCAACTAACTAGCCTTAGACAAAACGTCGGTCTGGAGAGTTGCATTGTCGATCCTACGGGTAAACTGGTCTTGATATTTATCGAAGACGTGTCAAAATGGCATCTAGGACAAGCGAATTTACAATCCTCTGCAAGTGATCGCATACAAACTAAAACGTCCTTCAAAGGTTCATTTTTAGCTTGAGTGAGGTTGCTGAAATTCATGCGATGGGCAGCAGGATTAGTTCAAGGATTTCATTTTCTGGCATGCTGAAAAACACTGGATACAAACTAATGACACTGTTCTGTACGGAATCTTCACAACAATTGTATATATAAACCTATGTTGGAGGTATGTTGGTAACATTCTTATACATTCCCCAATCAATGAGGAACTTTCGGAACTGAGGATAGGTTATGTTCACCACAACAGTGGGGAGTTTAACTGAGGCAGCAGGGAGTTTGAAACTTGCGGAACTGGCAACGACAGACAGCTCTATCTTTGGAGAATAGGTATGGGCGAAGGCAAGGATAGTAAGTCTGTCACTAAGAATATGAATACCGAGACTGTCCAAATGGGCATCAGGTAGTGTTTGAACGGTTTTCTTAGTGATACATTTTTTTTACCAAGGTTTAAGCATCTGGAGTACGGTCAGAGTATGTATATCAACTTCATTAACAAACTGTCTCCATTCAGCATCGCTCTTGCATTGTAGCACCATGATCAAATGCAGGACCGTAGGCTCGACGAAAAGGAGTTAGATGGCTAAAGGCCAGTCAGCTGCTGAAATGAAAGGAACACCTGATTATGGCGCTCCTAGTTAAGGTATTATAATGAAAACTTATTTGAAAATACATCATTTGAAATCAAAAATTCCGTAAGAACTTTCTTGCTAAACTAATATATATATTAGGAATCGAACCCCAGACCTTATATATTACAGTCCGGCGTCTAATCCATTACGCTATGAAACCATAGCCAATTTTACTGCTTATTTTTATCGCTTATATATTTTATGTAGATTTGTTGCTGTTGATTTTTTTTTAAATAATAATAATACAGTTAACTTAGTGTCTCCACCTTTCTTAGAAAATCACCCTTATTTTTATGTGGACGTATACAAATAATATTTGTTTATTATTTTTTAAAACCGTAATCTTCATAGCATGATGGAGTAGACGCTGGAATCGATTCCTACTAACAGACAAGCTATGCTGAAGAGGATTAGGGCCCTGAAACATGCATGCATATATATATTATTATTATTATTTCTTTTGCAGTATTAACGACGGTTCCTATTTACAATGCCTCCCCACAGGACAGTTAGACACCAGGGTCGTTTTTTAATGTGGAGAAAAGGAACAAAAATAAAAATTGTCTCAGTCGTGAAGGATTTCTCCTTCACCGAAAGAGAACAATAGAAGTGCAGCATCTGAAGAACAGATACTACACTTTGAGATATTAAATCTTTTATTCATGTTAAAAAATACAGAAAAAAAAAAAAAAATAAAAAAATACTACACTTTGATCTTGTCCTGAAGGCTAAGCCAATTCTAATTCCTGTTAAAAGCACCTGCCATTTCTATCCTCACTAAAGAGCATTGATACGGTTAAACAGCTGATGTGGATGAACTCTTAAACTTCAACTTTTCTGTCCTCAATCAGTGAAGGAGAAACTTTTTTAGACTAAAAATTTTTTTTGTTCCTATTTGGACTGCCTTTTTAAGGGGTTGTATTTTCCATATTAACTGTGGTGGAAATCCAGTTGCCCATGTGTCTAACTTTGTCCTCGTGTGGAGTCAACTAAATATGGGCTTTTTACTTTCTTGAAGGGAAATGATGAAATGGAAAAAATTGTCAGAAGAAATTCATCAGATCTTTGAAGAACTTCAATTCATCTTTCTATCACTTCCACTCCTTCTCTTCCCTCCTCTCTGCCACTTCTTAGTCCTCCTCCTCATGCTTTTTCTTCATCCCCATCACCTCAAATCTTCCCCTCATCATCATCTTCATGCCTTTTCCTCATTCTTCTCCATCATGCTTTCTCCTCTCCTCCTCATGCTCTCTCTCCTCCTCCTCCTCTTTATGCTTTCTCTCTCCACCTCCTCTTCCTCCTTCCTTATGCTCTCCCTTTTCCTCATGCTCTCTCGCCTTATCTTTCTTTCCTTCTCTTTCTCCTCATGCTCTAATCCTTCTTTCTCCCTCTTCTCTCTCTCCTCATTCTTTTCACTTTCCTCATTTTTCACTATCTCGTTTTGTTCTTTTCTCATTCACCTAATACCTAATCATAACCGAAAAATCAAAACCAACAAGGAGAATAACTCAAACCTTTGATTGAAGGATATGTGTTATCTCCCTTACAACTAAAATTTTGTTTATTTTTCTGTATATGCATGAATATGCAAAAAAAAAAAAAAAATTAAAGTCTAAAATAGTTTAAATGCATCTAAAACAGTGCAGAGTAGGCAGCACTAGTTTTATATATTTGATGCTAATGCTGATGGACATTGCATAAAAGCTTGTATATCCGAATCCTAATTCTGTTCAGAACTGAAGACCGATTTAATTAGAATCCCAACTGGTGGCAAGTTTATTTAAGCCTGCTGATCTCCGCTTTTCCCTCGGTTCATCAATTCAGAGCATAGATTGGATCAGAACATTCTGCCGTACACATGTTTTAGTCATGCATATCGTTGTTGGCCTAATTATAAACTGAATTATACCCCTCCATGTTTTTAATCCCGTGTTTCTTGCTTTTAAGCATTTCTAATTAAAATACAAGCTGCGATCAGGAAGTAATGAGCCAACTCTACAAACAGTGCCACAACTGTTTTGTGTGTGTGTGTGTGTGTGTCAATTCCCCACAATGTTCCATAAACAATGTAGACTATAGAACTAGATATGGAGTGTTTACCTACTTGTAGATCTGTTATTTGTACATGCCGGGCATACCTATTTATAACAATCTTATTTTTATCTGATACATTTTAAACTGGTTCATATACAGTGCTGTTGCTGATGATGATAGCTTGTTTTGAGTCGCTGTTAGCAATGTTAATTTTTCTTATCTGCACGCACTCAAAAAGGTCGAAACAAGAAGAGCATTTATTTACATCATTCCATTCTTCTTATCACTTCTTTTATAATTCGCATTTTCTCTTGATGTCTGAAACGCGTGTGTGCAAGTAAAGTGTGTACAATGACAAGCAAGATAATAACACCGTTTTATAGTTTTACTAGAATATAGATATGGCGTGCGTCTATACAATGACATGCGTATTCAGTACTGCATGATGAATTCCCACTTCCGTGAGTATTTATTCGTATTTGGAGAGATAGTAATTGTATTATTGTTCTTTGAATCTTACTATGTCGTCTTCAGCATCCAATAGTGGAAGACTCTGGTTTCATCCAAGAGTTTGTTTTTTTTATATCACTCTGATTGAGCTTGATTCTCACAGACGTAGTTGTAAGTAAGATTGTTCACTGCAGAAATGTTAACATAGTTTGGTCTACGATAGTTTCACCTTGTTATTGCAAGAAGTGGCGTTGTCTTTTGATAATCACTTCTCTCTCTACCGTGATCCGGATCAGCATTGCTGTTAGTTCCTCTCACAGGCAGCTCAGATCTCGCTGAAAAAGAACTTGACAGGTATTTAAACAGAAAACATTGAATTATTACTGGAACGATAACTTGCCTACTGCACTTATATATTTGGAGTTAAATTCAATAAATTAAAAAAAAAAAAATACAAGTAATTTATTCAACAAGGAATACAAAATTTTTAAGTTTTTCCTTAATCCATGGATTTTCAACAAATAAATCATTTCATCAAAGGAAATGTTTTTAGCAAAATAAAGTTCATAAGTAGTCATAAATTTTTCTATTTAGCGTAAAAAATTAGTGAAAAATTAAAAGTTTGGATGAAAAGCCTAAAAGAAGCAAAGATTAAGAAAGGATATTCCATGGTGTAAATGCAGGAAAAATATAAGCACGATCGTAAAATCCAATGAAATGAAGAAATAAATAATCCAGAATCAATTGGAGAGTTTTTTAAAATCCAAAATAGGCATATAAAGTAATCCATAAGACGCGGTATGGTAGAATCCATTGTTGATTGTAACAATTCCACAAGCGTACGAAATATTTAAATATTGATATTAATATTTTTATAGACTTTAACTTCACAGCTTGGAAGTATTTCAAAATTTTAGTTAATTTATGTACATACACATGTATAAGCACATATATATGTAAACATTGCAAGGTCTATACAGATCGATCAACGTTTCGACATTTTCATTTTTTATCAGGACTCAAGTGAATTTTGTAGTCAGAAACTAAGGCTAAAAATATATTAAAATTTTCCTAGAAAGCCATTGAAAAAGTGGACGGAACGATCCTTTTCTTATTTATTATTCTATCCATCTTTGTCAGTCGCCTGATTGTTTTTGCTTTCATGACTTATTCATTTGCTGCCCTCTCTTCCAGCACTTAGGGTCTGTTCGTCGTTTCACCACAGAGTAATTTAATCCCACATTATTTTGGTCTTACTCACTAAGCAAATCATAGATTAGTAAAAAAAAAAAAAAAAAGAAAAATGTGAGAAAGCTCCCTTTTTTCTTAGATTAAAATTCGTTCTTTAACTTTTTTTTTTATATGGGTTGATTAAATTTATCTGTATTTTGAAACTAATTTCTTCATTTTAACTGGATAGTTTACATAAATGAGTAAACGACCAGAAAATAAATAAGATGCAATAAAATAAACAAATGTATAGAAATCAAGTAAAACTTGTATAAATTATACACATGCATGATCCCGGCAGTGACAACAAGTGCAGATTCTTTCACACAAAAGTAGAGTATGAACCACCTGACATCCAACTGTAAGATTCTGCTGGGAGGGGGGGGGCTACTATACAATGTGACAAAATGAAGCGTTTCAATATTTCCACTGGACGATCTGTAAAGAGTTGAATATTGAATGTAGCAGCAAGTCATGAGAACATGTACGAAAAAGAACAGTTGAAAATTAAATCATACGCTATCCACTATGCAATTCCTAGAGCTATGCACCTAGAAAACGGAGCTATTAGACTAGACTAGTGGTGGGACGATTAATCGGAATCGGAATCGTTAATCGTAAGAATCGTGTATTTTGGAAGGTATCGGAATCGGAATCGCATCGTTAAAAAATACCTTAATTTTCCGATTCCTTCATTACGATTCTTTTAGTCTGATGTTGAAAAAAAGAAAAAAAATTCCTGATATTTCTAACCACAAGAGAGAAATAAAAAGAAACCAAAGAAATTCATTATTAACAGGGCAATGCTTAGTGCCCCCTCCCTTACAAGGTTCATTCATTCAGATCTATTGTAATCAAAACTACAAAAGAGTTAACTTGAAAAGAAGTATGCAGGGCTCTACATTGCGAGTAAAAATAAAAAAAAACGCTTATCTTTTTGGCGACTGTTTTTTTTACTGACAAATCTTCTAATAGTGAATGAAAATGCTTTTTCAACTTATATTTTCTTAAAATAAAACGAGCAAAGTCAAATTATTTAAACAGTAAAAGGTTTGATAGAACAATATACTTTTTTTTCTTTTTTTTTAAAGAAGGCTTTTGAAAGAAATATCTCTAAAATGAAATTGATCACGTTGTATCATTTCGCAAAGTTTTGACAATAGTCGGTTTCTTTTGAAGTTTCAAAAAAATCGACCCCATACCTATCTCTTCCAAACCTAAAGTTATTAAATAACCCCTTCGTTAATTTAAGGGTAATTAATTCAATTCAGTCAAGTTTTTTTTTTTTTTTTATTTCATTGAAATAAAATCCATTATTTTTTTTTCTCCAGAAAGATAAAACCCTGAATTTGATTATATTAAAAGCAGAATAATATAATCTTTTTTCTAGAATTTTAAATTGAAAATTAAAAGTGTTTTGCGCAGTTCTTTGCCGAACGAAAAAGAAATTAATATATATATTTTTAAAAGGTTTTGTAATCAGTTAATTTGTATGTCTAAATAATATTTACGATTAATTAAATAATTTCATTTTAAAAAGTATTTATAAATAGAATTTTACTAAGGACTTATAGTTGGGTTTGTATTACTGTACACATAGATTCGAAAAAGTTGTCAAAAAACAAATATATAACAAATAAATGTTATCAAAGGCAAGAGAAGTTATTTTTCTACCTAACTGGATATATTTTTCGGGTTTTTATTCAATGTAACATGTTTATTCAGCTCGAAAAGCATACATTGTTTACCGATGTATTGGAAAATTCAAAATGGCGGCCGACACTGTCTTTAACACGGTAAGTTTGGGAAAATATGTTATAAATAATTAACTATACAAAATACTGCTAGAAACTCGCTCAATATATGTTACCATGACATATTTTGATATATATTCGATGTTTTTTTTATAGTATTTTGTCTAGTTTATTATTTATAACACCTTTTCCCGAACTTACCATGTTAAAGAGAGTGTCGGGCGCCATTTTGAATTTTCCAATACATCGGTAAACACTGCATGTTTTTCGAGCTGAATAAACATGTTATATTGAATAAAAACAAAAAAAATGTATCCAGTTTGGTAGAAAAGTAACTTATCTTGCCTTTGATAATATTTGTTTGTTATATATTTGTTTTTTGACAACTTTTTCAAATCTATGTGTACAGTAATACAAACCCGGTTATTTTGTATCTATGGCGCCATGTCACGTGGTATATTGTTTTTTTTTTCATTACGCAAGTTCATTTATAAATTATTAAATTAAATATTTATCTTTTTTATATTTAATTAGTATATATTTTCTTTCTCTTCCGCTATATTTTTTTATTTAATTCATTAAATCTGTTAATTATGAGGAACAAAATAATGAATCGTGTGTATTTATTCTCTAATTTTCTTGTTTTTGTTCTGTTATATAAATTCTATTTTATTTGTTTTTTCTCTGAAGGATAAATTCTATTTTCTTTGAGTTTTTTTTTCTGTATTCCAATTAAGTAAAATAAATTTTCTCTAGAATAAATTTTGCTAATTTTTCCGTTTAGTTTGCTATATAATAATTTTATTTAATCCAAAACACGACGGTGTAGACATAAAATATCTCTTCCAAAGTTAGGGAACATATTTGGGAACTACCGACCATAAGTATAAAACTACCTGGTATATTTCAAAACAATAAATTCCCTAGGAATCGGAATCGTACTTGGTATCGGAATCGTTAATCAATATTTTCCTGGAATCGGAATCGTATAAAAATTAGGAATCGTCCCAACACTAGACTAGACATAGTGATTTAGGACAAAGAGAAAGAAGTGACTTTAGAAATTAGTGTCTCTAATGATGCTGGTTCAAACAGAGCTGAGAGAGAAAAAGAAAAACTGAAAAGATAACAAAATAACTTATGTTTGTCTTGAAAAGAATTTCAAAAACTACCTGACAAATATACCTGGTAAACCAAGTGTGAGAGAGATTCAAACAATTGCACTTAAAGGGACGACCAGAATCTTAAAAACATACTTATTTGTACGCATGTATATCCACCCATACACACATATACATATACACACATATACATGCATGTAATTTACGCCTATATACCCACATATATTTATCTACACACTCATCCATAAATATACACATACATATGTACATCCACATACATACCCACATTACCATAATGCAAAGGCACAAATATACAGAAAAGATGACGTCACATTTATATTTACATATTTATGCTAATTGCTGTAGTTATATACTTTTAAACCTGTTGGTGCTAAAATTATTAGAATCTGTAACATGTAATATTTGTAAAGTTCGTTGCTATTATTTATTTATATCCGAAGTATCAAACTTTTACCCAACCATTATTTTTACTAACACTAATTAGGATTTTAGATAATCTTTCCTGCCATTATTTTCAGGGCATGATATGTTTCCCCGGAGGAGTCGTTAGTTTCCTCTGAGATGTTATAGTGGGGTTTTTTTTGTTTTTTTTATTCAATTTTCACCCCAAACAAGGCACAGTGCCACTTTGAAGCAGGGGGCTACTATTAGGGAATTAATTAGTGGGGTCATTATGAAGGGAGAAGAGTAGAAAGATGTTTGTTAACATTACACTTGAATTTCTGCATATCATTGCAGTTGGGAAAGCAGAATCCCGGAAGGGAGTTCCAAAGCCCCGCAGTTCTGGGGAAGAAACTATTGGAGTAAAAGGCTTTCTTGCACCTAGAGATCTCTACTGTAAAGGGATGAGATTTAGTAGCTTGTCGGGTTTGTCGGGGGTAGTTACGTCAGGGAGGTACAAGTGTTTGCAGTTCGTCAGAGCATTCACCATTAAAGTATTTGTAGAACAGGCAGAGGGATGCAACATCTCGTCGATGGGACAGAGGTTGAAGCCTAGATGACAGTTCAGGACCTATCAGGTTGGCGACTCTTTTTTGAACCCTGTCCAGGAGCGAGAGACAAGCAGCAGATGCATCAGCCCAGATGTGACAACAGTACTCCATACATGGGCGAATGGTTGCCTTATAGAGGTATAGGATACTGGCAGGCGTAAGTAGTTTTCTAGCACGGTAGAGGGAGCCAACCTTCCTTGCAGCAGCCTTGGCAATGCTCTCAATGTATCTATTCCAGTTCATATTCCCTGTAAACGTTAGGCCGAGGAGTTTAAAAGGAGTACTTTCGGGCAATGTGCTCTTGGCCATTGCTATTGGTGGCAGAGAAGGTTTCTTGTAGTTATTGAAGGAAACAAGCTTAGTCTTAGCAGCATTGAATGAGACCAACCATTTTTGTCCCCACTCCACTACGGATTGGAGGTCATCCTCTAGTGTTTCTGCCATTTCCTTGGATATGTGTTCATTTGTTTTCCCCTCATATCTGTTATAGAGAGTGGTGTCATCGGCAAATATACCCATCTCCGAAACAATATTATCAGGGAGGTCGTTTATGAATATCAGGAATAATAGAGGTCCAAGGATAGACCCCTGAGGTACTCCCGCATTTGTCATATTGTTTGGATGTACATCCGTCGAGGACAACTTTGATTTTTCTATTACTTAAGAAGGATTTAATTACATTATGAATTCTTCCAGTGATTCCATATGACCTCATTTTCCTTAGAAGACCATCGTGCCATACCCTGTCTAAAGCCTTAGATATATCAAGGGCCACCGCTCTACCCTCCCCTGTTTTATCCAATGAACGGTATATACGTTCAGAAACTACAGTTAAGATATCTGCTCTTGAACGGGTTTGCCTGAATCCATATTGTTTGTCAGTCAGGAGTTTAGCAGCTGTTAGGTGCTGGACTAGGGCTTGATTAACTAAGGACTCAAATATTTTGGCGAAAAGCGGGAGGAGGCTAATGGGGCGATAATTTAGTGGGTCAGTTTTTTCACCAGAATTCTTGAAGACTGGTACCACAGAGGCAGTTTTCCAGCAGTCGGGAAAACAAGATTCGTTAAGGCATTTATTGTAAAGTTTGGACAGAACTGGAGCAACCTCGGCAGAGCATTTTTTTAATAGCACAGCCGGGATGAGATCTGGTCCACATGCTTTTGAGGTGTCTAGGTTTTTTATAATAGCATGTACCTGAGAAGGGGTGATTTTCAAATCGTCAAGTGTGGCGTCTGTTCGCAGAGGAAAATCAGGGAGTGAGTGGTGTACCGAGTTCAGTGTGGAGTTTGAGGCAAACCGACTGGCAAGCAGATTAGCCTTGTCAGTTGCCGTGCAAGCAACCTCATGATTGTTTGTTAGTGGGGGAATAATTGACTGTCCATTATTAACTACGCTGTTGTAGATTTTCCAAAAATCCCGGGTTCCTAATTTCTGTGCTTCGATGCGCTTTCTGGTGGTTTCAGAGTAATCTGTCTTAGCTGTGTCTATCACTCTCTTACAATTATTTCTAGCTTCTATAAACTTCTGTTTATTTGAGCTGGACTTATGTCGGTTGAATCTGCGGAACGCATGCTGCCTTTGACAAATGGCAGCTGCACAAGCAGAAGTAAACCATTGAGGAGAGTGGGGCTTGCTATAGTATTTCCGTGCGGGAACATGTGCTTCAATAGCAGTTTTGAACCATTCAGTTGTCTCATTTGCACACTGTTCCGCTGGAAGAGTAAAGATATTTTGCCATGGGGCATCTCTGATGAGCTCCCTGATGGCTTCCCAATCAGCCTTTTTGTAATACCTCGTTGTTTTGAGTAGTGGGTCTTCAGTTTTAGGGTGAGAATTTAGGCTGATTTCTACCATTATCACTGCGTGATCAGCATTCCCGAGTGGGCTGTGGGAATTTGTTGTACAGTCATTGGGAACCGTTGTCAGAAAGAGATCTAGAAGTGAGGCATGTTGATCGTGCTGGTCTGGGAAACGTGTCGGAAATGTAACCAACTGAGATAGGGAATGAGATATAGAGAAGCTATGTGTTGCGCTACCAGCTACGTCTGTGTGATTTGAGAATCCTAGCCAGTTACTGTGGTGGACATTGAAGTCACCAAATACATGTATTTGTGCGCTAGTATCGAGGGAGAGTGCTATATCTATGCTGTCTGAGACTTTGTTTATTAGGGTACAGTCTTGGTTTTATTAGGTTATTACCAAACTAATGTTGAGTGAAATGCCTAAGATAATATTTATTTCATCTCTATGGTTGAGCAAGTCATCTTTGCCTAGGAATGTAATTCTAACTGATTTATCATTAGGTCGGGTTGTGCAGTTTCAGGGTTGCAGCTTTCTTTAGAACGTTCCATGTTACTACGAATATATGTTCTTTAAGAGATACCTACACCACTATCTGGATTATTAAATGATATTTTATGGTCTCTATATCTCGTTTTAAATTCAGTACTTGTCCTGCCTATGTAGTGGTTTGCATTGTTAGGATTATTTTCTGGGAATACAGTACCCATGTAAACTATAATTTTTGTTAAACATTTTCCTTGTAATAGGCATTCATTTTTATTTCTACAGTTACGAAAGTAACTGTAGAAATAAAAATGAATACTGACATTATTGCTATTTTGTGTATTAGTTCTATCATCTTGAATTCGTATCTTCTTATGGCTCTTAATTATTTCTAGATTATCAGTACAACTGTAGCTAAATTTTATTTAAAGATTAAGGCACGTCCAATTTTGTTTTTTATTAATAGATTGACCGAGGGCATATATCAGATAATTCCCCGTCGTCTAGTTTTCCTTCTGTTAATTTTGTTTCTATTGCTATGTTTGATTTTTGTATTAATATAGCCACTATTTTTAATGTACTGTTGTATGTGCGACTATTATTGTTGAACTTTTCTTCAACAGAGGAATTATTACTAATTCTATGGTCTATCAATATAAAAATATGTTTAATAATAGTCTGGGTGATTAACATATTGGGTCATACTTTTCTTTCATAAATGGTTTATAAGTGCCATCGTTAAGGTTGACTGTAGCATCTAGAAAGTAATTTGATTCTAGCCATTATGTCAACTTAAAATCCTAAGTGTTTCATAATTTCGTGTTTTTTAGTCCTTTCAGCTTTAGATTTAGTGGTATTTCTAATTATAGACTATAACCCCTATATAGTTCTATATCCTTAACCTTCATAACACCTCATTGCGTTAGTAGGTCTCTTTATTTTATGTAAACTACTAGTTTATCAAGAAAGTTCTTTCGGAATTTTTAATTTTGATTTCAAATGATGTATTTTAAAAAAAGTTTTTATTATAATACCTTTACTTTATATATCATTTTAAAGAGCAGTTTTCGCTCTATTGAATCGTTTAAATTACAGTCGTTTTAAAACAATTATGTCTTTTTTTAAGAACGTTGAATACAAGTAGCAATACACATGAAAAAATTTAAATGGCTTAAAATATTTCAATATTGGTATATATAGAAAGAGCTTGATAAGCTAAAAAAGAATCTTTTAAAAATTTTTAAATCCAATTAAAATCAAGGAAGTTATGACTATTTTTATGCCTTGCACATTTGGATATTTTCACCTCTTTAAGACCATATGCGTTTTATCACATTTTTTGCACTACTTTTTCAGTAAAAATACTATATCTTTGTTAAAACACAAATTTGCCATATAAGTGTATTTTTGTGCAAGGAATCTGAATATGCTATTGACAATCTCCAGAAATCAATGGTTTCCAAATAATTTGCAGTAAATGCACATAAATATGCTGCGATTGCTTAAAAATGCCATGTATTCATTAAAAGAAAAGAAGTTAGAGAACTTAAAGTTTAGTTGTAATGCATTTTATGTGCCAAAAATTGAAATCGAAGTCTAGGATTGATTAAAAATGAATACATTGCAGTATTTCTTTGGTATTATTGTAGATTAATACCTTCTGTTATCCCTCCCCATCTGACCACCTCTCCAAAATATGTGATTCTACCTTTAAACAATTGCATGTGAACAACTTGAAAAGATAAACAAAAATTATTTTAGAATTTAATGTAAAATGATTCTCATTTTGAATCATTCGAGCATTTTAAAGCAGTTACCCCCCTTTCCCTATGATAGATAAATCCTAGGTGTTTCTTTTTTGGTTTGTTTGTTTGTTTTCTAAAAGGTGATTATGTGTGGTTTTAAAAGGGTCTTTGTGCAATTATGAGAAGGTAGGGAGGTTGCCACTCTGACTTTGGGTTAATGATAGGGCTAAGGAAAATTATGTGTGAACATCCTGAAGACTTGATAGAAACAAAACAAAAACAATTTTAGAATTTAGAGTGGGGGTTGGTTTCACATAAATGTAAAATAATTCACCATTTCAAGACGATCCTAACGTTTTAGGACAGTTGACCAATTTATTGGGGGGGGGGGTAATCATGTGCACTTTTCTTTAAACGTTTTTCATGCTTTTTTTTTTTTTTTACGTTTATATGAGCTCACAGAGGAAGTTTGTTTAGTGGGGAGCTCTGCCACTTGTACTTAGCGTTATTGTAAAGGCTAAAGGTTTTAGGAGGAGGTTTGCCACTTATACCTAGGATTAGACATAAAATTAAGCGAGTTTTTTTTGTTTTGTTTTTTAAGAGGGTGTTTGATACCCATTGTGAAACTTTACAAGAATTATGACAGACAAAAATAAACGTTATTTAAAAAAGTGACGTCCCTCTAACAGAAAACATGATGCTTGGAAAAATATCAAGTATTTAAATTCAATTTAAATATAAAAAAAGAAACAAGTTTTTTGCTAAAGCTGACAAATTGTTAAAAATTTTGAATTAATGTTATTTAGATTTTTAATTACATTTCATGTCTTTTCCTACTGTTGTTATTTTTTTAATTTTGTATTTTGATCATTTTAGGGCACTTTTATTTTAGAATTTCTGAAAAAATTTGATAGTTTACTCTCAAGGATATCCCTGAAGAAAAATTATTTTGTAAATTTATGATTTTTTTTTACACTAAGTTAGAAATATTCAGGAAGCAATATAGAAAATCAGAGGGAAAAATCGTGCTTTTAGGAAGATATAGACAAAAGTTTAAAAAGTTGGGTCAAAATGACACCACCACCACCCTATGGTCTTTTGAAGGTTAAAAGTTAATAAAAATTGTTGGCTTGAGAGTAAGTCATTTGGTAGGGTGTCATTATGGGCCAGGTTGCCTGCACAGTCCCCCCTTTGAAGGAGCACCCCACGGAAAAGAGCGCCACCTCCCTGCCATCTCTGATCATGAGATTGGGGGGAGAGATGTGGTGAAAATAGAGACGAAAATACGAACGACCTACCCGTGAAGAGTCCACGTGTCTGCCTGTCATATGCGTTGGACAGGAAAAAGAAATCAAGATGGCGTCTGCGATATTTAACAGAAACGCTGTCGCTCTGGTAATCTCGCGAGGACACGCGGGTGAATATAATATAAAAGCAGGTCGCTTGGAGGAGTGGGGGAGTTTCGCTGTTCAGACAGTAAACAGGTGTCGTTACAAGACGGTTACTCAGTGCATTGGAACGAGTGAGGAAGGTTCCATTTCTACAATTCTCAATAAACGAAATAAATAAAATTAAATAAAACAAATGTTAAAATATCACTTAATTCTACGTGGAAAATTATCAATTACTTCAATGAGAAAAATAAACCTAATTTAAAATTAGCAAAATAAAATATATTCTAACACATTGCGTCGCCTTATACAGTATTTGAACCGAAACGACACGGGATTCGTTTTATTGATTAGGGGGAGGGGGCTTTTGAAATCTTGACTAAATGTTTTTTTCGTTACTTGTTGTCGTTCCTTTGTCGTTGTTGTCGTTTAATTTTTTTTTTTTTTCTGTTTTCTTCAAATAAACAAACTCTCCAAACTACCGTAATTAAAATGGTAACTTATCTTGCCTTTGGTAGCATTTACTTGTTATGCATTTTTTGGTCACTGTTTCGTTTTTCTTACTTTTTTTTTATACTATAAAATGCCTCTTTTGTTTATCAAATTATGATCGACCAAAATGAATTCGTATGTTTATTAACTGAAATTAGTTTGAATATTCAATACAATTTCTTTTCTTTTCTTTTCTTTTTTGATCTACTGTGATCTAGCTCACCACTCACTTTTAAAGCATCTTCTTTATTGGTGAAGGAGCATGCGTAATATTTAGTTTGGGAGGAAGGGGGATTTTAAAACATTTAATTAAATTTTTAAAAGTATCAAGATCTGATATTAATGAAAGCATTCAAATCATGTTTTATAGTTTTCTTGTTATTTTTTTAGGGGTTTGAGGTAAAAATACTAAAAACTGAAGTCTAGGCGGCAACACACCCTCTAAAAAAAAAACCCTTGATCTTATGATTTAGTCATGTTTAATGGCCTATTTGATGGTCTTTAGGTACCTCCAATCCGTTGTGTAGAACGTCATTATTATACAATAAGTAGTGACGTCATCATTTCGTGTGTTTGGGTCAATTTCTATGGAAGATCATTTATGCAAAAATTTATGAATAAATAAAATGTACAATAAAAAAAAAATGGATAAAAATCACTATAAAACTTACCTTTTATAAAACAAATACATTTTACATAACGAACTACATAGACGATAAAATTACTTTTAACCTGTTCTGGTGATACATGTATGTAAATATGCTGTGCTTACAGGCGTCCATACTTTTTTGGAAAAACAGCGGAAAATTTGAATATCACCCTCTGTCATTTTAAATAATCAAATCAAAACGAATTTTTTTTAGTCGATTTTGCTTTTGTAATTTTTATTATCTCAAGTCATATATTCTATTATATGAATATTTTTTTTATTATTGGAAACCTGTTATATAAAAAAAAAGCTGTTTAAACTTCATATCGCGTAATATTTGAATTTAATATAATTTAAAGCTTTTTAAAAATAATTATTTTTTAGAATTGATTTTTTTTTTGTGTGTGTGTGATTCGAATAATTGTATTACCGAGAGAAAAAATCAAAAAAATTTTTTTTTTTTTAACATAATATTGATTTTATGTCCAATTTTATTTACAACTTTAAGGTTAATGAAAAAAATGACAGGATTTTATATATATTTATTTACCAGAGGTGAAAAAAAAACGGACTAGAATGCTCAATATGTAGCCAGAGCAAAAAAATTCCTGTCCATCTATGAATTCTGACGGTGCTAGTTGGATATTTCCTCTCTTTGAGGATCTTCCTCTAGCTGAAACAATATGTAAACTCATTCTGGACTCACAGTAATAAATTTCCTATATAATATATATATATATATATATATATATATAACTACTTCATTTACTCACATAAAATTAATATACGAAAGTATAGATTTATGCGTAAACTTTACTTATCAACACAACCTGTAGTACTTACCAACACAACAAACGCCCTCGTGTTTGTGCCTTGTATAGGCATGCGCGACAACAAAACTTGGGTTTTTATAAGCGGAAGTCTCGAGGTTGTCAGGAATCTACAGGCGCATGCGCAAGAGAAGGGATTGAGATAGTGGTATAAAGGCAGGTCGAGTGAGAAGGTTGTTGTTGTTGTTGTCATTGGACGTTACAGTGACGCGTGCGTTAGCAGGTGATTAAGAGGCGGTTTATTTTTGTGTGTCAAGTCGCGCACCTCGGTGAAGGTCATATAAATCGTTCACCTCGGTGAAGGTCATAAGCTATTTTGGCGATTTCATTTTGTCTCTTTTCCTGGACAACTATGGCTGGGGCAAAGTTTGATTTAAAACTGATACCCGAATTCGACGGATCCACTTCTGTTGTCGACTGGGTCGAAAGGGTTGAGCTGACCTGCAACCTCTGTGAAGTAAAGGGGGTGCATACCGTGATTCCCCTGAGATTGGCTGGAGGCGCCCTAAGTGTATATCAGCAACTGAGTGCTGTGGAGAAGGCTGATATTACCTGTATAAAAAATGCTTTATACAAGGCATTTGCCATGGATCCCTGTACGGCCTACGAAAAATTTGCCACTAAGAAGCTCATGCCAGGAGAAACCGTGGACGTCTTCTTCGCGGAGCTGAAGAAACTTGCAGTTCTATTTGGCAATGGAGTGTCAGAGCGAACACTGCCATATGCGTTTGTGGCCGGCCTTCCCACCCATGTTAAGCAACTGTTGAGGGCTTCCACCAGCGTATCTGTAACGCCCATGGAACATTTGTTAGAACGCGCTCAAGCCATTATCAGGGATGAGGAGGACCTGAGGGAACCGGTTGTAATGATGGCGCAGGCAGCCAAGACTAATGCTGAAAAGAGTCCCAGTTTGAGACCCACGACCAATGGGAGATGTTTCTGCTGTGGCCAGCGAGGCCATATCGCAAGAAATTGTACTAACAAGGGGCGGGGGCGCCCGCGCTGTTTCCAATGTGGTAGCTATGGACATTTATCCCAAAATTGTGCGGGAAATGATCAGGGGGCAGGACGTCAGCGCCGCCCTGTTCCCTGGACAAGATTTAATTGAGGCGCAACCGACAATAAATGTGTACGTGGACCAAGTGCTTTGTTCAGCTCTTCTCGACTCCGGGTGCTCACACACTATCATGAGTGCCAAGTTGTGTCGAAACTGGACAAAGCAGAACATCAAAGTAACCACAATAGGTGGCAATACGCAAGCTTGCTGTGGAGCCGGAACTGTCAAAGTCCACACAGACTCTGGTGTGGCCGCAAACATTAATGTGCTGGTGATGCGAGGGGATTTGCTGGGATTCGATGTACTGTTGGGATATGATGCTATTAAGGCACTGGGGGGAGTGGTTATCGGAAGAGATGGGACTGTGCGATTTTTGGAAACCCCAGTGTGTGCTGCAGTTCACATTGATCGGCCTGATTTTAAGGTGGACTACGACCCTCACCAAAAAGCATGGACTGCATCGTGGAAGTGGACAGAAGGAAGGGCGCCAACCGAACTCAAGAATAGCATTGCATAGTACTCGATACCCGACGAGGCCCGTAATGAATACGAGAAGGAACTTGAGGCATGGATCCAGGATGGATGGCTGATCACCTACCCCAACAAGCTGGGACCACCCAAGGGTCTGATTTCCTTAATGGCGGTAGTCCAGCATAACAAATCAAAAGTTTGTCCGGTGCTGGACTATCGTGAACTCAATAGATACATTGAGACGTACACTGCCGATGCTGACGTGTGCGCCAGCAAGCTGAGAGAATGGCGCCAGAAGGGCTCCAATGTGTCTATAGTAGACTTGCGGAAGGCTTATTTGCAGGTGCGAGTGGATGAGAAATTGTGGCCGTTCCAGACAGTGTGGTTCCGGGGTCAGAGATACTTCCTTACTCGGCTTGGTTTTGGGTTGAATGTGGCACCGCAAATCATGAAGACCATCGTAAATGCAGTGTTGTCCCAGGAAAAGACCACTGAGGACGCAACATCGGCCTATATTGATGATGTGTACGTCAATGAAGACGTACAATCTGCGTCGCACGTCAGAGAAAAGTTAGCTCAATTCGGGTTGGAGTGCAAGGATCCCGAACGTCTGAGGGATGGAGCACGAGTATTAGGATTGGACGTTTGCGGGAAAGACGGTACCTTACGATGGAGGCGTGGCAGTGAGATTCCAACCATCCCTGATGTTATTACGCAGCGGACTATTTTTTCTTTGTGTGGGAAACTTATTGGTCACTTACCAGCGTGTGGCTGGCTCCGAGCAGCTGTGGGCACCATCAAACGCAGCGCAAGTTTAGTAACTACAGGTTGGGATGATGTATCTGATGATGCTCTTCTAACTCTGATGACGACAGAAACCCTAGAGAGAGTTAACAAGGAGGATCCTGCCCGTGGAGAATGGTGTGTCGATGGGGACACTGTGAATGTGTGGGTTGACGCTAGTTCTTTGGCATTGGGAGTGTTATTGGAGCAACGTGGAAATGTAATTGAAGACGCATGCTGGCTGCGACCTGTGAATGATGCTCAACACATCAACCTGGTGGAACTGGATGCTGTTGTGAAGGGTTTAAATCTGGCACAGCAATGGCAGTAGGGGCGATTGGAAGTTGAGCCTGTGTGGCAACGATTAGCGATGGATATTACCCATTACAGTGGTAAGCCCTTTCTAATCCTTATCGACTGTGGACCCACTCGTTTTGCGGTGTGGCGGCAAATGACCAGGCAGGACTCAGCGAATGTTGTCCGCCAACTGTCATCTATCTTTTCTGAGCGAGGTGCGCCGGAAGAGATATTGACGGACAACGATGCTGCTTTTTGTAGCCACCAAGTTCGGCAGTTGTTGAATGAGTGGGGTGTCCGACTACGACTGTGATGTGCTCATGTGCCATCAGGGAATGGCATTGCTGAGAGGAGCCATCGCAGCATCAAGAGAATTGCTGCCAGAAAGCAATGCACCATTACGGAGGCCATGTATTGGTATAAATCACACCAAAGGATGGGAAGACACTAACAACAGCACCGGCCAATGCCATACACACATACCGTGTTAGGATAAAGGGCATTGACACTGTCCAACCAATCGACGAGGAGAGTCATAACAAATACAAGGTAGGGGATCCAGTTTGGGTTAGACCCCCTGGAAACCGGTGCACCACCAAGTTCAAGCGAGGACGAATATCTGGAGTGGTCAGCCAGCAGTCGGTCCTTGTTGATGGAACCCCACGCCATGTGCGCGATCTTTGCCCGGCTAGTGAAGTACATCCCACAACTACAGAGAGCGATGAATCATCAGATGATGAGCTGCTAATGAGTGAGGTCACCGAGCAAGAGAGTGGTAGTTGTAGTTCGTCTGATCAGGCAGGATCAGAACCAGAACCAGAACCACACCCAGAACCAGAACCAGAACCTGAATCCGAGAGTGTAAATACCACCCTTCGCAGAAGCCAACGAACTAAAAGGCAACCCCCGGAGTGCACTCTGTGATCATCAGATCAGGGGGGAGTGTAGTACTTACCAACACAACAAACGCCCTCGTGTTTGTGCCTTGTATAGGCATGCGTGACAACAAAACTTGGGTTTTTATAAGCGGAAGTCTCGAGGTTGTCAGGAATCTACAGGCGCATGCGCAAGAGAAGGGATTGAGATAGTGGTATAAAGGCAGGTCGAGTGAAAAGGTTGTTGTTGTTGTTGTCATTGGACGTTACAGTGACGCGTGCGTTAGCAGGTGATTAAGAAGCGGTTTATTTTTGTGTGTCAAGTCGCGCACCTCAGTGAAGGTTATATAAATCGTTCACCTCGTTGAAGGTCATATTTACTTCAAAAGTGCTCAATACGTAGGTAGAGCTAGTTAGTAATTTATAAGATATATATGGCGATTAAGCTACACTGAATATTCAGCATTTCATCCACTCTAGGATTCGTCAGGCTTATGCGCGAATTCTGTGGTTGTTTATCGTTTTTATATGGTCCTCTTCTGTTGAGGATTTAGTTAGCCAATCAGCTTTCTAGTATCCACCGCGCCCCTTCCTACCAGCCAATGGGCATGCATTTTATCAAACAAAGGATCTGTTTTAAAACTAGGTTAGTGGTTTAAGGCAGACATTTTCTTTTTCTTTTTTTCTTTTCTTTTTTTTTCCTTTTTTTTTGTTAGTTTATATATAAATATACATATGTGTACATACATATATGCACATATATATATACATACATATATGTGTGATCGTTTATGTATATTCATGTTTATTTAATTTATTTATTTGTTTATTTTCTATTGTTTTTGTTAGTTTTAAAACTATTTTGTATCGCTATCCGAGAGTAAATTTTATTTTGTGAACAGTTATTTGCTATTTCTCTTCTGCAGTTTAATAGATTTTGGGGTTCTTTAAAGTACAGGATAGCAAATTTTTCATGAAGGCATAATTTACATGGGTCGTCTAAATGCCTACACGTGGTAGCTTGTCTTATTATTTTCCATTCGACTACTGGCGAATGTCCGCTTTCTTTGAGTTCCCAGTATTTATTTGCTAGTGTTGTTCTTATACAGTGTTTTTTATTGTTGAATGTACTTTTGTAGTCATAGTATTGGGTTTTGAAATCTAAGGAAGTCATGCCTACATAATATTTCTTGTTATTCGGGTTTTCTTTCGCAAATATTGTTGCCTGATAAACTACGCTTTTTGTTAGACATTTATTTTGAACTGGGCAAAGTGTGCGGTGTCTACAGTTGCATTTATCTTGTTCGTTATTAGTATTTTTTTTTTATAGTATGGTTGTTCTTGTCCGGGGTTGGTTTGTTATTATTATTATTATTATTATTTCTGCTAGTGTTAGTTTTATTTTTGTCATGGTGTCTACTTTTTTTATTGTTTATTTTGTTGTTGTTTACATTGTTTTCATTTAGTATTTTGTTATTATGTGCTTTAATTATCATCTCTAAATTTTCGCAACAACTGTAAGATAACTTCAAGGTATTTTTATTGAAGATTTTGTGTAAGGGGTTGGTTGCGGGAAAGTGTTTTTCAATAAGATCTAGAAATTTCTTGCCAAGTTTTATTTTTAACATTTGATTGTCTGGGGCCGTATACCAAATTATAGTTTTTTTTCTTCTATTTTTAATTTTATTATAGTTATTGGTAGTGGTGGGATGATTAATCGGAATCGTTAATCGTAAGAATCGTATATTTTGGGAGGCATCGGAATCGCATCGTTAAAAAATACCTTAATTTTCCGATTCCTTCATTACGATTCTTTTAGTCTGATGTTGAAAAAAAGAAAAAAAATTCCTGATATTTCTAACTGCAAGAGAGAAATGTAGCATGTTATAAAAAGAAACCAAAGAAATTCATTATTAACAGGGCAATGCTTAGTGCCCCCTCCCTTACAAGGTTCATTCATTCAGATCTATTGTGATCAAAACTACAAAAGAGTTAACTTGAAAAGAAGTATGCAGGGCTCTACATTGCGAGTAAAAATAAAAAAAAAACGCTTATCTTTTTGGCGACTGTTTTTTTTACTGACAAATCTTCTAATAGTGAATGAAAATGCTTTTTCAACTTATATTTTCTTAAAACGAGCAAAGTCAAATTATTTAAACAGTAAAAGGTTTAATAGAACAATATACTTTTTTTTCTTTTTTTAAAAGAAGGCTTTTGAAAGAAATATCTCTAAAATGAAATTGATCACGTTGTATTATTTCGCAAAATTTGGACAGTAGTCGGCTTCTTTTCAAGTTTCAAAAAAACCGACCCCATACCTATCTCTTCCAAACCTAAAGTTATTAAATAACCCCTTCGTTAATTTAAGAGTAATTAATTCAATTCAGTCAAGATGTTTTTTTTTTAATTTCATTGAAATAAAATCCATTTTTTAAATGTTTTTCTCCAGAAAGATAAATCCCTGAATTTGATTATATTAAAAGCAGAATAATATAATCTTTTTTCTAGAATTTTAAATTGAAAATTAAAAAAAAAAGTGTTTGACGTAGTTTTTTGCCGAACGAAAAAGAAATTAATATATATTTTTTAAAAGGTGTTGTAATCAATTAATTTTTATGTCTAAATAATATTTACGATTAATTAAATAATTTCATTTTAAAAAGTATTTATAAATAGAATTTTACTTAAGACTTATAGTTTAGCAATATTGAACCGCCTCAACCATGTGTGAATTGAACACAGTCAACCAAAAAAAAAAAAAAAAATTCAAAAGAAATGCATATTTGCATTTCATTATGTAAACTTTTATACATTGGTTTCAAAAATTAAATTCTATAAGTTTTTTTTTTTTTTTTTTGTTAACTACTGGTTGGTACAATTTACCGCCCCATCCCTTTATATTTTTTTCTTTTGTCTTTTTTAGCAGATTATTTTCAATTAATTATCCAAATAAGTGACTAGCTTTAAAACTAAATTTAATAGTAATTTATTTGTTTACAGATAAACTGAATTTTCTAATATGGCCTCAAAGTCCAAAAAAAGTCTTGCATGGAAACTTTTTGAAGTTGAAGATGATGAGTTGAAAGCCATTTGCAAAGTCTGTCAAATTAAAATATCGCGAGGAACAAAACCATCTAACATGACCACAATCAACATGTTAAAACATTTAACTATGAAGCATCCAAATGAATTGGAGGAGCAAAATAAAAAAGAAAAGGAACAAAAAATTACCAACTCAGAGCAGTTTTATTAGTGAGGGTCGAAATCGCAGTGTCTTTTCTTTTTGCCTAAGTCACCAATTTTTTTAACCTTACTTAACTTCAAAGAGTAAATACAATATATACAACTAAAAAAATAATTTTTAAAAATGCTGATTCTATTCATGAAAAATTCTTTTAACTAGAAATTAAAACTTAGGTAAAGATAGCTGACTAACAGCAACACGAGCACTGGTTAACTACTGAACCACATGGAAAGGTGTGGGGGAGGAAAAAAGGAAATTAAAGGATGATAATAAATTATGATAACCGTCTTTGAAAGGCACTAAACTCCTAAAATTTACTTCTTTAAAATTTTAGGCGGCATTCCCCGGCGATTTTAAAGTACTCTCTCTCCAAAAAAAAAAAAAAGATTTAATTTTTAAGTTTGGGAAAGATATATTTTATAACCGAATTCCTGTATGAAGACTGGATCTACTTTATTGGACGTTAATTTGTGAGATAAGTAATTTTTCAATGTTTTTAAAGTTTCAATTATCAATTAAATTTTTTTAATTGCGTTTTTGTTTTTTTCAATTTATTTATAAAAAAAAAAAACAGGGTTTAAAATGTATTTTTCAAGGTAACAAGCTTCGAAATAAGTCTAATTAAAAAAAATCACTTAATTTTTAATTCCGACAACCCTGAGAATTTAATTATTAAAAAAATATTGAAATGTGACATTTTTTTTTATTTAACATTTCTATTAGTTCAATTAATTTTCTTTCAATAATTCATTTCACTCAACAAACTTCACCATTTTTTGTTTTGTTTCATCTTTTTCTGTAGTTTTGGTAATATTTTTGCTCAATTTTATCTAGTATTTCATTTGTTTTTTATAGTGGTATCAATTTATATGTGTTCCTTTGATATACCCTATTTCAAAATTAGTTTGGCTAAACTTATTCTTCACGTTAGAAACAACGTGTAAAAGTAATGAAAAAGTAAGAAAAAGCAATAGGTGTTAACTACTCTTTGTGAATTATGGAGGTCTGAAGAACTGCCGTCACAAATACAACTATCAATAGCCAAACAAAAAATCGTTTTTGAAATTCCTTTACTTGTAACTTTTCGCTATACCTACCTTTTGGTATAAAACACAAAAACTTTCGATTAATGGTATTTCTCAAATATGGTCGTTAACTTTGGAAGGGTTATTTTGTATCTACAGCGCCATGTCACGTGGTATATTGTTTTTTTTTCATTACGCACGTTCATTTATAAATTATTAAATTAAATATTTATCTTTTTTTATATTTAATTAGTATATATTTTCTTTCTCTTCCGCTATATTTTTTTTTAATTCATTTAATCTGTAAATTATGAGGACCAAAATAATGAATCGTGTTAATTTATTCTCTAATTTTCTTGTTTTTGTTCTGTTATATAAATTCTATTTTATTTGTTTTTGCTCTGAAGGATAAATTCTATTTTCTTTGTTTTTTTTCTGTATTCCAATAAAGTAAAATAAATTTTCTCTAAAATAAATTTTGCTAATTTTTCCGTTTAGTTTACTATATAATTTTATTTAAACCAAAACACGACGATGTAGACATGAAATATCTCTTCCAAAGTTAGGGAACATATTTGGGAACTACCGACCATAAATATAAAACTACCTGGTATATTTCAAAACAATAATTCCCTAGGAATCGGAATCGTACTTGGTATCGGAATCATTAATCAATATTTTCCTGGAATCGGAATCGTATAAAAATTAGGAATCGTCCCAACACTAGTTTTTGGTGTTTTGTTGCTTATATTTGATATTTTTGTATCCACTATTTTTTTAGGGCTGTTTCGTAGATATTGGTTGACCTGTTAAATGCATTTTCATCGCTTGAGTTATTACTGAGTCTACTTAGTTAGGAATGTGTTTTATAATTGATGGTGGGTGATTGGACTTAAGGTTTACGTAAATTGGAGTAGCGTTATCTTTTAATTATGGTTCATATGTGTTTTTATCTAAGTTTAACATGACGTCCAGGAAGTTTGTTATTTTTATGTTAGCTGATACGTCTGCTTTTAGGCCTAATTTTTTCATTTCCTTGTGTATGATTTTTTTAGTTTTCTCCCTTGACTTTGTTGGAGTTTTTTATTATAGCTAGTCCGTCATCTCTATATAGGCCAATATCCGTAGTATCGAATATGCTTGTGAGGGTATATAGAATAAATAATCCCACAAGATCTGATGCCTCTGCAGAATCCCTGGCACCCATCTCCAAATCAAACGAATTTTTCATTTTAGTTTTTATCCATTAGTTATTGTTATTTATTAGAACTGATTTTCTACATTTTTTTTTTTATGTTGATTTCTTCCGAGGATATATCAGTGTATGCCTCGGCAAATTCTAGGGCAATGTTAAGAAGTTCTTCAGATATAGAGGGATAAAAGTCTATGATGTCAAAATGTATAAACGTACATTTATCTTTTTCTATATTTTTAAACCAGGTGATTGCTTCGGTAGTATTTGCCCACTGGTTTAGTTCTAGGTCTTGTTTGATTTGTTTGTTTACTCTAGAAAGTATCGTTTTGCTAATTCTACCTATTTCTGGTTTAGTTGGGTTTATCAGGCGAGTGCTGGGATTATTATTAAAGTCCCATTTGTGGTCTTTAAGCAGAATGTATGCCTCTCTAGGTTTCAATTTGCCAACTTTATCGCTAATTTTTAATTTATCGGTAATTTGTTTACTTTCAGTATTTATTATATCTATGTAGTCGCATTCATTTGTGTCTAGATTTTTGTAGTTTTTTGTAATGTTTTCTGTGATTAGTTTGTTATATTCTTGCTTATCTATTTTATAAAAGTTTCTGGTTTTATCTGCTTTTACAAAGATTTTATTAGAGTTGTTTATGTTTCTAACGATTTTGTGTAGTTTCCATTGGAAATTGTTAGGTTGATTCTAAGTTTTTAATTACGTTTAAAAGGTCATTTTCAAAGTTTATCAAAAGGTCTACTGTTTTCGCATTTTTAAGGGTTTTAAAACCATAGGATTCTTTTTTGTTTACGTTTTCATTTTTAAGGAAGAAATTTGCTCGCCATCGCATTCGGTGTATTAGTTCATCTGTTTTTTGGATTAATTTAATAATATAGCTATGCTTGCTGGGTGTGGGGATGTTTTTTAGCGATGTTTCGAAATTAACTCTTTCTATATCTATTTTTAATGTGGTGAAATAAATTCTTTTGAGGGTGCTCGACTGTTTCAGGAGCTAAGTATAACTACTTCATTTACTCACATAAAATTAATATATGAATATATGATTTATGCGGGTATATATATATATATATATATATATATATATATATATAAAAATAACTATTTTCTAATTATTTGATATTTTCAGCTTTAAAAAATGTTGAAATTTTTATCAACCTACAGTTATTTTGTTTAGTTTTCATAACATGAAATAGGGGAGGGAGTAGAACACCCAAAAATATATCCATCCTCTAATATATTTAACGAAACCTACTTTTATTATATAAGTTTAATTAATAATGAATAAATATCGAAAATTTCAGGAAAATAGAACAATTATTTGATTTTTGCTAGAGTTTTAAAACATGGGTGTGTCAACGACTTAAAAAACGTTACGACATAGGAATGTTGATAATGTAAACACGATTTTTGTCAAGCATTTTCATTATTTTTGTTAGCTGTAAAAAACTTTTTTAAATATTAGCAGTTTATTTGAGCTTCTTCTTTTAAATGGTAAAAAAGTTAGGATGATAATATTAAATTAAATCACAGTTACATCGTGTTACATACGGGGAGGGGGATTAAGACTGTCGCGCATTGGAGGTACCTAATGGTCTTCATCAACAATTTTACGTAACAGTTTGTTAAAATTTTATTTCATACTTTCATATCTAAAAATTAAAAAAAAAAAAACTTAGTTTTATTAGTTTTGAAAATTGTAATCGATTTATATTAAACACGTTTAAATGCATACATAGATTAATAATTGCAGAATGATGGTTTGTTTTTTTACTTGTATACGAAGACAAATGTGACAAAATGAGATTTAGCTAGCTAGATGTTAACTAGTTACGGCCAAAAAATGGAAAAAAAAAAAAAGTATTCTTGAGCAACTTTTTCTAGAAAGATAAAAGCATAAATTTTATCATATGAAAAGCAGAATCATATAAAAATTTATACTATTTTTAATAGAATTTAAATTTTTAAAAAAAATTTCTAATACCACACCATTCATTTTGCCTCAATTGCTAAAACATTCAAATATTTTTAAAAAGTTTTTGAACGAAATAATTTTTTTTTTCTTCTAAGATTTAGGATGATTTGCTATGCAAAAATGTGATTTAATCACCTGAATTTCAAATGATTCCAACTTTTTATATCACTCTATAGATTTCTGTAGCGAAGTAATACAAACACAAAATGCAATGATAGCTTTAAAATTAAGTACGGAGGCCGGGGAGGTCTAAATAAACTACATTTAGACATATATTTTTAATGTTTAATTTGACGAAGGGTTTAATTCTTTTTTTCATAAGCGGTATATATATATATATATATATATATATTAGCATGTGTGCCTGGCGTTGTCCGGGTGTTTGGAGTTCTGTGTTGAGAAAAAAAAAAAAAAGTGGTAGTAAGAAGGCAGGCTCGAACCCGTACCGTGAAGGAGGAAGAGAACGGGGGAAAAAAGTGATGTTTTTGCTGTTATGACCACCGCCAAACTGCAAGTGATGTAGGTTTAAATTGAGGCTAGACAATCGAAAAGAGGGGATGACTTTCGAAAATATCGGTGAAAAAAGCGACCCCTCCCTGTAGAAAAGTGCCCTGTGAAGAAATTAATGTTTTTAGCCAATTTTTCAGTATTTTTTGTCTGAAAGGTTGAGCTTGAAAACAATACTAATCTTGTGAAAATCCGTCGCCTCTATCGAAAGTTTTAGGCAGACATGCAAACATACATCCATTTATGTATTGGTAGCTCAAATTTTCGACCCAAACCGATTAAAAAATCTAGCCTTATCTCTGAATACCCTTTATGTAAAATCTCAAATGTTTAGACCAGAAATTGTCTGAGTAATTTAATAGAGATAGCAGAGGTCAATTTTTTTTTTTACTTTGACCCCTGTTATGACCCATTAACATTTATTGTTTTGGGCTCTATTTAAGTTAATTTAGATCCATGTCCAAGGAACCTATATCTAAAATTTCAATTGTTTATACCCAAAATTGGCGGAGGAGTTTGGTAGAGTTCTCAAAGGTCAAATCGTTAAACCTTGACCTCTTAACATCAAATTTCTGGCTGAAAACAGATTACTAAGATTTTCCCAAATCTCCATACCCTGTATATCCAATTTCGAGTCTGTAGACTTAAAATTGACAGAGTTATTGCATAGGGAAATGTACACAGACACACACACAGACATGTTCACTTTTATAAAGATATATCTATGCAATAACTCTGTCAATTTTAAGTCTACAGACTCGAAATTTGATATACACGGTACTGAGATTTGGGAAAATCTTAGTAATCTGTTTTCGGCCGGAAATTATGTGTGTGTGTGTGTGTGTGTGTGTTAAGTAACTATGAAGCTGGCCAGTACCAGATAGGTTGCCATTTTGGGAACGCTAGGCATCGTATATGTTAAAAACAACTCCTGCATCTAGTATCACAGTTGGACCACCATAGGTGTTTAAACAAGAAATTATCGAAAAAAAATTATCGGAATTTTAGCAAAATGCACAGTTAGTTACTGATTCCTCAAAGCATTTCCTATTTAATGGTATATTATCAATATTGAGCTCACTAAAAAAACATATTAATTTATTTTTCAAAGTCTTAAAAGTAGTATTTTTTTTGCAAAAATAATGAAAATATATATATATATATATTTTTTTTTTTTTTTTGCTAATCTGAAAGATAATAATTATTAACATATTCAACGAATTTCACATTTCAAAACAAAAAGATGAAAAATTAAATACATTCAAAATTTGGATTTTCAACCTTAAAATCTGATGTGCGTGCAGTTTTTTATTTTTTATTTATCTACAATTCTCACCCTCCTCACAATACAATATATTTTGTTCAGTTTCGTCTCATTATTTTAAGCATATTTGTAACCACAAATAAATGGAGGGTTGTAGGCAAAGATATATAAATATTGATTATAAAAAAAAGTACACCATTATAAACTTCATTCTTCACTTAAATAATCGATGAAAATTTCGTATTGATTGAATTTTTGGTAAATTTTTAAAGAGAGTCTCTGTCAAAAAATATTTACTCCTTCCTTTCGTTTTGGCCGTGCCTACTGTTATGGATATCAGATTGCAACGAAACTTATGTTTTCTTTCATTTATGTAGTCCCTAACTAGCATAGGTTATAATTTTCCATAAGCATTTCTCTTGACTTCATAGGAAATATGCACGAGTTTAATCATTCTGTGCGTTCAGCAATGCCATTTCCTGTGATGACCGATTATGCTAAACATTGCACAAAAAAAAAAACATTTGCTTAAGAAAATGTGCATTACACACAATAATTTCCAGATATCGCACGAGCACATTACTTTCGAAGTTAAAACTTACTTTTCTCCCTTATACCATATTTTCTTGCAATAGGAGGAAGATAAATGCCTAAACATGCTCCTTTGTGTTTTGACTAGGTACAAACAGATACAACACTTCATCTTTTCTTTCGTTGATCAATGAAGGAGAAAGCTTTTAAGAATAAGTTTGTTTAAATTTATAAATTTATCTTCTCGTTCCTAACTACCGTTATTGGAATGTTGCATATTCTACAACTGATATCGTCTGCCTCAGCTCATCTTGATGATCAAGTAAATAGGAACTTGAACAGAAGAAATCTGAAATATTGTCTGCCTCAGCTCATCTAGATAATCATGTAAATAGGAACTTGAACAGAAGAAATCTGAAATATTGTCTGCCTCAGCTCATCTTGATGATCAAGTAAATAGGAACTTGAACAGAAGAAATCTGAAATATTGTCTGCCTCAGCTCATCTAGATAATCATGTAAATAGGAACTTGAACAGAAGAAATCTGAAATAGTTTGAACTAAAACTAAACTAAAACATTCTTCTGAGAGTGGTGTTAAAAAGTGTATTGACATGTGGAAGGAAGCATAAAGAAAATAACTCAAATCTTTTTCAGTGAAAAACCGACCTAACTTTTGTTAAATAGGATAGTGCATATGCTAACTAGTTATAGATCGGAAACAGATGAATAAGCAGGAAATAAGGAAGAGACTACCTGTAAGAAATCTGAATTAAAGTGATGAATATTGTCGATTAATCTGAAATGAAGACCAATGCAGGCTATTTGGAAAATCGATGGTATAACTACTAGGCAATATGTTCTATATGTGTCTATTACACATGTAGTTATAACACTATCACACATGTAGTTATAACACTATCACATGTAGTTATAACACTATCACACATGTAGTTATAACACTATCACACATGTAGTTATAACACTATCACACGCACACACATTGTATGTGTTAGATGTTTTAATATTTGTTTCCATGACCTATATCTCAGAAAGCAAACATTTCAAAACCCATATTAACATACAGAGAATAACCTGGCAGATTATACCATCGATATATATGTAAAATAGGAGTCCCCTCGGATTTCTTTCCACAAAAATTTAATAAATAAACTCTACTTCATTTTTTCAACCTCAGTAGATGAAATAATCATGCCATATCTGGCGGCCATTTTTGTAACCTCAACCTTCATCTGGCAGTCATCATCAATGTTGTTTTCCTGCAATTCATCAGCAACCTGATAATAATAAATAAAAGTTGAAAATGTTGAATCGATGCCTATTATATTTTAAACATCTTTTAAAAGATTTTGTGTGTTCTTTACTATTGGTTGCGCCCCCTCTCGCTTGCGCACTTGCCCTCATTTTCTGTTTGCTCTTTTTCTAACTGTATACCTCCACTCATACTATTCAAGAACAAACTAATCAGTTTTAATGAAAGTTTGGATATAAACTAAAAATAAAGACTACATTAAATTTTAGTTAACATATTTTTTGCGTTTATTTTATAAATCAATATTGTTTGGTATTTGTGCAGTGTACGCACTGTGCTGAAATAATGTTATTCAAAAAGCCATTCTTAACAGGAGGGGGGGGGGCTTTTAACTATTCTGCACTTTCACCTAACAATTTAATGAAAGAAAAAAGATACCATAATTTAACTTGAAAATCCTATGTAAAATATAGCACAGTAAATACACTGCACAAGCACCATTATTATTATTATTATTATTATTATTATTATTATTGTTATAATAATAATAATAATAATAATAACAACAATAATAAAAAAGTACTTCATGGGGAATGTGGATCCTGCATAAACGGGTTTTAATTCAATGGATGTTCCCTAAAAAGTGCACACACAAAAGGTTTTCATTGGTTTATTTAATCACAAAAACTTTTTTGAAGGTACAATTTGAGGCAAAAAAAAGGCCAAAGCATTATTTGAATATGTATGAAAAAATAAATGTAACAAAAATAAAAATATTAGTGTGGAAAATATAATATAATAATAAATTAAAACAAAATGAAAATAAAATTTTAAAAAGCACAAAATAAAAGTATGAATCAAATTTAATTAAAGAAATAAAAAAAAAATTCAAAAAGTAAACTACACGCTCGATTACAAAAAAGTGTAGGAGATATATACGAAGAAAGTGAAAAAAAAATCTCAGGGAACAGCCATTAAATTAAAACCCATTTACGTAGGGTCTATGTTCCCCGTGGAGTGACAACAAAAAAAAAGACAAACACCCGGGCAACGCCGGGTACCCCCCGCTAATCTATATATATAAAAGCGAAAATGTGTGTATGTATGTTCGCTTTTTGTGTATGTCCGCAAAAGGATTTTTTTCGGTGGCTTCTCAAGGCCGTCGCTCATTTTTAAAACATTTTATATCACGTCGAAATCATATCTACAAGTTACGAATGGGCATCGCCCCTCTATTTAATTTGCCCGACTTTAAAATGTTAAATATTTGACATTTTGGGATCGCCGCATATTGCTTTGGTTTTTCAGTATAAAAAAAGCGAAACTCGATTCAAATCTCTGGCCCACGGCCAGTGGTCTCTAGAAAGCGATGTAATGTTTAGTCGATGTCGGCTTACCGTCGTCATATCAGACGGTTGCTTTCATTTCAAGACGAGACACTCCCCGAATAAACGGGGTAGCTGTTTTTCCCCAAAGTTAGGTAAAATCAAACAAACCGGGTTATTGACCTCATTAAAAACTGTGCCGCAGAAAATATTAACTGCTGAATAGCTATTGCTGTCGTCGTCATCGTAACACATGCACAAAATGTTAACTCTACGACTTCCGTGTGGGCACCTTACTTAAATAACTTCAAACATCTTTCAGTAACTCATTCTGGCTGGCCGAACGGTTAACATGTCATGTTTTTTTTCACATTTTATTTTCCAACTTCGCCTCAGGGCTTCGGGTTCGATCCTACCAACTCACAAAAACTTTTTTTACCCCCCCCCCCCAGGTTTCTTTTTGATTTAAGAGCACGCACACCTCATAACACCCGGGCAACGACGGGTACCCTCGCTAGTATTGAATAAAGTTCAGTTTCAATATTAATCGAATTGGGTTCCTTTCTTTTCTTTTCTAACATGTTTTAATGCTCTTTTTAAAATGCTGTCATATAGTATCGACAGTAACAGTTTGACAAATTTTACCTACATTACCTGCAGGCATTTTTCAGTTAACAGGTTTTCTATATCTCGGTGGCCTCGGTATCGAGCACGCGGTTAAATTCACGAACAACCTGAGTGAGGTCATAAGCAATAAAAAAAATCATGATAGAACCTCCCCTCATCATCGACCTTGTTTGAGTGTGTTAGCCATTCCACATTGTAAACATTGAAGTCACCACAGACATGAATGTTTGCCAAAGGATAAGCGGACAGGATGTGGTCAATTTTCTCAGATATGCTCTTAAAGATAATAACTCTGCTGTTCTGGGGGCGATAGAGGGCAAATATAAATGCTGGTGTGTAAGCAAGTGCAACCCGGAAGCACATATAGGGTAAATTAGGGTCTTCTCTGGAGATTTTCCTCCCACATGGAAAGCCATCTTTAATGTAGGCACGTATTCCATGCCCATGACGATCTTGGGGGTCAGATTTGGATGTTAAGTTATAGTATCCTTTAACTACAAAATCAGGGTAATTGTCGGTCCAATGCCGGTTTCGCTTAGGAATAATAGGTCTGGTTTAGTCTCCTGTAATTGGGATTCAACCTCTGGAAGATTGGAACGGAAACCCCTGATGTTGAAGAAGGAGACATTGTAGTGGGGGGGGGGTCTACGTTGGAAGTTGGAGATCTGGCTTTACTCGTATATCTTTTCTGGAGACTTTTCATGATGGAGTTTTTGGGATTTGTGGAACAGATCGACAGACTTGGTAAGAGTAGGGCAGAGAGGGAAAGTAAGAGAGAAAAGGAAACTAAGAAACTTTTTTTTTTTTTTTTTTTTTTTAGTACATGAAAGGTATAGCCGTAAAAATTACCCACTAGTATGGCATCGAGAGGCCCCACCAGAAGCTACTGCATGGTCCAGAATCCATTCACCAAATGGCAATAAAGCAGCCCCAGTACATTGCACCTGCTGATAGGACAGTCTCCTTAGTGGTTAATCTAAGGTTCGGGTCCCTGACTGTTAGGTAGATCACGTCAGCCCAGATAAAATGTTTATCTCCAGCACTCTTACTAGTGACATGGCCACGAGGACAGACACAGAAATAGAAAATTTCTGACATCGGCTACTGTTCACGCAAAATACTGCCGACCTAGAATACAGCATTTTTTTCTCCATTTATCAGAAAAATCACTCAAAAATGAGGACTGAAGGACACATTAGGAGAAGCGAAAGTTACGGGAGTTGCCGATAACACATTCACAATTAAAAATAAATAAATAATAATAATGAGTATTGTACTTATAAGTTTAATGACATGTTATGGGGAAAGTATGGTGATAGATTCCCCTAACTGAAAATAAGTAGAAATGTTGGACTTATTTATGCCATGTTAAAATCTATTATACATTTAATAAAACAATGCAAAAAAAATATCTATATCTAGAAAAGTGAAAGTGTCCGTCTGTCTGTGTGTGTACATTTCTCTACGCAATAACTCTGTCGATTTTAAGTCTATATACTCGAAATTTGATATACAAGGTACTGAGATTTGGGAAAATTGATGTGATCGGTTTTCGGACAGAAATTTGGCTGTTAAAGGGTCAAAGTTCAACGATTTGACCTTTGAGAACTTTACCAAACTCCTCCGACAATTTACCAAACTCCTCCGACACTTAGAATTTTAGGTATAGGCTCCTTGGACATTGATCTAACTTAATAACTTGATTTGAGCCCAAAACAATAAATTTTAAGGGGTCAAAGTTAAAAAAAATTTACCCTTTTTTTTGTTTTTGTTTTTTTGCTCAGCATACACCTCCAAATACCCGGGCAACTCCGGGCACCCATGCTAGTGTGTATGTATGTGTGTGTGTGTATGTATATATATATATATATATATATATATATGAATTACAAATTGAAATAAAGATAATATTTGCATCAATAAAAAAGAATATCGCAAGTTCAACCACTTATCTGTTAAATACGTCTGTCTTCAAATGCAAAAGTATTAAGGATTTTCTTAGCATGAAATTATAATGCTGCGTTTGCAAATTTTTAAAAAAGCTTACCGACGTTTCGTGCTATGATTCTCTAGTTGAAGTAGTTTTTCGTTTTATAGGCATGCAAGGTGTGTGTGTGGGGGGGGTGAAGAGAATAGAGATGTCGGACCTATTTATGCCATGTAAAACTCTCTTATACATTTAATAAAACAATAAAAAAAATACATGTATGAATTACAAATTGAAATAAAAATAATATTAATATTTGCATCAAAAAAAAAAAAAAAAATCGCAAGTTCAACCACTTGTTTGTTATTGCAAAATAAAATTTTTTAAATACTTTCAGTAAACAATAGTAAATTTTTGACATACAATACAAACCTTCGCTCAACCTCATCTTAACCGTTCATTGTCTGCAGAGGTAACCCATAATTTAGTACTTTCTGCAGTTTATGAACCATGCTAATTATCAGTTAGGATTTTCTTTTTTTCTTCATTTTTCTTTTCCTTTTCTTTTTTATAGCACATTTAAAAAAATAAATACATCTGTTTCTCAACAAAATGTTACCGCTTCATGTTTAGCAGGGCCAGTGAGAATGGCAATTTCTTTTTATAAAAAACTAGCCTGGGTGCCCAGCGTTGCCCGAGTATTTGGAGGTGTGTATTGAACAAAAAAATAAAAAATAAAAAGTGGTAATAGGCAGGCAGGCAGGCAGGAGGCTTGAATCTGTACCGCAAAGGAGGAAAAGAACGCAAAAAAAGTAAAATAAAAAACCAAAAAAAAAAAAACGTGATGTCTTTGCCTTTGCGACCATCGTCAAATCGGAAGTGGCAAAGGTTTAAATTAAGGCTAGTTAATCTAAAAGAGAGGACGACTTTCGAAAATATCGGCGAAAAAAGCGACCCCGCCCTGTAGAAAAGTACTCAGTTGAGTGAAGAAATTAATGTTTTTAGCCAATTTTTCGATGTTTGTCATCCGAATGGTCAAGCTTCAAAATGATACCAATCTCATGAAAATTTGTCGCCTCTATCTAAAGTTTTAGGCAGACATACAAATATACAACATACATACATTTAAATAGACAGGTGAGATTTATATTATAGACTAGCGGGGGTACCTGGCATTGTCCGAGTGCAGTGAGGTGTGTGTGTGTGTGTGTGTAGAGGGGGGGGGGATAAATGAAAACAAAATGGAAAATAAAGAATAAGCGAACCTAATAACCCGTTTAATTATTATTTAAAAAAAAAAACGGAAGCAGCAAGATAAAGAATAAGCAAATAGTGTTAAAACTTTTTTAAAAATCTGAAAAACAAAAAACAAACGAACATGATGCAAAACGAATGCTGTTAAAACTTTAAAAAATCAGAAAAACAAAATGAAATAAAAAAAATAAAAAAAAAATAAAATGAACGAAAAAATGGCATAAATAACCCTGTTTCATTTCAATATTAAAACTTTAAAAATCTAAAAAAAAAAAAAAAAAAAAAAAAATTAATATTAAATCACTGTTCGAACTTGCAACCTTAAGATAATGACGCTGGAAAAGAGCGCATCAGCGAAATTGAGTCGGTTTTTATAAACTTTAAACTAATTCAAGGACATCTTTTTTGCGCATGCGTATTTGGCTATCTTGTCATGAAGGAATGAATTTTTGCTACCCTTCCCTGTAGAAAAGTGTCCCACTGGGGGTGAAAGGATGAATGGTTTTAGCCAGTTTCTTGATATTTGTCGTCCAAAGGGTTGAAGCTTCAAAATGATATCTGATGAAAATCCGTCATCTGTATCGAAAGTTTTTGCGAGACATACAAGCACACACACACATTTTGCCTTTATAGACTAGCAGGGATACCCAGCATTGCCCAGGTGTTTGTAGATGTGTGTGTTAGGGGGGGGGGGGGTTAACAAAAAAAAGTTTTGGTAGGATCAAACCAGGAGCCTTGAGGCGAAGGTGGAAAAAAGAAAGTGTGAAAAAAAAACTGACACGTTTACCCGCTCGGTCAGCAAGGGAGAGTAACAGAAAAACGTTTGAATTTATTTAAGGATTAAAAAAAGAGGTCAAATATCACACCATAGAAATTGCGCAGTTAACTTTTACTGTGAGACAGTTTTTTGGGGTTTGTTTACACAAAATGACAAGTGCATGAATTTAATAAGGTCAAATAGAAATCCCGCAGTTAACTCAGAGTTCTTGGTTTTTGTTCCCCAACTTTAGTTGTTTGTTTCCCCAGATGTTGGGAGGGGAGGGAAACCAGCTTCCTATAAAAAGAGGAGTGTTCAATTGAATAGCAATTGTCTGGTATAAGGAGTTTCCCCCGAATTGATCAAAAGCTGATTGCTTTCTGGATGTTCCCTGCCCTTGTGCCGGAAACAACTGCCTTCACTTTAGATTTAGTTTCGTTTTTATACAAAAAAGCCCAACATACACGAGGCTAGCCGAAACAACAAGAATTTTGTAAAAGTCGATGTAAATAAATCTAAACACGACGCGCATTCGCTAATCATACGTATGATGATCTATGGGATTTATAAAGAGTTCGAAGACATAGTAACCCCCATCCCCGGCGAAAAAAGTCTTTTTTGGACATACAAAATGCACGTGCCACATTTGCCTTTTATATATATAGACTAGCGGAGATGCCCGGCGTTGCCCGGGTGTTTGGAGGTGTGTGTGTGTTAGGTGGGGGGGGGGTCAAAATAAATGGAAACTAAATAATAAGCGAAATAATAACCCTGTTTTTATATTTAAAAAACGATTTTAAACTTGTTAAAATCAATTGGGAAAAAAAAAAAAAAAAAAGTTTTGGAAGGGAGGTAGGCTCAAACCCGAAGCCTTGATGTCTGATGACTTAGCGTGATGCCACGAAGGTAGGGACTTGAGAACAGCTGAAAATAGACATTTAAAGACGCAGGTGGTTGAATGTCTAGGTTAAATATCAGGTCATAGAAGTAGTAGTAGTAGTAAAGATAATGAATTCACAGCGTGAATTTAGTAAGATAAAAGTTGCTGAAATAAGATATTTGTGATGGCGTTTCATAAATTGTACATACTAAATATAAAATATAAAAAGTTCTAAGACATAAGAAACCCCTGGAGAACTCGCTCCAAAAAAAGCTTTTGCCAGAAATACACAAAAAATGCACACACACTAACACACATTTTGCCTTTTATATATATAGACTAGTGAGGATGCTGGTGAGGTCAAAGAGTAATCGTTGTCTTTTGGAGTCATGGTGTACCAGTAGACCGCCTTTGGTATTCAGCAGTGCATTCTAGCCACAATCTGTTTCACAGTGCGATGGCATCGCTCTGCTATGCCATTCCCAGTTGGAGCATATGCACAGTAAAATCTCATGCCCCATTCATCTGCAAACGTCTTGAATTCTTTGCTGTGCAAAGCTGTGTCATTGTCTGTCAGTAGTTCGCGAGGTGGGCCATGTTCAAAAAAGACCATTTACTGGCAAATTACAATTGCCTCTATACTTAAAACTGCAACAGCCCACAATCAGTGATAATTAGGAAATGGTTAGCACCGTAGTATGTAATGTACATTGCCAATCACTGCTCACCGCCAGCTTTCCTTTCTTCCAGTGAACTGACATTGAATCTATAGATCGGCATTCAACACACGTTCGTTTTGCCAATTTGACTGCTGCTTTTGTTGTTGCAAGGCAAACTCTCCGGGCGAAATATGTGGTGCGTCACATTCCTGGATGTCCACTATTCCTATGAATGGACATGATATGGGACGCGTCCAGCTCAGTAACATGCATTGCACCAATCAGTGGCTCAGGTCCCGAATCCTTCTTCATGGCATGGAACCATCATTGTGGTACATGCGTTAATTGATCAGCCATGTTGTGAATTGATGCAACCAATGTCACGTCTACTGAGAGCTCATATCCCCTCACTAATTCTTTGAGGATATGCAGTCGTCTTCTAATGAGCATCTCACTGACAGCCTTGGTATGAACTTGTGCTTTCCCACTAAGAGTTTCTGACACCCAGTTATGCATACACACAGTCGGTCTTAAGGTGCAACACCTATGTCTGCCATTGGAACGACAATTCCTCTACATACGGCATCCAATTCAGCCAGATTAATATGCTGCACATCATTCTCAGGTCATAGCCAACAAGCATCCTCCACCACAGTTCCATTTCTTTCTAATCCCACTTTGGTTGCTAGCATGCTGGCATTGACCCATACGTTCAGTTCCCATCTGTCCACACACCAGTTCCCACAAACGTTTTACTGTGTCTACCATCTCGCACCTCATATGCCAGAGTAGAGTCTGTCACCTAGTCATTCCACCCATTTGTGATTGAACAAGCTCTTCTCTTTATTACTCTACATGCCACATGTAGCCATGCACAGACTGGGAGGTATCCCATGAGCTTTCCACACAAGGAAAATACAGTTCGTCGTTTTATGATATTAGGAATTTCTTCCTTCGTTTCCAGTGCAGGACACTGTGCTCTCTTAAGACTTTCAGTCCCAGCTGACCGGCGCAGTGCATGTTGTTGAGCTGGACATGTGCCGTCTCCAAGTCATTCCGAGTCCTGGCATTCTAGTTCGAATGAAGCTAAATATTCTCAGATTCTAGAAGCGGGTACAATGTTTTCATCAATAAAGATATCATCAATGTAAATCAACATTGCACGGTCCACAGCTTCCTCCTGCGATAGCACCCTGCTAACGATAGCCTTCATTGTGAGGGAAGCCACATTCCAACCAAACCCTAAATGTGTAAGACAGTATCTATTTCCATCGACTCGTACTTGGAGATATGCTCTCTGAAGGTCAAGCAATATGTTTGGTCCTCTTTGGTGCCACTCACGCATCTTGGCAGCACAAACATCTGCCTTTGCCGTGAATATGATTGTTCAGTCCATTGTTATTTTTGCGATGTTAGATTATTTTTTTCTCTACACTATTTTATTTTTTATTTTTTCTCTCAGCATTGAACTTCAAGTTTCTGGCCATGGCGGCTACAGGCCAGAAATGATCACTAGGGTAAGGGAGACGGCTACCCCCCCCCCCAACTAACTGGAGCAAACCCCCAAAAATGATTATCGACGTTAATGAATTTCTTGAAAAGGCCAAAAACTTTCAGCACCTGGTAACAAAGAACTCTTGATAGACCTACCAAAACTTGAACTTATATCCAAAAGAACGATACGTTTTTGTGACAAACAAAAAGTCTTCAAATTCAACAAGTGACTTGGTTTTAAAACTTATCGCGACAACTGAAATTAGACATACAAGAATAGTAAAGTGCAAAGGTTTGCATACATGAAAATTACTGAAGATTGCATAGCGATATCACAGAAAGAAATTATAACCAATGAATATACGAATGACCAATATGCGTATGAAGTACTTGGGTCGACAAAGGACTTGCGTTTCCGTATTTTATGTTGAGGGAGAGCATGTAGTGACTTTCCTTATGAAATTCTGGGACAAAACCAAGATCGCTTGTGATGAGCAAATATCTTGGCAATTCACAATTATATTGGACCAACAAGCATTCCACGAAAACCCCCTATTTCCTTGAAATAGGGGATGACAAGATTCCTGTAATTGTCACAGGCAGGATCTCATGAAAATCCGTCGCTGCTGTTGAAAGTTTTAGGCAGACATACAAACATAAATACTTTAAACTGACAGGTGAAATTTATTTTATAGATTAGCAGGGCTACTCAGCATTGCCCATACCATATAAAAATAATGTTGCGTTTAAGTACACTTGCTAAATGATTTGTTTTAATTTTAATTGTTTTTAAATTTTGCAATAATTTATCAGTTTGAAAAAATCCATTGATGTCGACCCATTGCTACGAATTCAGAATAGGGGAAAGTTTTAAGCGTTGTGATTAAAAAAAAAAATATATATTTATGATTAACCTTCGACTAAATCAACCACATAATCATAAATTCCCTCTAATTATTTGTTTTGAGTAAATAAAAAATCTTTTAAAATCTTTTAACCCTATTTACATATGTCGCCATGGGAGGAACTTACAGTGGATATTTGATTTTATTAAAACATTTTTGAAAATATTTAATTCTGTTACTGAATTAAATATTTTCAAAAATGTTTTAATAAAAACCAAATATCCACTGTAAGTTCCTCCCACGGCGACAGGCATACCGACGTAGCAAATTTATGTAGTTAATGTATTCGAGAGGTGAAGCGGTTCAAGCATATGCAAATACTGAAATCGTTTACAAAGAGATGATTCTACATGACTTCCCTCCCCATTAGATTCTGCGATTGTTGAGGTAAAAAAAATGAATATTTTGTTCTAAATTTCACATATTATGCATCTGAGTCCTTTAAGACAGTACTGGAATCATTCTGATCTTATTTGGATTTCTAAAGTTGTAGCGAGACAAACAAACATACACACATTCATATTAACAGACATCTCTCTCTTACATAATAGATAATAAATATTTCCTGTATTTTATACTAGCCTGGATGCCTGGTCTCAGCTCTTTGCAGTCCTTGAGCAGGTGAGAACCCTGGCACCGGAAGCACTTGATGGCAGGTCTCCCCTCTTGTCACCTCGCCTGTCTCTCATCATTCAAGTGGGGCGGCGTGCACTTATTTCCACTCACAGCTGCAGCCTCGATCAGGCCCTTGACATTCTTGACTAGGAATCTGATGTGGACCAAGAGATCGTTCACTTCCATAGTATTGATCTTAGTGATTCTCTGCATGTTCGCGGAGATATCTTCTGGGAAGCTGTTCATGTCCAGGCTCCTCCCCATGTAACCAGCCAAGCCTGCCAGTCTCCTGATCTCCACAGCAAAGACATCAACAGACTCGCCAGTCCACCTCAAACTTGCAAGCTTGCCGAGTGCTTCAAATGGACTCTCAGCAAAAGCCAATTTCAGTCTTTGCTCCACTGAAGCAAGGTCTCCAGTCGGCCATGTTAACCTGCTCGACAAGTCGAAATAGCTTCTAAGGTTACAATCAGGATTTGGTTCTGGGGTTCAGGAAGGAGTGAGTCAGTCGCTCAACAACAGCACGTTTCTGACCTCTTCTTTTCCAGTTGACCACACCTCTCGCCACCAATGTCACACCGCACAATCTGAATGTCAGCAACACAAAATCCTTTTCAATTAGAAGATGTTCACGACTCTTTTCTTTTTGTCCCTTCCAGGGAATTTTTCACAGCTTTTATATCCTATCTAGAAAAAAAAGGAAGAGACAGAAAAAAAAAATAGCTTCTCCCATCATGCCCTGCCTTCTCAAGATGCCCTTCATGTATATAAATGAGCTAGTCATTCTTTCCTTCTTCTTTCCAAAGAGCAATGCAGATATGACCAGTACGTCTCCCCCCACTCCTTTCGCATGTACCTCACATCTTGGTTTTAATCAGCCTGGTAAAATAGTATTGGCTATATTTGAATTTTTTTAAGTCCATAAATACAGTGTCTTTAAACGGGTTTCCAAGAACCAATCTCACAACCGGACGAAGAGGGGTCTTCTAAGCCTGAAACAAACTCAATACGAATCACAGACATACTTAATAAGAGCCAGAAACTCCTTATCCTTAAAGGCCCTACTATCTCTCACTAATGATACTAATTTCTCTATTGATCCACGAGCAAACTGTTTATGTAATTTCTCAGCCTTCATTCTTTTCTCCATTCATTTTTTTTTTTTTTTTTTTTTTTTTTAAGGCTTCACAGTGTAACACAAAGTTTGGTAACTTTTCAGCCTGCAAAAGCATATTTGTCAATGGACGACTATAATGTCCAGAAGTTATCTTTTGTAATTTTATATATCAGCCTAAAATCTTACAGCTGTCATTTTTAAAATCTAGTATCATGCCAGCAGTTTTCTTTGATTTATGAGTTAGTAACAAGGGTAAATCATTTTTGGACAATGTCGGCCTCTATGTATGCTCTGATATCCTGTTGGATTTAAGTCTTTACTAACCGCTTATCTCGGTCATTTATTGTACCAAAAAATACGTTATCTAATCGGAAAAAAAAAACCTGGACTGGATTCTTGACAACATTCTCCGCTCTAACACGTTCAGTCCGGTTTTTGAGAACTCAACTCGCCCCCGACCTATTCATTGCTGGCCTTATATTGTCTCATTTATGCAAATTAAGATGCGATCGAACCTGCTGACTTGTTACCTTTCTGTGCCCCGTCGGTCGGGTTTCGAGTTCGCACATGCCGCCCTTAGCAGTCCACCTCCATGACTGCAGTCACACCAAAAATTTTCCTACACATTAAATCAAAGTTCTCCAATAACAGTTTTCGAACAGTTAGAATCCAACATTGTCAAACCCAGTGTTTCTTTTACAAGATTGGACATTTTTATATTGGAATCATTTATCAATGTTCGATAACAGGATTCGAAATTAATTAATGAGAGGTGTACATGGTTTGAATCCACAACAGTGTTAATATTTCTAGAACTAAAACCAGTACAGTCTCTGGCAAAATGCCTAATAGAACCGACATTTAAAATAACGTATTGTCCTACCTTATCGGTCCGTTGGATTTGTCTTGTTTCCTCGATAGAAGTTTTGTTTCCTTTTACTTTCGTTCCGATTGAAATTTACAGTTTCAATTTCTTCCTTGTTTTGCATTCCAATGAAGAAATATCAGAAAACATTTTTTTAAAAAGTATCCTTCATTACTGCATAAATTAAACTTCCACATGTTATCCTCACTAATTTTTCGTTTTCTTCCGATACATTTGCTGCATTTAAAACAAAAAAATGATTGGACTCCTTCCGGCAGAGAAATTCCGTATTTACGTAATTTCTAGGTACGGGCAAAATGAATGCTCAAAATGTATAAACATTTACTTAAAAATTCACCAAAAATCAGGGAATTAACCAATTTTAATGAAATTTTCAGCATTTATCAAATAATGATCGCGTAATATAATGAATTATTTTATTTAAATCTAAGTGGAAATGTATTATTCTGTTTAAACAAATAACTTTAGTAAAGTTATGGTTTTCAGTAGTAAATAAAAAACGCAAGAATTTATTTTTGCTTTTTATTTTATATATAAATAAAGCATCGCAAATTGTAATAATAATAATTAAAAAAAATTTAGAGGAACATTACGAAAAAAGCCCTAAAGCCCATATTAATGAATTCGATATCTCGAAGAAAACTGAATTTCTCGAACTACCGATATTATCATTATTTATTTAATATGTGAAAATATTAAATAAACAATGCTTAATTCAATGATAATATCGGTAATTCGAGAAATTCATTTTTCTTCGAGTTATATACACACAAAAAATTATTATAGCAAAAATATTTCTACTTTTTTTTTTTTAAATTACAGATTTCGCATAATTTTTATATGTAAGATTTTAATAATTTCCTTGCTTGCAAGAACGTGAAACTTTCGGCGTAACATAATTTTTATATAATCTCGAACAACAACAAAAAAAAAATTTAAAAACAGGAAGATAAAAAATAATTAAATTAAAAAATGATAAAAATTGTTACAAACGTTCAGAATAGGAATGTATGGATGCACGTCTGGAGGGAGGGTGAGGAAATCTGACACCCCCATTACCTCCTTTTATTACATTTTGAAACAGCGTTTTGATTGGCTTAAATTTTGGGTTTCACTATATTCGTGTTTACAAGCTTTTTATCGGTTGCGTTTTGCCGAACGGCATAATTACTTGTTTTTGAGGTCTAATTAAGCTGTATTTTAAGTTTTTTTTTTTTTTAATTTAATTCAATATCTTAGGACTTTACTAATTATTTTTGAAATAGACCCAGAAAAATAAATTAAAGGATTTTTATGAATTTATTTAACTTCAAAATTTAGCTGAATTGCTTAGCTCGCCGTGAAAACATTTTAATAACTTTCCCCCGCCCCCCCCCCCCGTGTACAAATATTTTTTTCCTTTAGGAAATTAATTTTAGTCTTTAATCTTTCAAATACAATCAAAAAGTAGTCGGAAATCTACAAAAAAAAATTATGATAAATCAACTTTCAAAACTAGGTCCCCATATTTTTGCCCGTACCTAGTAATTTCTGATACAAGAATTTATAACGCGCCAAAATGTTGTTTATGTTTATTCCAGCAGCTCTTTTGTAAGAGTAAAATTCCTTGAATGACATGTATGCCATCGTGTTTTCGTCCAACTTGTCTGTAATTATCTTTAATCCATCAGTTCGGCCGATATCTGTGTAAGTGTCGAACGCAATATGTTTTGTGGCAATGACAAAAACACTGCTGGGCCCTGTTTTTCCTGAGCTAAAATCGTGAAGATATACTTATGTCTTGTTTTCATTCGATACAGAATTTCTACATTCTGCAAAATAGGTGACTGTTTCGTAAATGACGCCGTCTTTCTTTCGATTGTGCATCAACGTAAGTTGAATAGATATAATATCTGTCACACGAAAAAAACTATGCTCTGCTTACCAATGTTAGCTCACTTAGTACATTCCACGACGTTGGATTGAATATCCACTTGAGCAAAGGAAATAACTAAATAAGAAGGCCACCAAGTTCGATAACTTTAACATGCTCAATCAACTGTATAGCATAATTTAATTTTATTATCCAGATGGGGTCGCAAACATTTTTGAGGATTTATATCTAAAATTGAAATTTGTCTTTTTTTTTTCATTTTTTTTTTTTTTACCATAATTTTTATATTTTTAGTTTAGAATGTACTTGTGTGTGATTGTATTGGGAAAATGGATTAATTTTGAAATATTTGATTTGTTTTAGTGTTGTGTATATCTCTATTTTAAAGGTGTATTTGGTGGTGGGGAACAGGGTAAAAGAATTTGCAGAGGTTTGAAACTCCGATGTCTTACGTGAGTAGTTTATTTGTATATCCGTTTAATTATTTCTGCTGTGTTGTGTGGAATAACGTGTAATATACATTTTCTATTTGTGTGGTTTAATAAATTGTTATTTCTGTGAGTAGATGTTTTCCCAGATTGCTTTTTTGTGCTTCTTGAACCTCATATGGAACGGAGTGCCTGTCTCTGCAACGTAACTATTTGCACTAATTTCTATCTCATATATGTGTGTATGCATGTAATTGTTTATAGACAATCTTGTTTGTTTAGAAAATGACAATAAAAGTACTTGCAATGATATAGCTCCTTTATGGCAGGTGCTCAATATCAGAGTTAAAACAAATATGTAAAGCGATTTTAGATGTACATTATAAAATAGCTGATAAATATTACTCTGGTCCATTTGTTTGATTAATAAGTTTCTTCTATTTTAATGCAGATGTGTGTGATTTTCCATCTATTAGTAAAACAATCAATGTGTCTTCTAATTATTTGAGGATTAATGAATGTTGCAACCTATGGGAGATTATTCATTATAATAAATTCTATACAATGAATAGTCTCCCATAGGCTGCAACATTTAATAATCCCCAAATAATTAAAACCAAAAATTAGCCAATCAATTGTGTTAATGCTGCCCTCTGGTTTTTTACTCGATTCATAAATCTGCAATTTAATCAATCCACCTCGTGTTCCTACTTCAGGTCACTTCAAATGAACATGTGGAATACCTACTGCCCACAGAATCAAACAAAGATTGCAGGAAACCCCATGCGTCCTCTCCAGCCCGCAGGTGTTTTATGGCGATATGTTCTAGCAACCGGGTGACTCGTCTCGGTCGTCGATCAATTTCTACGATTAAGGTCTGTATGAAGCAAAACCCAACATCCGAGATGCTGCATGTTGCAGAAATGTACATATCAAGACACCCTGCTGCTACCCCCTTCATTCATAAATGCTAGAATGAAGAGATAGAAACTGTCCCTTTATCTCCATGCTTTCATACATCACCCTGGTTCCTCCCTATAAAACATTCACAGCAATTACTCGTCAAGAATAAACCATTGTAAAGAATTTTCTTTTCTTACTCTCTTACCTAAAATGGAATGATACTACCTTGAAAAAAGCTTTTTTCCATGAAAATCCTGAATGTGGAATAAAATACCGTGGGTCTGCTTTTCAACTGAGTACAATGTGGCAGTTTTAAAGTCCAATATAAACTAATTTTGTCAAGCCACTCACTTAAATAATCAAATTCTGATATGATAGTTTCCAATCTTATCAAGAACATTGTTCATCGCCAACCGACAATCTACATAACCTTTATCCTCGAGTGGTTGTCAAGCATTTATGAGCGGTGATTTTTATATTTTTGAGCTAAAAATCATAAAGGAAATGTATACACTACGTTTGTTTACATTTAAACAATGCACACCGTTTGTAATAAACTGACATTAATTAGGAAATGGGTAAAGACGTTGTTAGATATAACCGGATGAAAAGCCGACATTGGTAGATAAAAATAAAGAAATGCGAATAATTTAAATTAAATTAATAAGGTCAGATCCAGATAAGCTCAAGATAGACATATCAATAAACCTAGACAGGTATGACCTCCTTTAGACGAATCTATAGGATCACCTTGAAATGAAAGAATCAATTCGATAGACTGATAGAATCAATGCAAGATAGACCAATAGATCGAATCAACAAAAAATAGATCCAGACAGACTAGATCAACATAAGATAGAGAAAAATAAAATCGATAGAGGCTCGATTAATCTAAACATATTCTGTTAGAGATGGGGCTATGTCTGAAACAGAAGGGCTCAACTGTAGATTGATTGACAGAGATAGGATCGTCATTTGATAGAGCGTTGCAGATGAAATCTGTTCAACTTATGCTTGTTTAAAATAGCTAAAAATCTCTGTAAACGCTAAGACATTTTATGTTAATATCGCACGTTAAAATTGTGAACTCTGATCAGCAAATATATAATCAATTAGTTATTAAGGTAAAAGAATTTCCTCTTTACTCATTTTAAACATTAATTATTCCCAAATCAAATCATGTCACCTCGTTGATTGAAACCGTATAATTAAAAATACATTTCAAAAGGTTAATTTCGTTTTATTGATTTGAATAATATGTAGCTGATAATCATTTCTACAAAAAAATGAAAAATTGTTTTGAAAAGAATTGCTACAATTTTAAATGAATAACACCTATTAACTGAAAGAAAATTATTTTCTTAATAATTGCCAAAATCAAAACTATTATTTCAAAAGGAATATTTATATTAAAAGTAAATGGTTGATATAGAAAGCACCCAATGATGTTCACCTCTGTTGGCGTAATCTAAACTCAGAAAACTGGTCATGGCCCGGTAATAATATTTACTTAAATTATTATCTATAAATCTTATCGGTGCGTGCACAAATTTCTTTTAAGCAGGTGTCATCGCCTTTGTCACCACCGCCATCCTTGTCATGGAAAATCCAGACTGTTTTTCGTTTGTTGATAAAATTCACTCCGACATTAGATATATTTAAAAGGAGAGAAACAAAATCGATTGTGTGCATGCATGTGTGTGTGGAGAGAACCCATCTCGGTATCTCATCCATCGAATATGTGTTGCCTCTCCTCTTCTCAAGAATTCTGTTGAAATTTCATAGGCTAAGATTCTGAGAATTCTCACCAGAAGTCATGTGGTTCCCTCAACTTCTGCTGGAGGTGACCTCTGACCTTTAAGATCCTTTCACTGAAAACACTACTCCCATTATCTAACATTACTTCTTGCTCTTGTATCGATTTAAATCTGCTTTTGATATCGACCCTAGCCTCTCCTCCATCTGCGAAACGCTCGTCCTCGCTTGCTTATCACTTTTCCACACAAAACAATGTGACATTTTATCCTAATGTTCAACTGGTTTTGTGCATTTATTTAAACGCTCCCCCCCTTACACACACACACACACACACACACATATATATATATATATATATGTAGAGAGAGAGAGAGTGAGAGAGAGAGAGAGTTATGTTATTTTGTTGTATCGATTAAGATAAAAATGAAATGTAATAAGTCCCCAGACGTACCTCTCCATCGTACAGTATATCGATACACTAAGGCTGACTGGGATAGCTTCCGTACATTTTTATCTGATCTACCTCTGCATTCCATGTTTAAAAAGGATGTGTCCTCTATAGTATTAGACTTGACGGAATGGTTAATTGTAGGTATTGACCGTTTCATACCCTCGAAAAAGTTTCAGCAAAAACCTAACAGCCAGCCATGGTTCTCTCCAGAATGTGCTGCTGCCATTGCGCACAGAAATCACTTTTTCCACTGTTTCCAACGTAATAGATGTATGAAAACTAAAGCCGCTTTCAGGACTGCCAGCAACCATTGTAAGAAAGTAACAAAGAATGCAAGAGAGTTGTATGCTCTATCTGCTAAGTCCAAAGTAGCTGAGCAGCGGCTTGGTTCCCACCAGTTTTGGCAAATAGCAAACAGAATCCTGAACAGAAGCGTGTGCTCCATCCCAACTATTATCAATGGACCTGAGGTAATCTCGTCAGCATCAGACAAAGCCAAACTCTTTGCCAAGAACTTTGCAGCTAATTCTACCCTTTGCAATCAAGGCTGCCAACCCCCAATATTTCCTCCTGTATCAGAAAATACGCTATGTGATATACGTATATCTGTACGTGATGTTGCCAAGCTAATCAAAAACCTTGATTCCAGTAAAGCAACTGACGGTATTCCAATTATAGTACTCAAAAAACTTCAACCTGAACTAGCTCCCATACTTACAAAACTGTTTAAACGTTGTCTTAAGGAGAATAGTTTCCCATCTCCCTGGAAAATTTCATCAGTATGCCCTGTATTTAAGAATTCAGGTGATCGCTCATCCCCCTCTCAGTACAGGCCAATAAGTCTCCTGTGCGTCATGAGTAAGTTACTGGAATTTGTATTAAATACAGAAGTAATCAACCATCTCAACAAAAATAACCTTCTTAGTGACACTCAATATGGTTTCCGTTCTGCTAGATCTACAGCAGATGTGCTTACAGTTATATCTCATAGGATTAGCAAATCTCTCGACGGAGGCAACCTTTCTAAGACAATTGTTCTTGACATATCTAAGGCCTTTGATAGGGTATGGCATAAAGGTTTACTTCATAAGATCTCTAGCTATGGTATTGCTGGAAATGTCTTCTCAATTATTAAATCATTTCTTTCTGATAGGTTCATAAGAGTAGTAGTTGAGGGGCGAAAATCAGAAGCTCACAGTATTAATGCCGGTGTCCCTCCGGGGTCCATCCTGGGCCCAACTCTTTTCCTGATCTACATTAATGATCTTCCAAATCATATCCTTACATCATTTGTAGACATCTATGCTGACGACACTACCATTTATGGTACCACATCTAAGACAGTAAACGACTAAGTTCTCTCCAATTCTCTCTCCTCTGATCTTGAGCACGTAGTACAATGGGGTAAAGAATGGCTGGTTACTTTTAATGCATCTAAAACCAAGCTTCTCTCTTTACATCATCAACATTCTGATCCACATCTGACATCAATTGAAATGAATGGCTCTCGTCTTCAGAAGGCCTCAAGTTTTGACAAACTTCTTGGCTTGACCATTACTCCTGATCTTAAATGGAACACGTACATCAAATCTGTTGCCAAGGCCGCTGGAAAAATGATGGGATCTTTCTATCGATCCGGTAGATATCTCACTGCTGATGCTATTCTCTACCTATATAAGAGCCAGGTACGTCCAAGGATGGAATACTGTTTCCACATCTGGGCAGGAGCTGCTAGAAAGGACTTGGCCTGCCTTGATAGAGTTCAAAATAGACTTCGTAGCCTCGTAGATGTCCTTTTCTCCTCCTTACAACCTCTATCTCACAGAAGAGATGTTGCGAGTTTGTCTCTGATGTATCGTTATTTTCATGGAAAGTGTTCGAATGAGCTTCAATCTATGGTCCCCCCTCGCCAAACTTTCACAAGAAACACTCGTCTAGCTGTAAACACTATCAATAATTCCCCCCACTCTTTATCTGTGCCTAAACCTAAACGTAGATTCCATGAACAAAGCTTTTTTCTTAGAACTGCACGCCTGTGGAATTGTCTTCCATTTTCCTGCTTTCCGGCTGACTACAATATGGTTGTCTTTAAGTCTAATGTAAATAAGTTCTTGATGAGCCGTTCCATATAAGTTATCAACTTTACCAAATTTTCATTACTAATGATTACTATAATGTCCAATTTCTACTGTACACTCTTTAACCCTTATCCTTGAGTGGCCTCTTGGCCTTGATAATGTGGTGATGCCTATGTAAAAAAAAAAAAAAAATATAATGTATGTATTTGTCCAAATTGAATGGCCTTTACAATAATGTTAAAATGTGGTGGATAGAAAACTTTGGTTTTCTCTCTAGGCTGACTTTTTGTTAAATGGTAATAAAACAAAAGGAACCCGTGTGAAAGTCAAATCCGATGTCGCCAGTTATGGTATTAAATGGAACACAGGACTTTTAGAAACAAACATGTATTCACATATTACAGGCAAAGCGGGTTAAGCAATACCATTCCTCAACTGTTGGGCATTTTGCACACAACCTCCTTGGTCGTGTGTCAATCTCTTACTGCCGGGCACCGGTACTCGTTATCAGAAGTGACGTCACCCGATAGTCCATTAATCCCATAGAGGGGCGTCTCCAATACTTTTAGAATACTATTTTACTCCATGTTGGACTGTTTAATTTGGTCAAAAGGTGGCTTTTATCTTTCGTGGAATCACAACATAATCATGTTGGCAAACCGGTTCTCATAAGATCACCAAAGTTAAGCAACGCTGAGCCAGTACCAGATGAGTGACCATTTGAGAATATCAAATGCTGTGTGTAGGACGTTGACACCTCCCTGCGAGAACTCAACGTCATCTCTTTTGACATATGACTGGAGATTGCTTGTGGAATTGATATTCCCTATAAACATAAAAATAGGACCTTACAATCTCCAGGTGATAATTATATTATAAACGACAAGTTTTGCATGCCAGTGAAAATTTATCGAAGATACTTGCATCATCTACACCATATTATCAAATAATGTATGACACGCTGTTAACATGTAGACTTTTACAACTGCATTGAATCTGAGGCAAATAGATTTAAGCATAGGGAAAAAAAAATTCCCTCCTTTTTCTTATCGAATTAACATTATTTTTCATTTTAAATCACTGTCAAAGTTTGAGATAAATGATCAGTTAGATATCAGACATATGTAATTCCTGTATGAAAAAAATGAACTAAATATTGATTACCAATCTTTTTAAATTAATATTTGCATCGTGAGTCTAGCAAAGTAGACATATACAAATTTTTATCATTTAGATTGGATGAAAATCTTGTTTCGATTGATAACCTGAATTGTTCAACAATGGTAAGAAGGATTTCACTAAAGTCAGAAATACTAAAATTAGATTGGACAGCTTTTAGCAGAAATAACCTTACAGTATAGAAAACATTTAGAATTGGATTCTACATCTACTTTCCACTGATGATAATGAAGAAAAATTCACAGTATACACTACCCTGCAGTTGAGGGTGAACAAGCATGAACAAGTGTAAATTACAACATGGCAACTGTGAAACCAACTGACAAAAAAGTAACGAGTAAAAATATCTCTTTGAAACCTGTTTGAATTAGTTTGAATAAGCCTACAGTAACAAATCAAAACTTAAAGCAGGTAGAATCTGAGTTAAACCTGGAAACTGCAACTACAACAGAAATACAAAATCAAAGTCTAAACTCAAAAGGAGTAAATCCTTTTTAGGTAAGTGTGCACAAAAACTTGACCATTACGTAGCTTTACAACTACTCACAAAAGGTGATGATCTATTTCAGTGGTGGAAAAAGGAGACCTTACCACTGCTGAGTAAACCAGCCTCAAAATATTTCAGTGCATCACCTTCATCCGTGGAGAGTGAGAGGCTCTTTATTACAGGTGATTATGTTTATGAATCTATGTGGAATAGGCTGTGTCCTGAGAATAGAGAAACTCTAATGTTTCTAGTTTGCAACTTAAAAGTATTCAACTTAAATAATACTGAGGAGACTATGAGAGCAGAGGAGGCAAGCAGCTAGAATAGAAGAGGAAGTAGAACAGCAGCAGGTGCAGAACTTCCGCTTATAGTTATTCACTTAAAGAATTACAATTTGTACTTTGTAGTTGGTTTGTAATCTCTTTTTTTCTTATTTCATTGTTTAATTATATTTATTTAAGAATTAGAACTTGTTCTTTGTGTTTTGTAATTTTAGTTATTGTTGTGTCTGTATTAATAACAACACGAATGCAAAAAGTAAAGGTAAAACAAATATATTAAGACGAAAAGATAATACATATTTACAAAGGTGCAGTTGGAAGATTGTCCTGCAGAGGGTGTGTTAAAGTCTTTCATGGAGTAACCGGCACATGTGTCTTGCCTATCCGGCGTTCGAACACAGCTCTCCGGTCTTGCTGACTTGATACCTTTATCTATATCTTTTCACCCACGTATGCTAATTAGTGGGCGTCTCCACAACACCCCCCTCCCAAGATTTGAAGTTGTGTAGATTTCAATATCTTTTCCTTTTGGGATTCATTATCATTGGGTCTATAGTCTTTCTTTTCCTTCCTGATCTCCTCGGTTCGGACATGGTCTGTGGTGGTTCAATATTAAACGTTTTGTATACTATTTCAATTGGATCTTCCTGTTCCTCAGGTTTGTCCTGTTCGTTGTCCTTCCTATGACGTTTTCTCAATTGATTTTGGTGTCTTTTGTTTATCCCTTTTGGACCTTTTATCATGTAGACCAAGTCGCCGATATGTTTATCTACCGTATCCGACTCCCAATATGACATATATTTTAAATGTTTTAAAAATAATATCTAATCACCAGGTTTAAACCTTTTACGTGATGTGTGTGTCGTTTTATATACGATTACTTGCTTTGGTATTTATCAAATGGTGATTTTATTTTTCTCGCAAACATTAATTCTGCTGGCGATAATTTCGACGGTGTATTTGGGTTCTCGGTTATCCTGTATATTTGTAGGAACTGTGGTAATGCTTTATCCGTCGGTGTACCTATTGATTTTCTAAGGGCACGCTTTATCGTATCTACGAACCTTTCCGCTAATCCATTTGATCTAGGATGGAACGGTGGTGTAGTTATATGGTTTACCTGAAACACAAAAATCCTTGAAAACACTTGAAGTAAATTGTGTTCCGTTATCTGTGACTACAATGTCTGGTACCCCAAAACGTGCGAATCTTTCATGCAAAAATTTATTGTGTTATCTGTCGTTGGGTTTTTTACCCGCTTTACTTCCGGCCATCTGGAAAAACTATCTACTATGATTAGGTAGTATTGTCCCTCGATTGGTCAAGCAAAGTCTAGATGAATACGTGACCATGGATGGTCAGTTTTTTTCCAAGGTTTATGAACTATCAGTGGTGCCTTAGCGGCTAACGCACAACCCTTACATTTGTTTACTGTTAATGCAATATCCACATCCATATTACGCCAGTAAACATAACTCCTCATAAGTGTCTTCATCCTATTTATACCCGGGTGTCCTGTATGAAAATCACGTAAGATTTTTTTCTGCAAGGTTTTCGGTACAACCACACTTTCACTATATAATAATACCTCATTGCATCATTTTCCCTTAATTTTTTCTTTGTCTTTGATGACGTCATCATTTTCAACCTCCCTTTTTGTATCGGTAAGCATGACTGGTAATTCTCTTATTATATTCGCCACCATGTTTTTTTCCTCATAATTGGAACGTATAGCTGCAATTACAGTCTCTTCAAAGGTTTCATCCCTGTTTGGTATAAGCCTTGACAATCCATCCACATGACCTATTTTTCCCAAACGTAGATGTTTTATTTGAAAATCATAATTTACCAAGATCGTACCCAACGGAGTAACCGATTTGCCGTATATACTGGTAAGCCCTTTTTTTGAGCCAAAAATAGTCACTAGGGGCTTGTGGTCTGTTTCCAGTATAAAATGTCTTCCCTACAGATAACGGTGGAATTTCGTCACTGCGAAAATAATGCTTAATGCTTCCTTTTCTATTTGGGAGTAAGCCTTCTCTAACGGAATTAGGTTCCTTGAAGTGTGCGCTATAGGTTTCTTCGTTCCATCTGGCATGATATGCTGTATACATGCTCCTATACCATACGAGCTCGCGTCACTCGCAACAATTATTTGTAATTTTGGGTCATAATAAGTTAAGGATAAATCTGACCTCAAAGTCTTTTTAATTTCCTCAAATGAGTCTTGACATTTGTTCATATCCATGGTGTTTCTTTCTTTAATAATTCGTTCAGCAGAGCTCTTAGGTCGTGCATGCCTTTGATAAACACTTGGTAGTAGTTCGCGAGGCCTAAGAAGCTCTGTAAAGTCGTCACGTTATGTGGTGCTGGCATGTTCCTAATTGCTATCGCTCTTTCTGGATCAGGGCGTAGACCATCTTTACTTATCATTTGTCCTAAATACTTGATTTCGTCTAGACAAAACTCACATTTGTTTTCTTTCACCTTGAATCCGTATTCGTTTATTCTTGTGAACACTTGTTTTAAATGCTCTATATGGACGCGCTCCTTATGACTGTCATCCAGGTATGCACAAGCACAATCTAAACCGCTCAACATTGTGTCCATCGCTTGCTGGAATATCGCTGATGCGACTTTTATCCCGAACGGTAATCGGTTATACTTGAATAACAATTTGTGTGTGTTAATGCATAAAATCTTTGAGCATTTTTCTTCTATCGGGATTTGCAAATAGGTGTCGGACAAATGTACTTTTGAAAAAATTTTCCAACCATTTAGTTTTGAAAAAATTTTCCAACCATTTTGTTTTGAAAAAATTTTCCAACCATTTTGTTTTGAAAAAATTTTCCAACATTTAATTTAATTTTGCAAAAATCGAGGCTTGGTGATTTTATAGCATATTATTGAACCCGCAGACTCGAATTTGTTCCGATTTCTTCTTTACGTACACCGTAGGCACTGCCCAAACGCTAGCTCTGATTTTCGATAAAATGCTCGTTCTTTCAAGTTTGTCTAATTCGCTATCTATTTTGTCTAATCCGGCAAACGTCACGTTCCGTTTTTTTCTTAAATACTGGTGTTGCATCCTTTTTTAGCTCGAACGAAGCTTTAAATTTATTACATCTTTCCAGTCCCATAGTAAATATTTCTGGGAATTCGTTCTTTAGTTCATTTTTAATATTTTCTGACGTTGTGGTGCAGCTGGTTATTTTTTTATAAAAAGCGTTCATCGGTTTATCCCAAAGGTTGAATTTTTCAATAAAATCTCTTCCCAATAAATTCTTGCTTTCTTTAATTACGAAGATTTTCAATTTCTTCATCGTGCCATTTAAATTAATGAGCAAGCCGACTTCTTCGAATTTGATTTTGTCTCCTGTCACCGTTCTAGCACCCTTACTTGACTTTTTCAGAGTCGGTTTATCCAGTTTTTTCCAAGTGCTAACGTTTATTACCGACAAATCTGTTCCAGAATCAAGTTGAAATTTTATTTGTTTGCCGAAAATATTAACCAACACATATTTTCGTAAATTGTCTTTCTCTTTGTCGTTTGTTCTCATTCATCTCTATATTTTGTTCTGCAACAAATACTCTTATGTCCGACTTTGTCGCAATTGAAGCATCTGATATTTTTGTAAGGACTATCCTTTCCCCAATGTTTTTCATCACATCTTCCGCAATTATTACTTGGTCCCGATTTTCTATAGTTCCTTTGACTTGAATCGTAATTTCGTTTTCTATAATTAAAGTTTGAGTATTTATAACTTGCGTAATCTTTTGGATTTTGACGAGTCTCTCACTTTCTTTGCCCTGCGTTTCTGCCAGATTTTTTAATCTTCCTTATGTACGACACTCCTGCTTCTTCTATATCTCTGGAGTCTTTTTTTAGTGATACTGCCCTTTGACAATCTTCTAACTTTTGCAGTGTCAGACCTTGTTCTGTCTCTAATTTTGAGAGAACGCGTCTTCGAATCTCTGAATTTTTTGTAGAAACTAGCCCCTGTGCAAAAATGAAACATCTGAAGTCGTCCACCGTAAGTTCCGATAATTTAAAATTGTCGCAGTGTTTATTCACTACTGACACATATGTCAGGTAGTCCTGCTCCTCCGTTTTCTTAAGGTTCATACACGACCATCTCTTGTGAAAAAGAGACATGTTCGGTCCGAATAACTCCTTAAGAAGTTTTACGGTTTCAGTGAAGTCTAACTGATTCGTTCTCCTTGGCAATATAAAATCAACAAATTTGCAATGTTCACTGGTACCAAGCTTTCGAAGTAATAAACTTACTTTCTTTGCGTTTGACCAGCTTTCGCAATCTGTTTCGAAAATATCTTCATACCTCTTAAAATATGCCTCAAAAGTTTTATCCTCTTCTGGTAGGTACATGAACACATCTATGCTATTCACAATTTTTGCGTTGGAAAAAGTCGTATTGCTTTCCTGTGCAGAATTAGTCGTTAATCTTTCCAACAAATCTTTTTGACCAAGTTGCATTTGCTCTATACATTTAAGAAGCCGTTCATTCTGTCTTTTGTCTCTTTCTTGTAGTTCTTTTTTGTGTAATTCGTCTCTTTCTTGTTGACGCCGTCTCTGTACTTCGTCTCTTTCTTGTTGACGCATTTGCATTTCCGTGAATAACTTGATAAGATCCTCCATTTTGTTTTTCAAATTAGTAAATCAGTCACTTTTACAATTTCCTTTCTTTAATAACTACGATCAACCGATTCCTTTTGTTACGTTATTAATTACGTACAAGAAAGAAAATAAAAATCCCTTCTTAGCACACTGAGGAAAAAAAAAATCACTTTCTTTCAAAACCGTCTACCTAATAAGTTCACGGTATCCTAGCGAAACATTTTGTGTGCACTTTGCAGAAAGGGTTACTGCAAGTTTCAAGTTTTTTTGTTTTTTTTTTCTCTCGTAGGCACTTTGAAATAAAGTGCTTGCTGTTTTTTTTTGTTTTTTGTTTTTTTTTTCTCAAGTGTCCCGGGTTTTGAATTTCCTTTTCAAGTAGTCACAAAAAAAAATCTTGGTGACAATTTCGTAGTTCCTGCGTTTTGAACATTGAATTTCCGAGTGAATTTTTTTTCAATCTTTGACAAGTATTTCCCGAATACCACTGTTGAGTTTGATAGTGTATTTTCTCACGCGTAAATCTTTTTTCGAAATCCCATCGCCACTGTTGTGTCTGTATCAATAACAACACGAACGCAGAAAGTAAAGGTAAAACAAATATATTAAGACGAAAAGATAATACATATTTACAAAGGTGCAGTTGTACTGCAGTTGAAAGATTGTCTGGCAGAGGGCGTGTTAAAGTCTTTCATAGAACAACCGGCACATGCGTCTTGCCTATCCGGCGTTCGAACACAACTCCCCGGTCTTGCTGACTTGATACCTTTATCTATATCTTTTCACACACATATGCTAATTAGTGGACGTCTCCACAAGTTATTAAAGGCAAAAACCATAATAATGGCCAGATACTTAATTAAATGTTACATTAAATTGGCAGTTACTATGTAACTGCTATCTGATAAGTTTCTTGGCAGTGATGAAAGGATTTAAATTTAATAGGAAAGGGAAAAGAAATTAATTGGCTGATTAATCGGCAAATTTGGCGAATGCCGATTAATCGGTAACGTAGCCGATTATGCCAATTACCAATTACCTGCCGATTAATTGGTACAGCCCTAATATGAATGATCGAAAAATATTGATCCTAATAAAAATTATATTTTCGGAAGAACCTTCTACTAATCACATTCTCGTATGTCATTCTCTACATACAATATGTGTACTACTTTGCTGCAGACTGCAATATGGCCGTCTTCAAATCTAATATCAATAAAAATTTGTCATAAAACTTATAAGTAATCAAACTTTGTTCATTCCATTGATCATTTTCGTCTTGTAATATTTATTTTTCAATTCTCATCCTAACGTGTGTCTGGGCCTGGGTAAAATTGACTAATTAGAAAAGGAAAAATGTAGGCAGATGTTTATTCAGAGATTGTAATTGAACTCGATGGTTCTCGTCTGATAACCGAAGTTTAAGAAATCTTATTCATTTAGGAATATCGTATAGTTGTGAGTTTAAAATTGCTGTGCTTTAATTCGTCTTTTGGTTCGCTTCAAAGGCGGTTTACTAACATAGGGCTTTCTCTCCCTTTTCAGAAACACCCTGGCGAAAAGCACTCAACCGTCTGAGCACATGAATAAAGCGATCGAAAGTTGTTATGACTAGATGGGGCTATAAAATTGATCTAAGAACCACATGACGCACTCTACTGCCCAACCAGTGTAGTGTGAAAGATCTTGCAGAATACAACAATAATGCAGAAGATTGTGTAAAAAAAAAAGTGAAAAACTATCGGAGGACCACATGCTTCAAAAACACGCAAAGAAAAAGAATTTGCTCTTAGACCCTTTTGAAAAGTATTAATTCATTTAACTGTGTGCAATATAGTCGAGTCGTCAACTGTATTGCGATTGTGTGGATGCGATAGATTTCACTACTATTGTTTCACTGTAAACACTTAACAGCGCATAAAGCATTTCAAAGGGTGTCCATTGTTTCACAATATAAGGAAGTCACTGCATTAAATGCACAAAGATAAATATTGGGGTATAATTTTGAAATGAATGTTCTTGTTAGATGGACGATATTGTTTTGTAACGTGCTTGGTGTGTGTGTGGGGGGGGGGGGCGCACGCGTGCTGGTTTATAAGTGAAGATTCAAAGAATACAATAGGAATTTTCACCACTAATTTTGATACCATCAGTTTCTCTATTTTAAATACCATTGTCTATCAGGAAGTGGGAGCATATACGTAACGTGTTTGTTTGTTGCAGATATGCGACGAGTTTGTTTTTTTGTATTCTACAAATCTACAAAATGATTTTTATTTACTTTTCAGATCAACTCATCATGAGTATTGGGACGATTAATTGGAATTGAGAATCGAAAAAATCAGAAAATTTGGCTACTGGAATCGGTATCAGAAAAAAATTGAGGCTAATTTCCAATAAAATAAAAAAACGATTCCGTTAATATTTTTGCTTTTGCTGACACAATATTGTTTTGAAACTATAGATAATATTTTTCAAATATTTTAATTCCATAAAAATATGAAACTGCTAGGTAACCTTTTAAAGAATACAGTTGATTTACAAGGTTTTGAAAATTAATTTTTCAAACATTATTGATTAAATTAAAGGTAAAATTTTAAGTTTTTTGTCATTCATTTATTTGATGCTGTTGGATTTTTGTCTAATTATTAATTATAGTGTGAGCTTTTGTCTGAACTTTTGCCTGTCCCCCAGCTAGGTTGTAAAAAAATCTGAAAAAAAAAAAAGCTTCAGACATTTGAAATGACTTGATCTTGAGTAGAATTATCTATACTTCTATAAATTTGGCTTTTTTTTTTGTATTGATACTCATATTAAAACCCCTTTTTCTATTTGTTTAAAAAGAAACTACAACTTTTTTATGTATGGGTTGTGGAATTGCATTCATCTGCAAAAGATCTAGCTAGCTTTTCATATTCTTTTAAACATTCATTTTAATTAATTCCCTATTAGTTTTTTTGGTTGTCTTATGGGATGATCATCTTTAACTATTACGTGTAATTCATGTAGATATTCTACATGATTTATACTTGTGTAATATTTGAATAAAATGGTTATAGTAAACACAAACCTCTTTCTATATATATATTTATGTATGTGTATATGTATATTTGTTTAAAAAAGTTTACCTACCAAGCTCTTGCCAGTTTTTGGTCTACATATATAAAACTTAATATATAGGATATTCGAACCCATACAAAACTTTATATTTGGGTTTTAGCTGGAGAAAATCGGTGCAAAAGTGGGAAAATTAAAAAAAAAATGCAATTTTCCAGGTGAAGGTCGAATGACAACATTACGAATATGCATGCATAACGTAAAAACTGTTGCTTCATGTTTTAATTTTTAGCCTTGCGTAGCTTCGGCATTAACGTCAAAGGAAAAAGTAAATCGTAAGCCAAACGTTTTGACTTCGATTCTCAGTGGTGGAGTATGAGTCCTATTTTTAAACTTTTAAAATTATTATTATATATATTGGGTCCAATATAATATAATAATGAATACGAGGTCTGCATTAATCAAAATATCACATTTAAGCGTATTTTACGACCGGACAATGCCGGGCGGCCTGCTAGTAAAAGAATAAATTAAAAGTTTTTCACACCTCTGTGCGAAAATACACTTCAACATCAATTCTTTTGGTTTTTATTTCCCATGTTTTCGATATATAAAAGTTGGGATAGAGATAGAAATCAATAACTAATAATCAAAGACGAATAATAAAATGATTATTGCTTATTAATTTTATTGAAACTGTTTGGCAGACTAGTTTCTCATCCAATGACAAGACGCATGAAAGATGGTGAAAATTTTCTAACATTAAAATGTAAGTGTATTTAAAACAAAATACTATTTTAAAGATATTTGGAACGGCATTTACGAAAAAAGTAATTACTAAAATGTTTTTATTTGTGTTGTATATTTAAACTTATATCTTAATGTATCTTTGAATAAATGAAATGCTGATAATTTATTAGTAGATTAATACCATCAGCTAAAATACTCCTCCAAACAAAAATGAAATTCTACTTTTCAGTCGATTATGGGTGAACACTCTGAAAACATTTAAAGAGAAGATAAACGAAAATCAAGAATTTAAAGTGCGGGATCAGTTTCACACAAATTTATTGCAAAATGAATTTCCATTTTACATGGCATTCTAACATTTTAAAGCAGCTGACCAAATTTATTTGGCTCTGGAAAATTCTATTTGGGGGAGGGGTCTACTGTTTTAAAGTGATTACACCATAGTTTTATGAATTTGCCAGTCGGATTCAGGGTTAGTGGTAAAAATTTATTGAAGATTTCTAAAATATTAGACTAGCCCCGATATAATGATCATTTTACATTTATATACAAAACTGATCTTCCACTCTAAATTCTAAATTAATTATTTTTATCTTTCCGCCAAGTTTTTCAGTGTTCGCACGTAATCCTCTAAACAAAATAGAATGTCGTTTTTGTTTAGATTTATTATTTTTATTATTAATATTATTTGTATCTTTTCTTTTTACAGTAAAACAAATGAATGTACTACATATCTGTTTGACGGTAGCAATAATTAGCAAAGCATCCTCGCCTTGATTTTATTAAGATTGGTTTTCTTAAAAGTAAACTTATTTAGAAACTCATTCTTAATGTGGGAAGTGGGGAAGTAGTTCTTCTACCTATTCTGTTCCTATAGCCTTATTCTGCATGCCAATCGTCGACTATTTTCAATTGCTGATAAAAAAATTAAAATAGCATTTTATCAGTTAATGACGAACTAATACAAATCAGTTTTGTTTGAAAAGTAAAATGTTTCCTTATCTCGCTTTTCAATCATAGATAAGGAAAATTTGAATAAAATATTTAGAAAGATCTACTTGTGTATTGTTTTACGTTTGTGAGAATATATGTGAACATTACACTAGATTAAATTTTGTAAAAATTTAAAAAAAAAAAAAAAAACAGCAAGTCTATAATTAAATATTTAGAAAATTTAAAAGAATCTGAATGGTAATTGGTAATCGGAGTCGGAAATTTATAACAGAATTAGTAATTGTATGGGAACCGTGAAAAATTTGGAAATCGTCTCATCACTAACAATATCAGTCAAAACATATTTGAATTCCAAGCTTCACCTAACTTCTAATCAACATGTAACGATTCGTATCACCCCCCCTCCCCCGACGCACACATGGGCAACCTCGTTACGTTATATTTCTTTGTGTGAATGTATGAAATTTAACGATGCTAACTTAGTGTTTATAGACTATTATATTATTTAGGGAAGCTGGCAAAACATGCAAGATAATGTTAAGATTTTCCATAACTAAATGGTTTATTTTGCGTGAAGTGCCAATACCGTTCCACCGCATTCATGGGAACCAAATCTGCTCTCCTGAAAAAGAAACAAGCATTGGCTTGTCCTTTGATTATCAAATTAAGTTTATAATTAAGCGTTTAAACCTTAGCATATGGCACTTAAACTTATCTCTAAAAATTTTTTCTTGTACTTTTTCGTTTGATAAAATGACCATTTAATAATTGACTTACATAGGAATGTGTTCTTTCATAAGTTTTTTTTTTTTTTTTTTTTTGTGTGTGTTCTTATGTAAAAAAAAAAAATGGATTGTTGTCAGCGTTCGTACGACTTTCTACATTCCAACTTGTTCGGTTCCAAGAACTCGACTCTGCTGCCCTCTTGACTTTAGTCTTTTCATAAGGGAGGGTGCGAAGCTTCATTGACATGCAACTCACTGCTTATATCTTAAGTTATTAAAAAAAAAATGAACGGCAAAAAAATATCTGAGGGAAAGGACTTTTGAATATGAAAGAAAACCTTTTGTTGTTGTCAAAATTAGAGTTGACAGATTTTCATGTACTGTTAAAAAACAAACAAACAGGTTTTAGTATTTCCTTTTGCTGGCTGTCTATGACGTAGCTTGTAGGTTTATATGTAATTTAACTATTTGTGATAGTAATGACGTATAAATAAATAACAAAGTGCGATACTAAATCGATAAATATACCACATTTAAAGGAATAGACACAGAAATACTCATTTTCAAAATGTTCGTCTTTTATTTTTTTTTGTATACAATTGTTTCAGTCCCCTGTGTTGGCATACACGTGTATGACAGTTAATAAATTATAATTTTGCTCAACTGGGCTTCGTCAGCATGTTGAAAGAACCAATTTTGTAGGTTTCACGGCTCACGAATTGGACCTTTATTATTAACATAGCAGGTATTTATTTTTATCCACATATATAAACTATCAAACGGTCTTTATCTACATCTTAGATTAAACACACTTGTCTTGTAATATAATAATCCTTCAAATTCTGTAGTAGTAGGTATTTCTTTTCTTTCTATTACATGTGTTTCATTTTATCCAACTTCCAGTAATGTGTGTGTATACATTATGAATAGGGTGGGATATAAAAGAATGATTTTAAAATGGTTACAAAAAGGAATGTATAAAAAATTTCCTATTATAAAATGAAGCGTGAAAACCATATTTAATGGTATAGGATACATCATTTCTGCTTTTTGCAAACTTAAAATAAAACTTAGTTTGGAGTTAGGTGTTATGTTTAGGGCAAAAAGTACCCCGTTTTGTGAATCAGTAATGATTAATAATGGCTCTGAAAAATGGAGCAACACAAATAGGTTGGTAATGGTTCTGTGTCAATCATAGAAAATGGTGGTTTGTGTTTTTTTTTGTATTCTTCCCAAAAGTATTTAAAAAATTGAAATCGAAAATTTTACAAAGGCACACTCTATTTTTATTTAAATCAGGGAAAAAATAATCCAATCGCAGTATGTTGTAGAAGATTGGAAATAGCGGTCGTGTGAAAATAATTATCTATATTAAAGTAACACAGTGACATAAGTAGAATGAAGGTAGAGTTAAATTGCTACATTATGTATGCGAATACATATTTGAGAGACATTTTGTTTGGAAAATAATTTTTAAATAATATGCGCATAGTTTCGTAAAACACATATTAGCAAATGCAGTAACTGCTGAGTGTGATTTTTAGCAATTGTTTGGCTAAATTTTCCTCTTGAAACTGTTGAGGCAGGCGAAGAATAGATTACTTTATTAATATAGTAAAAAAAAAGGTAAAAATCTATTTAATTTCATATAATTTTATTTTAAAATATGGAAGAGAGAGAGTAATGTCGAAACCACCAAGTCCAGGTTTACAGGCTGATATTTTCCAAACTAAACATTTCAGATATTAAGTCGACTTTTAAAATCACACTTAAGAAAAATCAGATGTACGTCTTTGAAGTTTTCTCTTAGAGGTGGAGGCACGCTGATATGCGGCACATATCAGAGACTTATGATTATATTTATAATCATCCACAATGTCCTATGCATAAATTTAATCAAAATAGGATTTGAAGTTTAATCCTTTGTAGCCTGTTTTGATTTGAAACCATTTCCATTGTCTTCCCCAGTAAATTTTACATAATAGACTTTTAGTTTTTATATAGATTTTTTTTAACATTTCTTACTTGTGTATATAATATATACTACCGGGACCTGTGGAAATTCCACAGGGGACTCATTCATATAAATATATTAATGTTGACATTCTGTAGATGTTCAGCGTAAATAGACGCTCTGATCTTATTGTAGCTCTTTTGTTAAAACTGCAAAAGTATTTATCTAAGCTAGCAGGACGCCTGGCGTAGCCTGGTCATAAAGTATGTTTGAATATGGTATTTTAATTCTTGCAGATTTCGTATATATTATTATAGAGTTAATGTTCTATAGATTTTATATATTATAAAATTGCGATTTCAGAAATTTAAAAATACATCAATATAACTTGAATGCATCAGCTTGAATCGAAACCAAACCAAAACTTATAATTCTTTGTAAAATTATTTATCACAAGAAATGGAAGGCCATCTTCTATAATATAGAGGGCAAAAAATCTGTTTCAATGTATGTATTTATGTTTGTATGTCTGCTAAAACTTTCGACAAAGGCGGCAGATTTTTACAAGATCAGTATCATTTTGAAGCTCGACCCTTCGGGCGACAAATATCGAAAAATTGGCTGAAAACATTAATTCTTTCACCCTCAACTGGGCACTTTTCTACAGGGAGGGGTAGCAAAAAATCGTTCCTTCATGACAATTTAGCCATACTTGCATGCACAAAAAAACGTTCTTTCTTGAATTAGTTTAAATATAATAAAAAAGACCTAATTTTGCTGATCCGGTCAAAGCTCAGTCGGTATGGTAGCAGTGTCGTTATCTTAAGATTGCACATTTTAGCCGAGATGTCAGATGTATTTTTTTTTTTTTCGATTTTTAATGTTTATACTATTAAAACAGTTATTTATGACATTTTCTTGTTTGTTTTCATCACGTTCGCTGCTTTTTTTTGTTTTTGTTTTTCCAATTTTTTTTTTTTTAGATGTTTTAACATAGTTTACTTATTCTTTATTTTGCATCACGTTCGTTTTTGTTTTTTTTTTGTTAAAAAGGTTTATTATGTTTGCTTATTCTTTATTTTCCATTTTGTTTTGATTCACCCCCCCACACCTCACCACACCCGCACAATGCCGCTTACCCCCGTTAGCCTATGTACATATATAAAAATACATATATAAAATATATTAAAAAAAAAATATATATATATATATATAAAATATATAAAGAATATATATATATATATATATAATATATATATATATATATATATATATATATATATATATATATATAAAAATATATAAAAACCAAAATGGCTGTACGCATTTTTGTATGTCCAACAAAGGCTTTTTTTCGTTGGGGTTCTGGGGGGGGGGGTTACTATGTTTTACAACTTTTTATATACTCCCTAGATCATGATATCTACGATTTGCGAAAGGAACATCATGTCTACATTTATTTTGATCGACTTTTATAAAATTCATGCTATTCCGTCCTTTCACGTGTTTGTTGGTCTTTTTCATATAAATGAAGCGAAACTCACCGATGCAAAGGCGTCAGCGGCCTTTCATGCCGAGATGTCTTGAAAGCAATTAACTTTGATCAATGTGGGGAAAACCCTTCATATCAGACAATTGTTATTCATTTGAGAGTTCTCCCTTTTTCAGGAGAGCTGGGTTTTCCCAACATCGTGAGTAAACAAATAAATAAAACTACGGAAAGCTGAACTGGCTTTCAGCCAACGTTCATTTCTGAACCTGTGTGAACTCATTCACTTAGCAAGTCAACTTTTGAAATTTGAACGCTTTTCACTTCCTATGGCTTCATAGCATAGCAGTAAAATGTCACGTTTTATTTCACTTTCTTTTCCGCCTTCATGTCACAGGTTCGAGCCTGTCTATATACTAATACTTTTTTTGCCTGCCTACTAACACATTTTTTCTTTTTTTTTTTGTGCTCAACATACACCTCCAAACACCCGGGCAATGCCAGGTACCCCTGCTAGTCTATTACATAAAGCAAAAATGTGTGTGTGTGTGTGTGTGTGTGTGCACTTTTTCTTATATGTCCAGCAAAGGCTTTTTTCAGGGGGGGGGGGGGCTTGAGGAGGGGGTCATTAATTCTTGGAACTTTTTATATACTCCTTAGATTATAATATCTTGGATTTACTAGAGGAGGTCATCTCTATCTTTTATTTGAGCGACTTTTATATTCTATTTTTGCACTATTTCTTGCGTGTGTTCATGTTTTTATATAAAAAAAAGCGAAGCTAAAAATCGAAAATGGTGTTCTCGGCCTTTTGTGCTGGCATGTCCATTAAGCAATCAGCTTTGATCAATTTGGGGGAAACCCCTCATATCAGACAATTGCTATTCATTTGGAGACTCCCTTTTTATGAGGAGCTAGTTTTCCCCAACATCTTGGGGAAACAAACAAATATGCAGTTTAAAGCTTAATTGGCCGTGATTTCATTTCTTTATGCCGTGATGTTTGACCTAGTAAACCAGACATTTGTTTAACCACTTGCGTTTTTTAACCGTTTAATTTCAACCATTCTCACTTCCTTCTGTCCTCTTAGCATAGCGGTAACATGTCCCTTTTTCTTTTCCAACTTCCCAAGGCTTCGGGTTTAAACCTGCCTACCAAAACGTTTTATTATCCTTACACACACACACCGACAAATACCCAGATAATGCTGGGCACCCTGACTAGTTTATCTATATATATAAAAGCGAAAATGTATGTATGTACGCTTTTCCTTGATGTCCACAAAAGGCTTCTTTCAGAGAAGCGCTCGCTCGGTTCACAACTTAAAACTTTTTATATCATCTATAAATTGTAATATCTCACAGTTAACTACGGAGCTCGCCTGTCTACTTAATTTTATTGACTTTCAAACGTTAATTATTCGACATTTCCCGATTGGCACACATCACATTCGGTTTTCGGTATAAAAAAAAAAAGCGAAACTCAACTCTACTAATTACAGTGGTCTCTAGAGAGCTAAGTAACGTTTGGTCAATGTCAACTTCGTCATATCAGACGGTAGCTTTCATTTCGAGACCAGACAATCCCACTAATAAACAGGGAGCTGGTTTTCCCCGAACTTAATTAAAAACAAACAAACTGATTTATTGACCTCATTAAAAACTGTCCCGCACAAAATGCTAACTGCTGAATAGCTATCACCGTCACGTCAATCAAAAACGTGCACCTGTTTTTTTTTTTACACTTTACTATTTTCTAACTGCGTGTCGTCAAGGCTTTGTTTTTTTTTTCACGGGCACCTGTTTTTTTCCACATTTTACTATGCGCGTCAAGGCTTCGGGTTTTTTCACAGACACCTACAAACAACTGGGCAATGCCGGGTACCCCTCACTAGTATATATACATATAAAAGGCAAAACGGCCACATGCATTTTTGTATGTCCCAGAAAGGCTTTTTTCACAGGGGTTCTCAACGAAGTTACTATTTTGGAGAACTTTCTTTATACTTCCTAGATTATAATATCTACGATTTGCGAATGGACATCGTCTCTATCTTTATTTTGATGGAGTTTTAAAAGATTGCCTCCTTCCCGCCCTTTCGCATGTTTGTTTGTCTTTTTTGTATAAATAAAGCAAAACTAATCAAAGTGAAGGTACAGCGCCTGACCTTTCATGCCGGGACATCTTGAAGGAAATCAGCATTGATCAACGTGGAGGAAACCCTTCATATCAGACAATTGCTATTTATTTGAGAGTTCTCCCTTTTTCAGGGAAGTTGGGTTCCCCAACATCATGGAGAAACAAATAAATAAAACGGCAGGAAGCGGGAAGATTAACTGGCCTACAACCAAATGTTCATTTCTGCGCCTGCGTGAACTCATTCACTTAACTATCCATTTCTGCAAGTCAACTTTTTGATTGATATCGCTAAATCTTAACACTTTTCACTTCCTCTAGCGATAAGATGTCAGGGTTTTTTTTTTTTTAACTTTTTCTGCCTTTGTGCCACAGGTTCGAGCTTGCTTGCCTACTACCACTTTTTTTTTTCACACACTTCCAAACGCCTAGGCAACGCCAGGCACCCCTGCTAGTCTAATATATAAAAAGCAAAATGGGTGTGAGCATTTGTGTATGTCTGCGAAAGGCTTTTTGCATCGGGGCTCTTGTGTCGGTTAGATTCCGCAAGAAGTTTCCACATACTTAATCTCACATTCACAAACGGACATCATCTCTTTTCATTGTTAAACAAAATTCCCACCGTGGCGTCGTCTTAGGTGTTTGTTTGGCTTTTTCGTATAAAGCGAAACTGTTCAAATGTTGCAATTCAACGCATGCAACTTCTGCTTGTGTGATGACGACATCAAATAACGTGTTACATTTTTTTCACCTTCTTTCCCTCTTTCGTGTTACGGGTTCGACCCTGCCTAATACCACTTTTTTTTTTATTAACCTCACCTTCTTTCCTCCTTCATATTAAGGGTTCCAGCCTACTTCTACTTTTTTTTATTAACACCTCTCTCCACACTGTTGTTTCTCCTCCCTCCACCGGGCTGCTTTTTATTCCCAGCCTTACTACACCACCACAACATACCCGGGCAACGCTGGGTACCCCTGCTAGTTTAAAATACAAGCTACTTACAAACCTATGCCACCGTGCTGAAATAATGTTATTATTTAGAAACATATTCTTAATATGGGGAGGGTGTTTTGTAGGTACCCCCAATGCACGTCACAGTTTTAACCCAATGTAATTTAATTTAATATTATCATCCTAACTGTTTAACCATTTAAAAGAAGCTCTAAATAAACTGCTAATATTTTTTTTTAATTTTTACAGTATATAAAAATAATGAAAATGCAAGACAAAAAATTGTGTTTACATTATCGACGCTTTAAAACAACGTTCCTATGTAGTGACGTTTTTAAAGCCAGCTACATACCATAGCAAAAATCAAATAATCGTTATATTTTCTTGAAATTTTAAAATTTATTTATTATTAAATAAACTTACATAAAAAAAAAACTAGGTATCATTAAATATATTAAAGGAAATATTTTTTTTAATGTTTTCTACCCCCTCCCACATATTTCATGTTACGAAAACAAAAGGTTGATAAAAATTTCAACATTTTTAAAGTTCACCATTAAACATTTTTTAAAGTTCAAATAATTAAAAATAGTCATATATATATATATATATATATATATATATATATATATATATATATATATATATATATAATCCCGTTTTTTATTTCGCTTACCTTTAAGTTGTTAATAAAATTGGACTTATAAAATCAATATTATGTTAAAAAAAATAAACACTTTCTTTGAAATTTTTTTTTCTCAGTAATATAATTAGTTGAATTACAACAAAACAAAAAACAGAATTGTAAAAAATAATTATTTTTAAAAAGCTTTAGACGATATTAATTTCAATTATTATGCGATATGAAGTTTAAACAGATTATTTTATAACAGGTTTCCAATAATAAAAAAATATATTAATATAAGAATACTTGAGATAATAAGACTCTTGAGATAATAAAAATTGCAAAGGCAAAATTGACTAAAAAAAATTCGTTTTGATTTGATAAAATGATAGAGGATGATCTTTATTTTTTGGCGCTTTTTTCCAAAAAAGTATTGAGGGCTGTAGACAATATTATCTTTAGATACATAAGTCTCAACAGAAGATGTTAAAATTAATTTTATTAACTCTTGTATGTGTAGTTCGTTAAAAAAAATCTATTTGTTTTACAATGTAAATATAAAAATCCTATAGCAAAAAAAGAATGTTACTTCCATTAACACTTATTCCGCCAATGCTTATCCATAGAAATTGACTCAGAAAATAGTAAACACACGAAATGATGACATTGCTATCATTGGGTAAAACGCTGACGTTTTAGACAGCTTTGGTGGTGCCTAGTGTTTTGTAACTATTCTGTATTTTCACCTAACAATTAAAAAATATATTGCAAAACTCAAGTTTTGAAAATACTATTTAAAAAATAACACTGTAACATGAGTGCATAATCACCAAAAATATCACATACAACTTGAATTTAAATTGTCAACGTTGTTTATGACAATCATTTCATTTTTCAGCTCCTATTTTATTTCATTTCATTTTTCGGTTCCAGTTCCATGTTTCCGCTTCTGGAGACGAACAATTTTTTTTTTTTTTTCCATAGGTGAATATTGGACTCCTGCCAATTTACAATTTTTAGCGATTTTAATACTAAATTTCATTATTATATTTCAATACTAAATTTTAATACTAAATCTCAATACTAAATTTTAATACTGCATTTCATTACTAAATTTTAATAGTAAATTTTAATAGTAAATTTCAATGCTAAATTTCAATATGAAATTTTAATACTAAAATTTAATATTAAATTTTAATACTAAATTGTATCCATTATAAAACTGATTTATGATAGTTTGAATTGAGTTGTCGCCCTCTTAATTATTTAACATGTTCGACAAAGATTGTACATTTCGTTTTGTCATCAAATTTTATTTTCTTAAAAAATACTCGATTAATTTACATGATTATCCACAGATGACATCTTCATTCCAGGACGAGCAGCATAAATATTTTTTGATGCTTCATATTTGGAATGAAATTCGGAAGTCCAAAGAAAAAACAATCAATTTTCATTGAGAAAAAATAAAATGGTATATATTTCAGCTAAAAGCAATGATATCTACTTAATTGTCATGTCTCAAAGTTAAATATTACTGAATTATATAATATGTTTTGATTACAGAAATTCCCCTCTTTAATGCATCTACCCTGATAGTCACTATCTTATGTAGCTTATGACCACCATTTCTACCACATTCACTCATGATAATAAAATGCTACATTATATCCGATGAGCAACACCATCACAATCGCCACATCTACAGAGGAAAAAGTTCCTATTTTTCTCTCTCAATATCTCACCGCTACCAGTTGTCACCAGGTCCAATTCTATATTTTTCAACTATAGTGTGATTACACCTGTAACTGGCTAAGATATACATAGACATAACATATTCTTACCGATTTCCAAATCTTAAATAATAACGGATCCCTAGCTATGTTCCGTTCTTTCTATTGGTCATTCTCATATTCCAGAATGAAACTAATTCCTAAATAAACGAATACTTCCAAAAGTTTACAAAAATGGCTTTGGTCTCAATGATACACTAGCACTAAACCGCTCTTAAACAGACAATTAAATACTGATAACCTTAATTACAGGAACAAACGTGCACAAGTAAAAAAAACTTTATATACATAACATCTTTTCTGTCTTTTCTTGTACATCCAGAACATAGCAATGGTTTGGGAATGTAAATATGTACAAAATGCCAACACAGCACTATTCCCCTCCCACCCAAATAAAAACAAGCCCTTAAAAAAAAAACATGTGTTCCTTTTTTTCCCCACATTTACTATTCCGGTTAACAATTAAATTTTTGTGCATAAAACCAGATCCTAATTTTCAAACACGATGAAAAGTATGTCAATTGAGGTATGGGTGCACAAAATGGATACAATACTTCTGCTATTATTCAAAATTGCTTACTTTTATATTTGGGCAAAATATTAAAATATTTTTTAATATATTTTTTCAAACATAGTTACGTTTTTTTTGTTTTTTTTTAATCTTTCAATAGCCGGAACATGTGTTTAATTTTGTATGGCCACCATTTCATATTTCACAATTTTTGATTTACCAGATAATTTCAGCCATTATTTTTTTCGCCTGCTATTAGTCAAAATAGCCCAATTCGGTATCTGAAAATTAGGATCGTTCAGGAACAGATCATGGCTAGGTTGTTATCGTCGCCAATAAGATTCTGAGATCACCCCCCCCCCCACATCACATACAATATTTTAAAGTATTTACTTTTATTTTATTAGCAAAAAAAGAGGGTTTTGGCATATAAAATAACATTAGGCCCTTCGATATAACCAGAGCGCATTCAAAATGAATGTTTCTGTTTAGAGCAAAATTGAACCATGATATTTGACTTTTGCATTTTAAACTTTAATTCATGCCATTATATAAAAATAATTTTATAAAATCAACAGTAGTTGCTCTACAATGCAATGTGGATTAAGTCACTGCAAGGAGGCATATGAAGCTCCCTCTTGGTGCACCCAGATGGTTTCCAACTAGAGCAAGCAATCAATTAATTTGATTGAAAAATGAGTGATTTCACCAATTTTGATGATAAAGTATGGAAGGGTAAAACATTCAATCCTGGGAAATATCGGGTTTCCCTGCTAGTATACTAGATGCGTGCACGTTTAGAAAATTTCCAATTTTCATAATCAAATTAAAATCATGTAAAAATTCCTCATAAACAATTCTCCTAATCTATATAAATAAACCTTAAACTTTGAAAGCATTTTAAAATGTAGCTATGTGTGCATATATAAAAACTATCATAATTTCAACTAAATTAAACGGCCTTTTAGACCAACACTACACTTTTATCTTCTTGAGAAAGGTACAAAAATTATCCAGGGCTTTGAAAACGTTGTCATTAGTTTAGGGCGGGGGCTTTCTTTTGTCACTTTAAGGCCAAAATTCTATTTCTTCTCTTATTTTTCTGTTCCTTTTATTTTTTCCATGTTTTCTAATGTATATGCCCGTGTCCGTTTTGTTTTCAAATATTTTCTTTTTTTAAATTTTTAGGTAAGTACTGGAATTTTAATTCTGAAAGACTTTGATTCAACATCCAAATTAAAGGTATTTTTTCTTATATTTTTATGTTGATATATATTGTTGATATATATTAGTGGCCTACCAAGGCCACAGGGGGACAACTGAAGCAACAAAACTGAAGCTGGTCTGCTGGACACTATATACACAAACGTAGGCAAATTTGGGCATATTTTATTGGTTTGAAAATATAGGTTCTTTTTTACTAATTGTCATAAAATTTTAACCATAGAATAGTATTATAATCTTGAAAAACCTGCAAATTTTCATATAGTTTCGTCTCATAGAATCAAAGATATAAGCATTTCAATATTCAATTTTACTACAAGTATATATATATATATATATATATATATATATACGTATAGATATACCATCTCTTTTGGCAATTTTATAAGTTCCAAATCTCAGCGACTATTGATTTTATTGAGATTTTAATAAATGAAGGCTTGTTGGAAAGGTAATGACCTGAATTGTGTAGTGGGCTATGTGATATTCGCCTTTAAAGTTGCATATTAAGGGAATAATCTATCATCAGGAGCCTATTTTTGGCACTTTTTACAGCCGTAAAATGTTTCAATCATAGACATTTGTTTTCCTAGTTTTGCATATTAATTACAAAATATCTGATATTTCCCCCAAACCTTTGGCCTTGATAGAGGGGAGACAAAAACTTGCTATGGTTTCAAATGATTTGAAATAACAGCAAGGAGAGACTTGATTCTAAATATTTCTCATATGTTATATCTCCCCTCTTTGGTTTTCATATATAAAGTAAATTTCACAGTGTATAAGGATTATTTGATACTGGATATATTCATAATGGTACTCTATTTCAAAAGAGGGAAGATATAACATATGAAAAATATTTGGAATTAAATCTCCCCTTGCTGTTATTTCGGATCATTTGATACCATAGTAACAAGTTTTAGCCTCCTCTCCATCAAGGCCAGAGGTTTGGGGAGGGAGGGATATATATATATATATATATAAGGTAGAATTCTTTCCTTAATGCAAGTTTGAATAGAATTGAAAGTTTCTGTCTAGTCCTTTTCTGATTTGATGCTATGTTCCTGTGTGCAAGTATTTTCGACTTGCATGATATTTGGTAAAAAAAAACAACAATGGTGATTAAAAACTTTCTAAAAACATTTGGAGATTCCTTCCCATCCTCGAGTTGATGGTTAGGTTTATGCGTTCGAATGGCGTTTTGAAGATAGGGAAGCAAAGACAACAATTGGAAATAGCGATAATGGAATTGTTTTGTGTGTGTGTGTGTGTGCTATTAAATGTTAGTGAATGGAGGTGATGTGGCATATTAGGTGGCCAGAGGTAGTTATCCTATTCATATCAATATTTGTATTAGTACTATTAGAGACGCATTCTCTGACAGGACAGTTAAACACACATTGCTAGTTTTAAGTCGATTATTTATTGACGATGTAAGTTAGAGCTTTTATAGTTTGTTAATATAATGAATTGTTTTAAATTGTTTCAATATGAATTATGTATTTTTATGTATATATTTAATATTTATCATGTACTTTATAACTGTTCATTTGATTACAATAAATTGATATTAATTATTTTAGTTATAAGATCAAGTGTTGCTCTAATGTAGTTTAAGAAGGTATTGTTAATTATGATTTAATATCAGCAAATCTGCAAAAATTTATGTTTACTTTAAAAACAAATGTCTTCACAGGTATAAAATGTTTGTAGTAAAAAATTTCAAATACCGAGTCAAACAACTTCATACACTAACATGCTTTTATATCCTGGTAAAATTGCATAAGCGTTGTGACAAAGGTATTTTCATTTTGTTCATGTTCTAAGTTTTTGCCCCAAGCTTTTTATATAGCATAAATGCAGTTCCTCTATTTTCTGCCAGTTTTCTTTTCCAGGTGAACTCGCATTTTTGTCTTCAAGTTTCCTTTATTAATTGTATAAACCATGCTGATATTTTGAATAGCAATGGAAGGTGCCAACTTGGTGAGCCGAGTAAACAAAAGTTTTGAAAAGACCTTAAACACTGCTTTATACTTCGATAATAGTCACAGATCGACTGTGCTTATTTTTCTTGTATGAAATGATTAGAATCTTATTTCTTCTGAGCTACAAATACATCCATCTACATATCAAATATTAGATGGTGTATTCTTGCGATGATCTTGTCACCCCAAAAACTGAGAACAGCGATGCCATCAAGGCCAGATGATTCTCAGTACTAATTACCTTAACTGTATTATCTCAGAAACGCTATGGTAGCCCATCATCATGTGGTTGATAAGTTTTTGTTGCAGCTGTTGATGAAATCTTGATGAATATTGATTGTAGAAGAGATTTGTGACTAGTTTACTGGTGCATATTATCCATGTTTGGACCTGAATATTTTACCATAGATGAGGAATTATGCTGGAAAATCTGTCTAAAAAAGTGGTACCTAGTTTTGACATCTTTTCTATTGTAGGCTCTTTGCATTCTTTTTTTAATATCCACCATGTTGAGTTCTATATGTATCGCCCACTGTACTGATTATTTGGAATCTTTGAAAGCATATTTTCAAGTTTCACCTTCTTATTTTTGTGGGTGAGGTGGGGGATAAAGTATGGATGGTACAGCTTGTTTTTCTCTACCGTAAGCTTGTTAATCTGATCGTCATTGTCATTGAGTCGATTGTGATTATCACACTCCTTAAGAACAAGAACCGCCATGCTGACCCTGAATTGGTTTCATGTGCCACTGTTCTACATAATGGAATGCACCTTTAAGGTTACATACATTCTTGTCTTATACTCATATCTTATAGATACATCATGCACTTGGTTGGTTTTATTCCTTGAGAGCGAAACCACATAAAGCTTGTCATCTGAACCACATTCCGCAACCCGTATGGTACAGCGAAACCACAATTTGAAGATTTAACCGATGTTCAAAAACATAATCAATGCTTTCACCATAAATTAATCAAAGCTCAGGTGGGAAAATATTTCAAATTATAAGACCAAGTTCAGAGCTACAGATGAAGACTATTTATGCCTCCACTCCATGTATAGTTCATTCTCCACTCGGACATTAGAAAAAATTTTATCAGTTTCTAGGATAGAGGCTAGAATTGTCCTGAGATCTTATTAGAACGTCCAGATAATCTCCTTCTCAGTATTGAAGTGCAAATTGAAATGACCATTATAAATTGCAAATTGAAATGACCATTATAAATTGCAAATTGAAATGACCATTATAAATTGCAAATTGAAATGACCATTATAAATTGCAAATTGAAATGACCATTATAAATTGCAAATTGAAATGACCATTATAAATTGCAAATTGAAATGACCATTATAAATTGCAAATTGAAATGACCATTATAAATTGCAAATTGAAATGACCATTATAAAATTGCAAATTGAAATGACCATTATAAAATTGGCTTCAATGCGATAACATATGCTATCGTATTGAAGCCAATTTTATATAATTTTGATTTGCACTTCAATGCAGACATCATTGTTCGTCTAACTTTATTTGAATCCTACTATTCACCCTTTCGTACCTTCTAAGAGCAGATGTACCCAATTCCACCTCTATCGATTGATCATTGTCACTGAATTGGGCATGCACAAATGCATCAATATCTATTCTATACAGAGCAAGTTCCTTTATAAACAATACTAGTATATTGTTCGGAATTCTTAGACCTTTTGCAATCAACAAGTGTCCAAACATAACTCTTTATGTTTTGTCTTAATCTTGCAAGTATGAACAGCAGCCAGTTGCAGATTTGTTGGAGACAGGACGGTCTGCAGTGTTATAGACGATCCCATCCCCACGTTGTATATAATGGTGGATGTATTTAATGGTAGAGGAATTGAAAAGACGAAAGGTCGCATAATGAAGACGAAAATATACCTTTATATCAACGAAACAAATGCAATTTATTTGCATAAATATACAGGGAAGAGTGATGGAGAGAAGAAGAGTTCATGAAAGATGAGTAACGTTACTTGCGGTTGACTGGCTAGTCAGGAACGCGGTGGTGGCTCATGGCCCCACCGGAGCGGTTTCTGTCACATCTTGACTGGTTGAGCGTTCAGCAGAAAAGAGGGTGAAATATGAGAAACAGGAAGTGACGTAGCTAGGTCGCTCTCCTGAGTTAAAGGGCGACAATCGAGTAAGGCTGAGAGTTTTCAACTCCCATAATACTCCCTTCCTAGTTAGCTGGAAGCTAGAGAAAAGAAAATTGGAGAAAAAGCATGCATATATATGTTTGTGTGTGTGTCCAATGTATAGAGAACGAGAGAGATTTTTTTTTATTTATTAAGTAGAAGGATGTAAAGATAGTTGCGACGTTAAAGGATATCAGGAAAAAAGGTGTGCAAACTTGTACAACTGTGGAATGGTCACAGGAATGACGTTATGAGTTTGAGTAAGTGTTGCGGTCATAGATTGTATTGTGACAGTCTATGAAGCGTGTGCAAGGGTCAGCACAATGGGTTGAAGTTGGTTGCGAATGTGTCGACTACACGCTTACGGTCACAAGTGGGTCTGCGAGGAAATTTGTCCGTCCGTAGAGAGCGGTGTCAACGTTCTTCAGGTGCTCGAGCGTACTCAGTGGGTCGGTACGGTCTGAACGTCCAGGATGAGTGTATCAGTGTGCATGATGCAGCTTACTCATGTTAGCTGGAGAACTTTGGTGAGGTGAGTTTTTGTGAAATCCAGGAGTGTACAGTGTTTGAACATCTTTGTGTTGGTTGTCGCGTTTGTTGCTAAAAAAGGTTGATATCCTGTGAGGTGTTGCTGGAAAGGGTTAATATGCCGTGGAGAGGCTTGATGCGCATAACATGACGCTGGAGAGGCTTGTTGTCACTTTTTCCTTTCCATAATTGTGGAAAACTGGAGTTGAAATAGCGTGAGAGTTGCTATTTCAGTTTTGCAGTGGGCTTGTTGCCACACGTTATCCATGATGAAATCGAAAGCTGAAATAATTTTTTATATTCGCACATGGCAAAAAAAATATTTCGGTAAAGTGAAGAAGGTTTAAAGTTTTGATACGTAGCTAAAACGCGTGTGTGACGGAATGTTTTGAGACTTCGTCGTCCACAGCAAAATTCATACATAATTTCTGGTGTTGAAAATATGTGAAAAACACATTGAAATTGCTATTGAAGTTGTTAAGAACCTCGTTCAAATAAGGAAGTAATTTTCGTTCGTTGTAGCAGTGGATGCATGTCGCTGAAGTTACGTCTGTGATATAGTGTGACGTTCGTTCGTTTCAGGTGCTCGTTACATGTGCGTAATCATGTCTCTTCGTGCGAAGTGTTTCTCGGCTGAGGTAAACAAGAACTGGTCCTCGGAAAATAGCTTTGTTGAACAAACTGATTATTAAGAATGACGGCAACAGGAAAATTTGACCTTTCAGGTTCTCGAGGTCATATTTTCCTTCGATTATGATGGAGAACAGAATAAAAAAAGTTTGAGTTAAATGACGTGAAAAGAACGTCTAAGAATATTTCAGGGTGCGCGTTGTATTCAGGACGCCATTAAAATTATTTTCTCGATTGGATTATAACGGAAATGTGCATCGTTTGCGAGAAAAATCGAAATGTTTGTGAAAATAGTAGTCCGTTGGTATCGTCGAAATTTTAACGGACATCGTTGTTCAAAAATACGCTTGGTCATAAAAATGTGAAGAGAATAAAATGTCTATTTTTTATATGTGCATGAATATAGATAAAACTTATTGTGGTAATCGTGAAGAAAGAGAGAGCCTGTTTCCTCCGTTTGACTATAGGTGGCGTTACTGTCTGTCCACCCAGTTACGGAAGCACAAAATGTTTTCAATGCCACTCTTGAAATAAAAATAAATGTTTTTGTTATATTTTAATTTTAAACGTGTTTTTTTTTTTTTTTTTTTTTTGCAAACATATTTAAGTTTTATTTTTTCAAACATATTTACGTTTTTTTTGTTGTTGTTTTTGCAAACATATTTAAGTTTTATTTTTCCAAACATTTACGTTTTGTTGCTTGTTTATTTTCAAACATTTACGTTTTTTTTTTGTTTTGTTTTTTTGCAAGCATAAACTAAATATTTTTAAATATTTTTCTTTTTGAAAAGTTTGCTTATGCACTTATTGTACCGGTACCGCGCTATTTCTTAATAGTAGTTTCAAGTAAGATTCAGGTTTTACAATATCCTTTTTCAAATATATATATAAATACTCGCGGAAAAGGTAAAATAAGTGCAGAAAATTAAAAAAAAAAAAAAAAAAAAAAGGGAGGGGCTCATAAAAAAGATTAAAAAAAAAAAAAAACGTTGATTTTTTTTTAATCATAAGAGCGTAAAAAATACTCGCCGAAAAACGGTTGTATGTTTAAAAGAAAAATATAGCAAAAACAAACGTAAATGTTTGGAAAAATAAAACTTATATATGTTTGCAAAAACAAAAAAAAAACGTAAATGTTTGAAAAAAAATAAAACTTAAAACTGTTTGCAAAAAAAAAAAAAAAAAACATGTTTAAAATTAAAATATAACAAAAACATTTATTTTTATTTCAAGGGTAGCATTATATACATTTTGTGCTTCCGTAACGGGGTGGACAGACAGTAACGCCACCTATAGTCAAACCGAGGAAACAGGCTTTCTCTTTCTTCACGATTGCCACTTATTGTTCTCTTTTTATTATTATTATATTTAGGCTGCGACAAAAAAAAAATTTATTTTTTTCGAGGTGATTTGTTTACATTTATCTGTCCACGAGTTGTAAGAAAGAAAGATGGCGAATGATAGATAATTGACGCACGTGTGTTTAGACGTAAAGTTGAAAATGCAACAAAAATGTTTTTTCTCCTTTTTTTTTTTTTTTTGGAAATTGTGTTTTTTGTTTTGTTTTTTCTTTCTTTTTTCTTTCTTTTTTGAATATATTTCGCTGATTATTTAACAATATAACGGGATATTACATTTGCGACAGTGAGAACGTTTTAAAAATGTTTTTGGAACGTTGATTGTTAAGCTTTTATGAGAATGTTCGTTAAGTCACCATTTTGAAAAAGATCACGTCGGCGGTCTACCAGATGTTGGAGACAGGACGGTCTGCAGTGAGATAGACGATCCCGTCTCCATGTGTGATATGGTGAATGTATTTAATGGTAGAGGAATTGAAAAGACGAAAGGTCGCATAATGAAGACGAAAATATACCGTTATAGCAAAAAACGAAAACAAAAAATGCTCTAAATCGGAAACCGCTTGGAATTAGATGCTCAAATTTTCAGGATTTCTTAGTTTCTATATTGTCTACCTGCACTGCAAATTACAGCCAAATCTGAGGGTATGGGTGTCAAGCCCTGGATGATTTGACATGGAATAACCCAACTTAACTTTTCTGCATGTAGCCCGTTTATTTGAATTTATGCATAATACATCAGCTTACAGATTCATTCAACAATCTCTCCCTTATTCTTAATGGTTTAATTGCAAAACAGTTTTAGCCAAACTTTGTAGTTCACAATACATAATGCGATTTGATGCACTTACTTTTAAGAATAGTAGTTCGTAAAAAAGCTAACATCTCAACTAGCACGACATGGCTGACTTTGCATACAAATATCATGAAAACAAACTGTGTTTTACATCTTGTCCTCTAAATTGGCTTCCTCATCCTATTAAATTGGTTTCCTTTACTTCAATTTCGAAATACAATTAGAAAAACTTGCAAATCACCCTTCCTCATACGCGTACATTAGATTTCATAAAACTTCTAACATTTACTTATAGACCTGCTACATATTTCATTCATACAATTCTAAACAAAAGCCAACTATTAAACAGTAACCGGTACGGTAGCCCAAACATATCAAAATAATATCTACCGAATCTCTTTGCTTCCTTAAGAACATATTATGATTTTAAACGACTGCAAGGCAACCTTACAAATTCACCACTATCTTTTCACTCATATTTGATGGAAGACGTCTATAATAACACTGAACAATTCAAAAGAAAACGAAATACAATTTTATTGTGTTAGAAGACTAAAATAGGAAATGTGAAACATTCAGAATTTAGAAAGCGCTACTTTTGAGGGGGATTTTCAAATTGAAATAAATTCCTTACGGTGTTTATTACATTGTTAGATGAAAGTGCAGGCTGTGTTTACATGGATCACAAAATGTGTTACTTTCTTTTCTTTCCTGGATAGGATTTTCAAGTTAAATTTATTTTTAATGGTGTGTGCGTGTCATGGGGCCACAAATGTAATCCCTCTGTGGGCAAGTCCTAGTGGCTTCACTTTTATCCCCATCCAGTGATGGACGCTTCAAAATGTAATCAGACACTCACTGGTCACTGGAAATTACCGCTCTGATGTTCAGAGCGCACAAAACGTGCATAACCCTAAATCTTTGTGACAATATCTTTAACACGTTGGCTTGCCACCTGTTGTCTGATGAGTTCTTCTTTCACATGTGTTCTGCTGATAGCTGATATGTGCTTTTCTAAGCGGCAGCTTGACCATCAGGTTTCAGGGAAACCTGGACCCAACTCAGTTACTCTCAAATCACCATACAATCAATGAAAGTATCAGTGATCATTTTCCTTAACAAAAATAATTATTTCCATGAAATAATTTCGGGTACAGTTTGTGCAAAGAAGGATTAAACAATTCGGGGACTCTCTATATTTAAGTAAAAGGCTATTTTCTGGGTGCAGGATTTCAACTGAAATCAAATTCTTCAATTAGTTTTCTCGATTGAAGGAGGAAAAAAGTGTTTTTCGCATGAGAGAACAGGTCACTGAGTCTCTTAGCCAGTAAACAAATGGTAAAAGACTGTTTTCACCTCTCCGTTTCTAGTTTTATGAAAAATACGACGCCCTCCCTCTGCCGGCTACCTCTTTTCTTTTTCTTTATTCTCTCTGTCTCTGTCTGTCTGTCTGTCTGTCTGTCTGTCTCTCTCCTTCTTTTTCTGAAAGCTCTTTTTGTTTTATTTTGTTTTGTTTTCTTTTGTTTTGTTTTCTTTTCTTTTCTTTTGTTTTCTTTCGTTTTGTTTTGTTTTCTTTTGTTTTGTTTTCTTTTGTTTTGTTTTCTTTCGTTTTGTTTTGTTTTCTTTTGTTTTGTTTTCTTTTGTTTTGTTTTGTTTTCTTTCGTTTTGTTTTCTTTCTTTTTCTTAACAAAATATCCCTTATTAGCTATTTGACAGGTCCTTTTTGTTTGCTTTCTTAAACCATTATCAAACTAGACTGTTAAAAAGAATTTTAACAGGTGGTCGATTTGGGCAGATAAATCTCGCTAGGATCGTTCAAACTGTCATCTTCATTTATTATTAAGGGTTACTCTTTCTGTTATCTCCAAACAAGAAAATATTTTTATTCTTCCAGGAAATCTGGGATTTTTTGACCAAGTGTCAAACACACACGACTACCCGATCGAGTTCTGCCCAGTAAAGTAGCTTGCTATCACCAGTGAATAGAAAGTGTTACAGATATAGGAAAGTAATCCTCCACTGTAAAATCTTGAATATGTTTTTATTAACTTTTTAAAGCTGTTGAAACGAAATATATACAAAAAAAAGTAGACTTTTAATTTTTTTCAGGAAGGAGGGAAGCTGAATAACTTACATTTTTTTTTTTGGTTAGAATTTTCAAATTAAATTAATTTTTCGCAGTAGTAGCTTGATCGTCTTGACCCTGTCTTGCCATCAGGATCAAGTGTTTCCGAACAAGAGTGTGGCAGATGCAAAAGTTCCCCACACTTTAAACTAAGTCAAGCACAAGTCACAGTAAAAAGGAAAAGGAGGAGCTAACTGTTTGTAAATACGAACAAGTGTGTGTAGGCCTTTATGGTCTACCATAGGTGAGTTAATATCAAGTAACAAAAAATTGCTGAAAGAAATTATCGTATTTTTAGCAAAATGCACAGTTATTTGTCAATTTTTTTAATTTTTTTTTATTTTTTGGTATTGATTTTTCAAAGCATCTCTTATTTAATGGCATATTAGCAATATTGGGGTCACTAAAAAAATTATTAATTTACTTTTTAAAGATTTAAAAGTAGTGTTTTTCATAAAAATAATGAAAATATATAAATTTGTTTTTCTAATCTGAAAGATAATAATTATTAACATATACAAACAAATTTCACATTTCTAAACATAAAAGATGAAAAATTAAACCCATTCTAAATTCGGATTTTCAACCTTAAAATCTAATTCGTGCACAGTGTTTTTGTTTTTTTTTTTTTTTTTGCTTTATCTACAATCCTCACCCTCCCCACAATACAATATATTTTGCTCAGTTTCAGATGAATTTTTTTTAAAGATATTTATATTATATTATGTGAAAAGCCTGATCTTAAATTTTCCATTTGTTTGTGTATTTACTTCTTTTGCCTTACTGCTTGTTTAACGGTCTGTGATCGTCTAGTCTCTAAGTCTGTTTTAACAGTGGGCTTATCTAGTGGTTGTGAACATCTAATCTCCGAGTGTGTGTGTGTCAGAACATAGAATAATAACATGACGACATACCTGTCTTCTGCTGAGCCTATGGGAGATTCGTTGATCATCTTGGTGGAGCTGGTTCTGTTACAACAAACACACATGCAAGATAGGAACCCAAGACAAATGGTTGTTTTTATATATATTTTCTTTATTCACTCCCAGGCGTTTCATCACAGCAGGTTGGAGTGAATGACGTTCTCAGCTTGTGGTACAATTTGGAAACCATCGCCCTTTATGGGGAGCTTGTTTACCCTATCTTGTCTCTTCGGCGTCTAAGAATGAACTCACTAAAATTAACTCCGTTTATTCAAACCAGAACCCCTGACACATCAGATCCGGTCCACGTTTGCATACCTTCCAGTGCAACTTAATTGGCCACAGAGTTTGATTCATGTCACAGCATGACTCTTTCTGCACCTGCATGCTCGCTCAAACTTAATTGTTTCCCACGATTCAATTTATTATTTACTTTACTAGGTAGATAAACAATTAGATAGATAAACTGAATAAATGCTTTTATCCGGCGTTACCTGGCAATCATATAACATTTGTAACAACAAATAAAGAAAGGGGGGTTGTGAGCTAAAAATATATATATAAATATCGATTATGAAAAAAAAGTACACCGTTATACAATTCATTCTTCACTTAATAATTGGTGAAAATTTCGTAGTGATTAGATAATTACTTGATTTTTGGTAGATTTTTACAGAGAGACTTCCGTTTTGGCCCTTCTACTCTATGGCATTATGCTCACCACGAAAGTATGAAGAATTATGTTTATATATTCGCATTAACTGCCGGTAAAGTTCAATTATTTTACATAAAACTGTCTCACGCTGTTTATTCTTTTACTAGAGAATTCAACCCATGATTGGAGAAGCAGTGTGTGTGTTATGACTGGATGAAGGATTTCTATGATACAAGTTTTATGTTTCTATTATAAAGTATACGTTCTCCATGTATATAAAAGCCAACGGATAAAAATATAGGTAAATATAAGGTTTTATTTACATGTTTATCTTAACACCATCTAATTCATGAAAACTTGAAATGCTGTTGCAGAGTGTAGATAGTAGTTCTAAAAGAGACAATGCTGACCCTTAAAAAGGCCTTGGATATAAATGTAATTCTGAAATCGGTAAGAATGAACTGATATATAATTGAAAAAAAAGTCAGTTCCCGCAATCCAAAGAATGTAGTGGCGCCCTCTCCTTTTTTTTTAATTGAGTCGACAGAGTTCTTTGTGACTTCAAGCATACAATAGTTCGTCAAAATGCTATTCTTACTTCCACGTTTTTTCTTCTTTTTCTGTTTCCTAGCTCTTTTGACATTATCCTCTTACAGACTTATTTCAATGGCTGAAAAAAGGTGTTTTGTTTCAAATGGATCTTCGTTCATGCCCAGCCTGGTTTAGTCTATTCTTTCAAAACTCTAATTTTGAGATCTTGTCACTTATAACTATTTTAAATGATAAAAAAGTCGAATAATTAAAGTGAGAGAAACAGAAAGTGTTATATCTATTGTTAATGGAGGTTTGGTATTTGTCTCAAATCAAAACTAAGTTATTTCTCTTCTTCTGTTCTTCTATATTAATAATAATATATAATAATAACCAACGGGTTGTAGCTGATGTAGTAAACTTAAAAAACTAAATCATTGCATTTTTCTATCTACCTTCATCTCCAGTCTATTGGCACATTAAAAGATTTCTGTATAAAAATCATGGTCATATAGAGCGTTCTACGTAGAACATGGATTTGTAATGGTAACAAAATAATGGCAAAAGTTAGAATCCAAATAAAATTGAGGAATAGATTGCCTATACACACATGATCCAACATGAAAACTATAAATAATGAATAAACTTTTAAACCGAATGGTTGCAACAGATGCAAATACTGCATGACGCGCCATGATGATTATTTGAAAATCGGCTGTAGATAATTTATATCATTCTTGTGAATTATTACCAACAAACATTAACAGAAGATTTCAGAATTCTTAGTATGGCAGTAAAATGCATTTGGAAAAGTTTGGGCTTCATATATATATACCCCTCCAACCACACCAAATGAAATGCATATTCCCCTACTCCCACCTACATGCTTTATTTCAACACCTTTTCTTCTACATACCTTACTTTCCAACCCTATCAACTCCTCAAACTACCTTGACTCTGCTGACAAAGGCTAAGTTTTGGAGATTTAGGGAATGTAGACTCACCTCTTAGTTATCATTGCTCTCAGATTCACTCTGACCCGATATCAGTAACACATAAAGATTAATAGAATTTATTGTCTGCCAACTATTTCCAAAGTATATGCAATTTCAAATTGATCAATAAATCTATATGCATCAGTATATATTTATTAATGAAATTTTGATATTAGGCATCGATTAATGAAATTTTAATGTTAGTTTCTTTCAAGTATTTTCAATATTTTGGAGGAAACATAATATGGACACAACTTATTTGAATATTCAAATATTTCAGATTTGCATTGAATTTAATCTGTAGTCTTTAAATATCAATTAAGAAACATTGCCTCAATTTACATTTTTTTCTTAAGAATCCTTGGGCTAAGCCTTAAATTTGAGGCATTTTCTAGAATCAAAAGCATGTAACTTATTTTAATTAAAATTCGAATAAGGATTCTAGGCATAAGGTTTAGTATCATTATATCTTGATTTTAATCTTTGTAAGAGGACATTAAACTGGTGTACAACTATTCTGTTTGGGTAGATTCATTTTACCGGTCCTGGGGCGGGTATTCTAGTTAAAAAAAAAAATAAGGCAAAGGCATAAACGTTCCTAATTAAAAGTTAAGATTGACTTACTATTATTCCACATGAACAAATATATTTAACAAAGTTAATAAACTCGATACTGTGTCTTCACCTCTCATGATATTTAGTTTCTGTAGTTTTTCTCTATTCCCATCTGTCATTGATTCTACATAAAGACCTTCCACTATTTCGGTTTCTGTAAAGGCAACCGTCTTCTTCGTATGGATTACAATTTCGTTGGGGTGTGACGATTATGGCGTGTTTAAAAAGACGAATTCACATTTGCTTCCTGTCCATGTAATACGAAGTTGAAATTGTTATTCACATGACTAAAAATCTCAATGAAAATACGTCACAATAATTAGTTAGCAGTTATAGGTATCGACCCTACAAAATAGCACCACACTTAACATATAACACTATTTTGTGAGATTTTAAAATGTTAGACCTAAATAGCATTTAACCTGACATATCAGACTTTGAATAACCAATTTTCATTTTTGCTCTGCTGTACTATATTACACTATAATAATGTTCTTTGGTATGTTAACAAATAGCGGTTAAAATGTTTGTTAATCATCACCGAAAAAAAAAAATTTACAAGGGGAGTGTATCGTATTTTAATTGAAGAATATAAAAATATTTTCTGTATATAAGTTTAAAAGTATGTAAACTGGTGTTGTCTGAAATGCTACCAAAGACAAGTAACTCTACTGTGATTAAATGGCTTAAAAATTAGTACAAACCTGCTTTTTGTGCAACCTGTAGGGTCTCGTGCAATCAAAAAGAATAAAGAAAAAAAATAATCACGTTTTTTCTTTCTTGCGATATTGTTAACTAATATGCAAATTAGATACTTCCGGTTTGAAATTTAAAAAAAAAAATTGGTTTTTCAGAGTCTAAATTGATTTTAGATGTTGCAGTGGCAAGTTTTTTTTTCAGCAGTGCGTCGTGTTTCGGAATTGAAGTTTTGACAGCAGGGTGCTGAAATTAGAGTAGTAAATTTTTACAGCAGTGTGTCAAATTTAACTCTGAAAATTGTTACTTGAAAGCGCAGCGTAGTTAACAATCCACCAGGGTAACCACAAAGTAGTTATATAAAAGTACATTCGTATTCTTCTCATCCTTCTTCAGAAATAAATTTCTCAGAGAAAAATAGCGAAATGGTTTCCGCTGCTATAAATTGTCCAGTAACTCTTCATCTGAATATATCAAAACGTCGAAACACAAACTAAAGCATAGAATGTTCTCTTTTTTTCTATTGCTTGTTTCTCCCACTCTCTTTGTCATTGTGAAAAAAAAACAAAGAAAAAACGGCTATACTACTTTTGTCAATTCTTTGTTCGAATGTATCAAGACATCGGCACCCAAACTAAAGAATAAACTGTAAAAAGTGAAAAACAGCGATATCGCCTCTGCTTTTATAAAGTTTCAAGCAATTTGTCTTCCAAAAATGAAATAAAAAGTTAAATGCAAAAAAAGGTTTAATGCTGACGCGGTGAAATGAATTTGGACTCTATTTGCAATATCCAATTTTAACAAACGGGACAGTTTCATTATTAATCATATTTGCTTATTATCTAATGAAAATTAAGGGCTTATTTCGGTAAGTGTCTATCAAGCTGGATATTATATGTAATCGGTTATATCGATTTGAATGTTCTTTTTGTAAAGAATCTGCTGACAATTTTAATAATTGAGTGGCGATTCATTTCCATATACAATAAAATGATTGCAGAAATTCCCCTCTGGACCAACAACAGATGCCACATACAAATTTGTTATGTCTAGATTATTAGCCACTATCTTCTGTAACTTAAAAACGACATTTTAGACACATTTAGTCATTATAATAAAATCCTACATTTCATCCTAGGAGTAACACCATCACAATCACACCATCTTTAGAGGAAGTAGTTCCTATTTTTCCTCCTAAATATTAAGTCCTCCTACCGCCTCCACCCAAGACCAGGAGGAAATATACACATTCTACAGATTGCTTGCACCCTTTGTAACTGGAACATAAACTCATATAATCTTTCCATTTCCTGATTCAAAAATAATAAGTTCTCTCTTCTCAAATTCCACCAATTCTCATTGGCTGAGAGCTGACAATTTGATTATTGCAGAATCTAAATAAATAAATGAATGCTCCAGAACTTTTCAAACATGGTGACACTCTCTACAAAAGGCAATCATTTAAAAAAAAAAAAAAAAAAACAAATACAAACATAATAACCGTTTATAAACAGAAAATTAAATACTGATAAACTTAGACTATCCCTCCCATCAAAAAAATGCAAAGCCTGAAAAAAAAAACAATATGTATGGGTAACATTGTTGATTTTTCAATTTCGGAGCGGCTAAGTGAACATTACTTTATGCTACTTTTTTGTTTTCTTTTACTTTGTTTTATAAGGCGGCATTTTTTCTTATCTTTTTAAAACTTTTTTTACATTTACTTTTAATGTGGGTGCTTTAAATTACATATTTTCCTACGATTAGCTACATATCAATCATGTTATCTTGTCTGCATTTTGTTTTTAGAACTCAATAACTGCTTAAAACTCTTCAATATTTTATTTTTTAAACTAAATTACTTTGCCTACGGGACCACTTACTTATTATATGTTTGATGTTATATCAATGATACTTTCTGAGGAGTATTTTGTTTGCTTTTCTTTTCTGGACTCATTATTAACACTGCACATACATTACTTTTTGTTTACATTTTTTATTGGTTAATTTTTACCTTAGCTTCACTGCCACACTTTTCTTTAAGATGACAACTTTTATAGGTTTTCGACTACCACTCACTCCCTGATTTTCCTCTGCGAACAGACACCACACTTGACGATTTGAAAATCACCCCTTCTCAGATACATGCTATTATAAAAAACCTAGACACCTCAAAAGCATGTGGACCAGATCTCATCCCGCCTGTGCTATTAAAAAAATGCTCTGCCGAGGTTGCTCCAGTTCTGTCCAAACTTTACAATAAATGCCTTAACGAATCTTGTTTTCCCGACTGCTGGAAAACCGTCTCTGTGGTACCAGTCTTCAAGAATTCTGGTGAAAGAACTGACCCACTAAATTATCGCCCCATTAGCCTCCTCCCGCTTTTCGCCAAAATATTTGAGTCCTTAGTTAATCAAGTCCTAGTCCAGCACCTAACAGCTGCTAAACTCCTGACTGACAAACAATATGGATTCAGGCAAGCTCGTTCAACAGCAGATATCTTAACTGTAGTTTCTGAATGTATATACCGTTCATTGGATAAAACAGGGGAGGGTAGAGCGGTGGCCCTTGATATATCTAAGGCTTTTGACAGGGTATGGCACGATGGTCTTCTAAGGAAAATTAGATCATATGGAATCACTGGAAGAATTCATAACGTAATTAAATCCTTCTTAAGTAATAGAAAAATCAAAGTTGTCCTCGACGGACGTACATCCAAACAATATGACATAAATGCGGGAGTGCCTCAGGGGTCTATCCTTGGACCTCTATTGTTCCTGATATTCATAAACGACCTTCCTGATAATATTGTTTCGGAGATGGGTATATTTGCCGATGACACCACTCTCTATAACAGATATGAGGGGAAAACAAATGAACACATATCCAAGAAAATGGCAGAAACACTAGAGGATGACCTCCAATCCGTAGTGGAATGGGGACAAAAATGGTTGGTCTCATTCAATGCTGCTAAGACTAAGCTTGTTTCCTTCAATAACTACAAGAAACCTTCTCTACCACCAATAGCAATGGCCAAGAACACATTGCCTGAAAGTACTTCTTTTAAACTCCTCGGCCTAACGTTTACAGGGAATATGAACTGGAATAGATACATTGAGAGCATTGCCAAGGCTGCTGCAAGGAAGGTTGGCTCCCTCTACCGTGCTAGAAAACTACTTACGCCTGCCAGTATCCTATACCTCTATAAGGCAACCATTCGCCCATGTATGGAGTACTGTTGTCACATCTGGGCTGGTGCATCTGCTGCTTGTCTCTCGCTCCTGGACAGGGTTCAAAAAAGAGTCGCCAACCTGATAGGTCCTGAACTGTCATCTAGGCTTCAACCTCTGTCCCATCGACGAGATGTTGCATCCCTCTGCCTGTTCTACAAATACTTTAATGGTGAATGCTCTGACAAACTGCAAACACTTGTACCTCCCCGATGTAACTACCCCCGACAAACCCGACAAGCTACTAAGTCTCATCCCTTTACAGTGGAGATCCCTAGGTGCAAGAAAGCCTTTTACTCCAATAGTTTCTTCCCCAGAACTGCGGGTCTTTGGAACTCCCTTCCGGGATTCTGCTTTCCCAAATGCAATGATATGCAGAAGTTCAAGTGTAATGTTAACAAACATCTTTCTACTCTTCTCCCTTCATAATGACCCCGCTAATTAATTCCCTAATAGTAGCCCCCCTGCTTCAAAGTGGCACTGTGCCTTGTTTGGGGTGAAAATTGAATGAAAAAAAAAAAAAAAAAAACTATGCTGATTAAGACAATCACATTTATATTTGCCAGATACAAGTATCGAGATATAAAGATCTGTATTATGCACTTTAAATCAGTGGCTGCGAGATTTGTATGCATGCACAAGGAACAAATCTAATTCTATCCAATCGACGCTCCATTTTTTTTTTTTTTTTTTTTTTTTTTGTGGTTTATAATATTCGTGGGTGGGTATCCTGACAATGATTATCAAAGTTAAATTTGAGACAAATATTTTGACACACCCCACTCACAAAATGGGGTGTCTAATTTGATAGTCGTTCTTAATATGGGGAGGTTGGGAGTGTCTATTCCGCAAGCCGTTCTTAACATGGGGAGGTTGGGAGTTGGGCAACAACAATAACTGTACTTGAATTTTTTACAGGGGGGTGGCATGCTGCCACTGGGCAACGCCGGTTAACTGGTCTTGTTAGTAATGAATATTGATTTTGTGGGAAAGAATTGTTAATCATTGTTTAGAATCCAACTGACTTTATCATAATATATATTGACCTGGATTTTCTTATTGTTTAATAGGCTAATATAAGGCTACACGTTCAGAGTTCAGAAAAATTTTGAATAAGTGTCGGAATACATGTTCGTATAGAATTTCATGAAATTTCATCATAGAAGGCAAGTTCAAGTTTCTATTCATCTACGTAAACCAAGAAATCTATTTTATTTAAAAAAAAGGTTGTCCGCCTCGGGTTATTTGTTTGTTGTATGGGTCATTGAATCTTCACTAATACCTAATAATGTTTTTCTCAGGCATGACTGTTGGCTTTATTTCTATATTTTGTCCATGAAATCATCATTTGTTTTTCAACTTTAGGCTTAGACCAGGATGCTTGCAATATTCTGAACTAACCATAAATATTTTATCAGTAGACTTAACATCTGCATCCAGGTTACAATGCCAAATGTTTTTTACTCTGCTTCACATTTTATTATGTAGATTCCACAATATGATCTGATACTAAATTGCAGCCAATAAATCTCCCACATATTTTCAAGATTTCATATAGTCGCTCTGTTGTTCTTTGCCACATTTCCGTTACGAATTATAATTGATAAATGCATTCTAAGGAATAATTGATAAATGCATTCTGTTGATAAATGTCTAGATTTTTCCTCACAAAAGAGAATACTGTTCTCTCACATTGAAAATCTTAAGCCTGAAGTTTGTGGAAAAGTCTGAACTGAGAATAAACAAGTATTCAATAAATAGAACAATAGTCATGTTTTTGTTTTGTTGATAAAGGCCAAAAAATATAGTCCAAATAAATAAATTCACCCACAACCACATCACGCATCTAATGATTATGAGTTGTTGGGAGAGTTGATGTTCAGCGATGTTCTATCGAATGTTATGAATGGAAACTCAATCACGTACCCTCAACTTCTCAGACAAACCAGCAGAGTGAGCACAAGTGGCATGCAAGCAAACCCAATTTGCTCAGTTTGTGAGAGAAAGAATAGAGGAACAGCATTCAATGTCCTGGCCAGGAAGCAAAGCCAAGCACAGGGTGGCTCTGGTACGTTCCTGGTATTGTACCTCTGTGTCTGGCTAATAGACAAAGGAGTGTGAAAGCTGGCAATGGATACAACTCGTCTGCTTTTTAAGCAATTTAGGTTTGCAAACCAGGGAATTTGTTCGAGTTACCAGCAGGAAGGCTGTCAACCCTGACTGAGGAGGCCTCCCTCCCCCAGTTTTAATATCAGTTTCCTTCTTCTATATGGATGATCTCACAAAATCTACAGTTCATTACATCAAGAGGGGTAACCATGAACCTGGTTTTTACACCACCTATTTCTGTTCCCCTGCATGGATGAAAATATTGAGTATCTTACTTTAAAGTTCTTCTCTATAAATAAGTGTAGGATTGGAAATAGTCCTCTCTAACATTAAGAAGAAATCTGTTTTAGTTATTAATTTGTAAAATAAATTAAATTTATTATATTTATTATATATATTATACTAGCGGGGGTACCCAGCATTGCCCGGATGTGGTGAGGTGTGTGTATAGGGGGTAAATCAAAACAAAATGGAAAATAAAGAATAAGCGAATGTAATAATTCTGTTTAAATATTATAACTCATTTAAAATCGAAAAAAGAAAGAAAGAAAGCAAACATGATGCAAAATAAAGAATAAGCGAATGAAAAAGAAATGGCATAAATAACCTTGTTAAAATGTTGAAACTTCAAAAAAAATGAATACAGCAAATGTGATGGAAAAATATTAAAAAAAAATGAATCAAAGATGACATAAATAACCTTGTTAAAATGTTGAAACATTTTTTTTTAAAAATCAGAAAAACAAAGAATACAGCGAATGTGATGGAAAAATAAAAAAAATTAAAAAATGAACAAAAAAATGGCATAAATAATCTTGTTTCAATATTAAAACTTTAAAAATCAAAAAAAAAAATATATCCGATATCTCGGCTCGAACATGTAATCTTAACATAACAACGCTGCCATTATAACCTCTAGTTTATGATCGTGTGAGTGAAGTTAAGTCATTTTTTTATTTAAAAGAAAGAACATTTTTTGCACGTGCAGCGTTTTGCTAAATTGTCATGAAAAAATGATTTTTTGCTATCCTCCCTCATTGTGAATGCGTGTTTCTATAGGAAATGATTGACCGTTTTTTTCTAATTTTCACATATTATTTGACCATCACCCTATCAGACGATACCGGTTTCGACCCAGACCGATGCTGCTGAGAAAAGTTTTAGGCAGACATACATACATACATTTAAACAGACAGGTGCGATTTATATTATAGATTATATTAGCAGGCCACCCGGCGTTGCTTGGTTGTAACTTATGCTTAAATAATATATTTTAACTAGCTGTACCCGGCCATGCGTTGCTATGGCTAAATTTGATTAAAGCAAATATAGGAGTTCTTTGTATCGTGAACACACACACACGTGCATGCACACACAAACACAACTGTAATAACTGGTAAATACGATTTGAAAAATGATATGGTAACATAAGTGCATAAGCACCATTTTTATTAACATCTACGATTTATTTTAATGAAAAATAAAAAAATTTAGTTCCTTTTTTTCAATAACTATTGTTCAAATGTTAATATTTTATATTTTAATAGCTGTACCAGGCCATGCGTTGCTGTGACTCAGTTTGTTTAATTAATTGTTTATCTAATTTAATTAGAGTGATTTGTATCATACATATGT
>NC_136505.1:77946849-77954349 GCF_053919585.1 Euprymna scolopes | reverse complement strand
CACCCTCGGTAAATTCAAGACTTTCGAGTTATCACACATCTTCACCCAGAATGTTCATACTGTTACCTGTTACGAAACATACTGTCTTTTTCGTTCTCAGTGAATATGCCTTGTTTAGACGATGCCATATATGCAAGTTTATTATCGAGAGGTCGGAACCTGAGTTAAGTTAGAATTTTACTTTCTGGTTAAAGATTTCAACAGTTATATATTTGCGTAAATTCTCATCTTCATTATCACCTGACTATTGATCTTATTTTATTTCTGGGTTTCCTCGATTTTTTTTTTTTTTTTTTTTTTGCATACCAATTAGTTAATAACAAGTTAATAAGTGACCAACTTTACCACAATTTTTACAGGTTTTCTTTTTCGCTGGCCAAAACTTCATCCAGTGTAGTTTACCACAGATATAACATCATTCTAGTTTGATTTTAATTGTTTTCAATCCCCACTTTAGGGCCAGATTGATTCCTTTCATAGCGGCCTCCAGTTTGGCTACGTTGATATGGGAATAGTCGTTTTTCTTTCTTAGCCATGCATCTTCCACAGTTACACTTCCCATCTCTAATACGATGCCCAATGCCAGGCTGCTGGCATTGCACCAAATCACCCCCCCCCCGCGTCTCCACTGCTGACATACTGTTGTGGCCTTATTTTAGGTGTTCACAATATCAAACAGGAGAGTCGGTAAAGTCATGTCAACGATTAGGCTGGCATGGAATCTCTGATTAGAGAGTCCAAAGTGGCTGCCTTTCACAGCGATGGGAGAGTCCATGTGAAGACAGGAATAGGGGTGTCAGTTTCTCCCAGAACACCCCCCCTCCGAAGATTTATTTCCCTGAAATATAATTTTTTCTCTTAGGGTTGACTTCCAAGGGGTCCGTCAGCTTCCTTTTTCTAGTGGAACGACGTATTTCCGTACTGGTTTGAGGAGGTTCCAGATCAAATGCCTCATATAGGAGGTCCATCGTCTCTTCTTCAGATGGAATTTCACTTGGCTCGTCTGAAGTGCGTTTGCGAATTTGGTTTAAGTGTTTCTTATGTGTGGAGTGTGGTCCTTCCACCATATAGACCATACGACCGATCCTGTTAATGATCGTTCCCCGCTCCCAGAAGAGAAATAGGGAAATAGTCAACCACCTCAGCAGGAATAACCTTCTTAGTGACACACAATATGGTTTCCGCTCTGCAAGATCTACCGCAGATGTGCTGACGGTTATATCCCACAGGATTAGTGAATCTCTTGACAAAGGCTTCCTTTCTAGGGCAATTGCTCTTGACATATCAAAGGCCTTCGACAAGGTATGGCATAAGGGTCTACTTCACAAGATTTCCAGCTACGGTATAACTGGAAATGTTTTCTCAATCATTAAATCATTTCTCTCCGATAGACTCATAAGAGTAGTGGTAGATGGTCAAAAATCGGAGGCCTGCAATATAAATGCTGGAGTCCCTCAGGGGTCAATCCTGGGCCCAACTTTCTTCCTGATCTACATCAATGACCTCCCTAAACACATACTTAAATCATTCGTTGACATCTATGCTGATGACATGACCATCTACGACAACACATCAAAGGCTGTAAATGACGAAGTTCTCTCTGATTCTCTCTCCTCTGATCTCGAGCGCGTGGTTCAGTGAGGGAAGATGTGGCTAGTTACCTTTAATGCATCCAAAACCAAACTCCTATCCTTACATCATCAACGCTCTGATCCCCAGATGGCATCAATTGTGATGGATGGCTCTTGTCTGGGTGAGGCCCCGTGTTTTGACAAGCTTCTGGGTTTAACCTTTACTCCTGATCTGAAATGGAACACGTACATCAAGTCTGTTGCCAAGGTCGCTGGAAAGATGGTAGGATCCTTCTACCGCTCCAGAAGATATCTCACTACTGATGCAATTCTCTATCTATATAAAAGCCAAGTACGGCCAAGGATGGAATACTGTTGCCATATCTGGGCAGGAGCTGCCAAAAACAGCCTATCATGCCTTGACAGAGTACAAAATAGACTTCGTGGTTTAGTGGGGGATGCCCTTTTCTCTACCCTGCAACCCCTCTCCCACAGAAGAGACGTTGCGAGCCTATCCTTGTTTTATCATTATTTTCATGGCAGGTGCTCGTCTGAACTCCAATCCCTGGTCCCCCCTCGCCAATCTTTCACGAAAAACACCCGTCTAGCTGAATCCACTGTGAAAAATTTCCCCCACTCTATATCTGTGCCTAAATCAAAACGCGGATTCCATGAACAAAGCTTCTTTCTTAGAACTGCACGCCTGTGGAACTCTGTTCCGTCTGCCTGCTTCCCACCTGACTACAACTTGGATGTCTTCAAGTCCAATGTTAACAAATTCCTAATGAACCGCCCCCTTAAGTAGACACTTCAGCAAATCTCCTCACTAACTTAATGTACTTGCAATAACCCTTATCCCTGAGTGGCTTCCGGGCCTTGATAAGTGGTGATCACTGTAAAAAAAAAATTAAAAAAATTTCCGCAGATTCGGCGACGTGTTCAGAATTAATTGTAAAACTTGGAGAGACCAGATGAAGGTTCGTCTCTTACTACAAAAATTGGGAGCCATGGAACATAGTAAGTTCGTGGACTATATACTGCCAAAACAGACGAACGAATTGTCATTTGACGAAGCTGTAAAATCCTTAATGGAGTTATACTGCCCGAAAACTAGTTTATTCCAGAAGAGATGTAAATGTATAAACCTGACTCGCAAAGAAGACCAAGACTACACAACATTTGCATCAGTCGTGAACAGGCATTGTGATAATTTTAAATTATCTTCGTTAACGGCCGACAATTTCAAGGTCTTGATTTTTATTCAAGGTTTAGTCTCAACCAAGGACGCTGAAATCAGACGCAGGGCATTGAACACAGTCGAAAAGGAACCGGACATTACCCTTCAAAAATTGGCTGAGGAATGCCAAAGAATTATTTCTGAGAAACAGGACTCCAGAAATATAGAAGAGGCAAATGTATCATACATCAAGAAAGTGCAAAATAAAAAACCGTTCTTCCCAAACAGTCAAGTGAAAACCAAACGCAATACTCAGGAAACATACCAAAATAAGCCTGATTTACCACGTTACCCATGCCGAGGATGTGGAGAACTCCACTAGCAGAAAGATTGTCCTTACCGGTCCCGTAAATGCGATCTATGCAGACGCAATGGCCACAAAGCCTCGCATTGCAGAGTAAAAGGACCTCGCAAGAGTTACGTCAAAACGACGAGAAATCTAGGGAAAGATGAAAATGTACGGAAGTACGTAATAGTCAAAATTGGGTGCAAAAACATAAAGCTTCAACTTGACAGTGGCTCAGATTTGTCCATAATAAACTATAATACTTGGTGTAAAATTGGCAAACCAAAAATGAGACAAACCAACAGAGTGGGTCACTCAGTAACGGGAGAACGCATTAGGTTTGAAGGCGAAGTCACTACAAATGTAACATTGAAGGGCAAAACTTTAACACTAAAAATGTTTGTGTTAAAGAAATCAAATAATCTTTTCGGGACGGACTGGATTCAACAATTTGAACTCTGGGACTCGCCCATGAGCGATTTTTGTCAGAAAATAGACAGCCCTACAGCCGAAGCAAAAAAACTTAAAGAAGACTTGATGGAGTCATTTCCTAATGTTTTTTCGGGCAAATTAGGCTGCTGCACAAAAATGAAGGCGAAGTTCGAATTAAAAGATAACATCACCCCGGTTTTTAAAAAGAAACGCAGCATACCATTTGCCTCCATACAAAAAATTGATGAGGAGCTAGATAGACACGTCAAGGCAGGAATACTGACCCAAGTCGACTACAGTGAGTGGGCTGCCCCCACTGTATACGTAAAGAAAAAATCAATGGATATTAGAGTCTGCGCAGACTTCTCGACAGGGTTGAATGCAGCACTAAGGGATCACCACTACCCGCTACCTAGCCCCGAGGAAGTATTTACGAAACTCAATGGAGGAAAAATTTTCTCAAAACTAGATTTAAGTGAAGCATACCTACAAATTCCCGTGGAAGAAGAAAGCTCCAGACTCTTGTATATTACCACCCACAGGGGACTGTTCAAGTTTAATAGGTTAGCTTTCGGGATCAAGGTCGCCCCGGCTATCTTTCAGCAAATAATCGACACTGTGTTGAGCGGCTTTGATTTTTCTATAGGATACCTAGATGACATTCTAGTAAAAAGTGAAATCATGGAGAGGATGTGCTCTAGCTGTGAAAGCACCACCTATTCAATTCAGTCCATGGCCCAAAGCCGACTATCCATGGTCACGAATACATGTGGACTATGCAGGACCACTTGATGGACACTACTACCTTATAATAGTGGACAGTTTTTCCAAGTGGCCCGAAATCTTTAGATGTAAAAGCCCAACTACGGACTTCACCATAAACACTCTTCATGAGTTATTTGCACGATTCGGAGTGGTCGACTGTTTAGTGTCAGATAACGGCACTCAGTTTACGTCCGAGGACTTTAAAGAGTTCATTAGAGACTTCCAAGTGGACCACATTACAACTCCGACATACCACCTCAAACGGCCAGGCGGAAAGATTTGTGGACACACTGAAGAGAGCTTTGAAGAAGGCTAAGGACACGCCATCCGAAAAAGCCCTACAACAATTTCTTCAGGTGTACCGCATAACGCCGAACGAAAACACACCATCCCAGATGTCTCCAGCGGAAGTAATGTTTGCAAAGAAAATACGGCCAGTTTTTGATAAGTTATTACCAAAGCAGGTAAAACACACCAAGCTGACGATACCCAAGAAGAACTACATGCCGGGAGAAAAGATATTTTTCCAAATGCATAAAGATAATAGTACCTTCTGGGAGCGGGGAACGATCATTAACAGGATCGGTCGTATGGTCTATATGGTGGAAGGACCACACTTCACACATAAGAAACACTTAAACCAAATTCGCAAACGCACTTCAGACGAGCCAAGTGAAATTCCATCTGAAGAAGAGACGATGGACCTCCTATATGAGGCATTTGATCTGGGACCTCCTCAAACCAGTACGGAAATACGTCGTTCCACTAGAAAAAGGAAGCTGACGGACCCCTTGGAAGTCAACCCTAAGAGAAAAAATTATATTTCAGGGAAATAGATCTTCGGAGGGGGTGTTCTGGGGTAACTGACACCCCTATTCCTGTCTTCACATGGACTCTCCCATCGCTGTGAAAGGCAGCCATTTTGGACTCTCTAATCAGAGATTCCATGCCAGCCTAATCGTTGACATGACTTTACCGACTCTCCTGTTTGATATTGTGAACCCCTAAAATAAGGCCACAACATCTATCTATCTATCTATCTATCTATCTATCTAAATATCCACCTATTTATCTACCTACATAACTATCTATCTATCCCTCTATCTATCTATCTGTCTATCTAGTGATGAGTGGACAACAAAGATTGGAATCGTCATGTTTTGACAACATGCCAAATTGTAACCGGTAAAGTTTGCACCTGAAGATACCCAAGAAGAACTACATGACGGGAGAAAAGATATATACATCATCATCGGCGGTCACTCGTGTCCGAGTCAGACTGTCCTCCGTTGTGGCTTCTGTGGGTCCTCAGGTGAGCATAGAGCCCAATCCTAGACCCAATTTGTCTTGTGCAATTTGGGCAGATAAAGGTAGTTGTGGTGGGGTGGGGTTGGGTGTGTCTGGTTGATAATCTGTCCTTTCTGTGCTTGCGTTTATCCTCAACAGCTTGATTTAGGTCACTACTATAAAGCGCAGCATCTTTGTGGACAGCGCTCCTCCATGCCAACCTGCTCCCAGCCACGTCCTCCCATGTCTCAGGGTCCATGTAAAACCGCTATAAATTTGCTTTGATGTTGTCCTTATACCTCATCTTTTGGCCACCCTGGGCACGCTTTCCCTCAACAAGCTGAGAGTAGAAAATCTGTTTTGGGAGGCGGAGATCCGGCATTCGGACAACATGACCAGTCCATCTGAGCTGGCGTTGAGCAACAGTAGCGGTGATAGTGGGAATGTCAGCCTCACTCAGGACGCTGGTGTTGGTGCGTCGGTCCTTCCAACTAATTCTGAGGATTTTTCGGAGGCATCTTTGGTGGTACGTCTCCAGGGCTTTTACATGCCTCCTGTATGTGATCCAGGTCTCCGATCCATAGAGAAGAGTGGGCAGCAAGACAGCTTTATATACCATGATTTTGGTCTTTGCCAGAAGGTCACGGTTCTCAAATACTCTCTTCCTTAGCCTTGAGAGAGCCCCACTGGCACAGCTGAGACGGTGTTGTATTTCATCATCTATTGAGCTTTTGATGATAGGATGCTGCCTAGGTATGGGAAGTGGTCCACATTTTCCAGTCTAGCATTGTCGATGGAGATGTTTGGGGGTGAGACTGGAGTACTGTTTGGTGGTGATTGATGGAGGATTTGGGTTTTTTTTATATTAATTGTTAGTCCTAGCTGTTTGTACGCCCTTTTTTTTTTTTTTTTTTTTTTTTTTTTTTTTTTTACAAAGGCATCACCACATTATCAAGGCCCAGAGGCCACTCAAGGATAAGGGTTAAAGAGTGTACAGTAGAAATTGGTCAATATAGTAATCATTAGTAATGAAAATTTGGTAAATTTAATAACTTATATGGAACGGCTCATCAAGAACTTATTTACTTTAGACTTGAACACAACCATATTGTAGTCAGCCGGAAAGCAGGAAAACGGAAGACAATTCCACAGGCGTGCAGTTCTAAGAAAGAAGCTTTGTTCATGGAATCTACGTTTATGTTTAGCCACAGATAAAGAGTGGGGGAAATTATTGATAGTGTTTACAGCTAGACGAGTGTTTCTTGTGAAAGTTTGGCGAGGGGGGACCAAAGATTGAAGCTCAGTTGAACACTTTCCATGAAAATAACGATACATCAGAGACAAACTCGCAACATCTCTTCTGTGAGATAGAGGTTGCAAGGAGGAGAAAAGGACATCTCCTACGAGGCTACGAAGTCTATTTTGAACTCTATCAAGGCAGGCCAAGTCCTTTCTAGCAGCTCCTGCCCAGATGTGGCAACAGTATTCCATCCTTGGACGTACCTGGCTCTTATATAGGTAGAGAATACCATCAGCAGTGAGATATCTACTGGATCGATAGAAAGATCCCACCATTTTTCCAGCGGCCTTGGCAACAGATTTGATATACGTGTTCCATTTAAGATCAGGAGTAATGGTCAAGCCCAGAAGCTTGTCAAAACTTGAGGCCTCCTGAAGACGAGAGCCATTCATTTCAATTGATGACAAATGTGGATTAGAATGTTGATGATGTAAAGAGAGAAGCTTGGTTTTAGATGCATTAAAAGTAACCAGCCACTCCTTTCCCCATTGTACTACGTGCTCAAGATCAGAGGAGAGAGAATTGGAGAGAACTTGCTCGTTTACTGCGTGAAGGCAACCAGTGTACACTGTAGGTCCTCTTCTGAGAGAGCTACAAGGGCGTTATCATCTGCATACTGTAT